>NW_009646411.1:617092-632767 GCF_000708025.1 Charadrius vociferus
GTGGGTGTAGGGAGAGGCAGAGGAAGCTAGCTGCGGCAGAGGAAACTAGCTGCGGCAGAGGAAACTAGCTGCGGCAGAGGAAACTAGCTGCGGCAGAGGAAACTAGCTGCCACCTGGAAAGCAAGAAAGACTTTTAAAGAACATAGATCTAGAATTACAGAGTTTTGCCTTGACCATCAAAAAAGTTAATTCAGTATCACAGTAACAACTTTTTCAGGCTCAAAGGTGTATTTGATATACAGACCCATTTCATTCTATATGCATCTTCATAGCGAGGTTAACAGCACTGTCTACCTGGAGGGTCTCCTTTTACTTCTCCACTTGGTGACAGAGAAGTTTAACAAGACTCCGACCATAAAGCCAACAGATCTCCTGCAATTCATATGCAATATCCACACAGGGTGTGATAGCAACCTAGTCATGTGAGCATATAGATGGCCCACTGCCTTACATGCTCTCATGGAAGAAGGCTTTAGTGCAACTTCAGGCTGCCTGTACTCTAGAATACGCTAAGGTTATCTTCTATGTAACAAATACGTACTTTTTGAAATTATTCATGTAGCACTCTAAAAATACAGCCAGAGCTACTGAAAAGGGAACTTAATGTGTATAAGGTTACCCAACATTCCTGTATAGCATGTTTACATTTCCTTAAAACCAATTAAACTGTTTAGATGTTTACACTCCTGCTATGCCTTTGCTTCTAGAAAAATTATGGAATATTTTAGCAAATAACTTTGGACCACTTTAGAAAGTAAGCTTGTTGCCTTTAAATAAAAAGATCGCTGGGGAAAAAAAACAGCATTTTGCCCAGCTTGAAAAAATCCAAGTCAGCTCCAAGGTCCTCTAGTCATGCACCATCCCATGCAGCATAAAGGATTCCTCTGACACCAAATAAGGATAATGATGTTTTTTGCATAAGTGTTCTGACTACTATTTCATTACTGAATAAGGACTCCTGCTTCAGTGATTATCACTACAGTGAAGCCAAAGGAAACTAATTTCTAAAGCTAGACCAAGTTTGAGAAGGACAATAGAGTGAAATCAGACGATGTGGCCTTACACACTTACCTAAACTCAAACCAGCAACTAGCTACTGTTTGGGCTGAAATTTGTTCATGTAAATAAAGCTGCATTACAAAAACTAAGTGAGTAGTTAGCTTAGATGGCAGTTCTAAACCAAGAGCATTTAATTTCCCACTCTCTTCTATCTCAGAGATTGTATTTTTCACATATGAACATCTATAGAAAAATAATACACATATATCTAACTGTGACCTGCTGCACCCAGTCTCCTGTGCGGTTTAAAGTCTACAAAAGCATCAAAGTTAAGACTTTTCCTCCTCACTATGGAACCGAGTTTCTATGAGGTGACAATCAGAAACACCGTTAGCATCCTTTGGCTGTGACACAATTAAGCCTATAAAAAATGACCTGTCACTCTTTTCACATATTACCCTCAACAGCTGTTAAATTTCCAGATCTTTGTTCCCACCATATTTGCAGTGGCTGTAGAAGTTTCAGATGTAGTCAGAGTACAAAATTAAGTTCCGTGAGCCAGAGGTGAAAGGTGAAAATGTAACACAAGCTACAACACTACTGAACTAGAAAAAAATTAGTATTTTTATATCAAAAAAGTCTATTTTTCTATTAAAAAAAGAAATTCTTTTATATGGTTTGCATTAAAGGCAATGATAGTGAGAAATCCCACAACCCAGGTGTGGGACATTTTGAATCATAATTGCCACCACTCTTAAGCCAAGCAGGGGGAATTTTAAGCTAAGCAAACCTAGACCTCATCCATAGTCATACCAACTTTTCCCACCAGGATATAGAGTCAGTTTGCACAGTCAAAGTATAACTAGCAATACAATGGCAAAAATAAACAATAATTGATTGCATTTAGAAACTTTTATACTGTTTTTGCCATATAAAAACTGACAATCATATATTTACACTGAAAAAAAAGACATGTGAAACAGCTCTCTGAAAAAGAAACGTTAGCTAGCTCTGGTTTTTAATTACTCCTGTTTGACCAATATTGGGGAGAAATTCAATAACCTACACTATTAGTTTATGTTACCTTCATGGAACCTTTCTGATGTGGCTCCAGCATCCCCTAGTAGACTTGCATCTCAACTCACATTCTCTCTGCCACAGCAGCACGCACACTCGAGCTGAGGAAAAGCATCTCCCCTCAGAGCTTTCCTCAAAGCAGCAGGACGAGACCGCCATCACCTCAGCGCCGTCGCGCACCGCCCTACCTCAAGCGCCGCGCGCCCGCCCCTTCCCGCCCTTTCACCTCACCGCCCGGCGGGGGCGGGCCCGCCGGCAGCCACAAGGTGCGCGCGCAGGGCCTGCCTCGTGCTGGCGGGTTCTGCCAGGTCCTGCCTCGTGCTGGCCGTTGCTGCCTGTAACGGTTGTTTATGCCAGCTGCCCGTCCAGGGGCTGTGCTTTTCGTTACTGAGGTAAAGTTGTCCGAGTTTTATCTTCTGTGTGGTTCTTTTGGAGCTTGTTGCTCAGTCTCTCTGTTTTTCAGTTTGTTTGGTTGGTTTTTTTGGTGTTTGTTTAGTTGTTTTTTTTTTTTTTTTCCCTAGGTTATTGCTACTGGAGCAGTACTTGGTGTTACCCTGAGGGAGCCCGGTGCTCCCTGAGGTGTTTGTGTCCTCACACTAGGTGCAGCTGTGAAGCTGAGCACTCTGATCTGTAGTAATAACATACTTAGTGCTTGTGATGTGGCAGAAAGGCTAATGTGACAAGGGATGTCGGTTGCCTTGAGGCCTCTGCTAAGTTATCCGTGAGAGAGGGCAGGGCCTGAGTGCAGAGAAGCCATTTTCTGTGGTTATAGGTGGGTCCCTCTGGATTCAGTGGTGTGGTTTGGCTTGTGCTGGGGCAAACTGCAGTATTCTCCTGTTTGGGTGGTGGGACAGGGCTGAATAGTTGATATTTACTGTACTCTGAACTTCTTTATTGCAGGTAGTGTAGTAAGGAGCTGTGGCTAAAGTACTGTAATGTCTCATGCTTTTCACATGCAGTGTTTGATGCTTTTTGGCTTTTCCGCTACAGTGCATAGGGAAGCAGTAATGTGTTTTATACCCAGCAATGTGAAATGCTTACTTAATGTAGCAGTGACCATTATTTCCTTCCAGATGTAGAAGGGAAGTTACAGTGATTAAGAGCTGTTGTTGCTTTGACTTGCAGGTTTGAGTGTTTATGTTGTACTTGGACTAGCGTTTGCAAGCTTGTTTTGCTCAGATAGTGAATAGTACCAGAAGATGCTGCTATAGATGTGTGGCTAAAAGGGTGTGGAACTTGCGGTGTACTTCAGCCGATGTTCTCTAGAAAGTGAAGAAATAAAACCTTAAAGTAATAATTGTAACAAAACCAGTAACAAGGATGTGTTTCTTCAGCACTAATCTAAACTCCTTGAGGGCTTTAGGTAGGTCGTACAGTCTTCTGAGGTGCCTTCATTAAACATGAGTAAATGGATTAAACCACAGTTGCCACCATATGATTTGAATGTATTCTAGTGTGTCACTCAAATAAGAGCCCTTACATTTTTCCATTTAATGTTGTGTGGGGTTTTTTCTGCTTTTTTTTGAACCCAGTTTGAGTCTATGAAGCATGTCTATTATTCTGTTGCTGTGGTGACTAGCTAGGAAGACAGTCTACACATTTAATTCTTGGTCTTCAAACTGCTGAGTATGCTAGATCAAATAAGCCATGCAAATAGTTCACTGATTTACCCACTTGGCTACAGTTATACATGCATATGAATATTGTGCTAAACTGAAATTGCATTACTAGGTAATCCACATATAAACATATCTCTTTGGAAAGCAGTAGAAAATGTTGACCACTGCTGCTCTTCGTTCTTGAAGGAGCTACTGCGTATTTTCAATTACATCAGTTGGGTGATTTTAATATCAATGTTAAGGATATTAATATCAAATGATGTAGTTATGCTACTGTGAGCAATATGATCATTTAAATTAATGCCAGGGAGATCTTTACTCCCTCTGCACCAAAGCGCATAGTAATCATATCTGGAGCTATGCATCTTTTATATGTTCTAGTTCATGGGTATTTTGCCTGGAAAATTAATGGATATTGGTTTTTGCAGTGCAACTGCATATTTCTGGCAAGTTTTAATTTTCATAATGTAGAAACTTGAAGGTAATAGGGTCTGCTTTGTAAAGTAATGGTAGCAACTATGTTCAGAATACACAAATCATGAGCTAAAACTCAGATTAGAAAGAAATGGGTTGAAGGTGGGGGTGGTAGAGGGAAAGGTCGCCCACTTCTATCACTGCATTACACTTCTATCACGGCATTGCACTTTCAAATGTCTGTGATTAGGAGGGTAGAAAAGCTCAGTCTGAAGCAGGTATGAGAAGCTTGGGGCCAGGCATATGACTGTGAGCTATATGAAGTAAAGCTGTAAGCAGTGTTTTGTTTTTTGAATTATTGAATGACTATAGAATGTGTAAATGACTGCCAAATGTGTCAGAAAGGTGTGTGTGGTGCCTAACGTGGAAGAGGTTGTCTGCCTTTATTATAGTGCATTCATGCAATTTTAGAAACTCAATCCTTTATTCATAAATGTGTAGTAACATTATCTTAATATACTGTAAAAGGTGATTAGGTTACCACCCTTTGGAAAATGTAATTTATGTTGATTTAGAAGTCTTAAACATCTAGAAAAACCTGCAACAATTATCACATGACGTCTATTATTTGGTGCTGTTGGATGTAGAAGTATTCTAAAGTTTTGAGTTATTCTGATGAATACCGAGTCTTTGACTATACTGTATTGTACCATCAGTGGTTAAAAAAATTGCACATTAGCACTGCCTACAAATACACAAAACTTTAGAATGCAGCTTTTTGTAGTCAGTTTTTTCCAAATTATAATGAATAATTTCAGCTTAACATTTAATAAAAGGAAAAAGTGCTTAACAGACATTGTTGTATGCCTTTGGTATGAGTGAAGAAATTCAGTAATGCATAAGGGAATTTCCTTTTATAATGTCACTTAGCTAATTTGCTCAAATGTGAGAATTAATGGCAATTTAGCTGCACAGTCTTAATGGCCTAATCATTAATTTGTATGGGAGTTACTCTAAAAATAATTAGAGAGAACTCATTTGTTATTAATATAGGGGCAGTGAGCATGTCTTTAAAATAATAATCCAATTAACATGCTTTAAGTGGAAATTTTGTAGTTACCCACAGCATGAGTGGCTGCTGCTGTAATTTGAAAGTACTATTTCATAACATCAGATAACAGGTCTCTAGCAGTTACTACCCAGTCAGCCTGGCCTCTGTAAAGGATTGCCTGTAAGGTTGTCCCCATAGCTTGAGGCTGGGCATCTAGAGATGCTGCCCTTCATAACCCTCTGACTTGGTACAAGCAAATGGCTTGCAGCCTCAGAGTGGTTCATCTTGAGCACCTGTATTTGGGATCTGACAATGTTTACTCCTGGTTTTGAAAGCTCATGTGATATGCCCTGTGTATTAATATGAGCAATAACCTGAAATCCTGTGTGTTTTAAAGCACAAGCCAATGAATTGTATTTGGTGTCAGAAACTAAGTGTGCTAAGCTGGTAGCAGGAGGGAGGAACCAGTGCTGGTTGGCCTTTGTGGCAGCTTTCTGTGGTGCTTAGTGTATCTCAAGAGGCCAGAAAAGGGTGCTTACTTAGAATAATATTTATGCTTCAGTGTATATCAGACATATTAAGTACTGACCAGGGAAGAAGGGGATTGTAACTGGTAGATTATAAACTTCGTATTGATAATTTGGTAAAGGAGTTTGTGTGCCTCACACTAGAGCAAGCTCTTTGATACCATGAGTAAAGAGGAGTTGTGAGAGGACTCTGTCCTGCCTGAGACAGGCTAGACACATAGGGGCAAATTCAGGCAAGGAGAAGTTATGTTTCATAACTTGTTTAGTGTTATATTTATAACTTGGGTGTTTTAGTCAACACAGTTTAAAAGATCCTACTGTTATGCATGGGTTACAGGTTTTTTCTGATACTGTATGAAGTGTATGAAGCAAAAATATGAAATAATGTATTACACTATGTGTATTACAAATACAATAAATCACAGGCAGAAGTTTTCTAGGAAGGTGGTCAATTAAAAAGCCTGGGTATGGAGTTTGTCCTAGTGAGGCAGAGTTGGAAATGGAGCCTAGCTGTTGCCTGGACCTGTTTGGCTTGATAGGCCGTAGGAATAGCAAACAGATCCATGTGTAATAGACTGCTCAGTGTATGGCTGGGTAGGCAGTTAACCATATCTGCCTATTATGCTGTAGCAGGCTTGCGACAGTGGTCTGTGTTGAAAGTTGGTTTTAATAAAGAAAGAAGTCCCCCCAGTCACTTACGGGATTTAGACCTGGCTCTAGGTTTGTGTACTACACTTAATACTTGCACTGCATGCCAGAAGCAGGTCTGCACACTTTAGGAAGAGGTGACTGGCAGTGGCTGGGAAGAGCGTAACAGATAATTAGTTGCAAGCAAGAATGAAATGACCTTGCCTTTTTTATTGCTGCTGTTGACTGGCTGATCACATTAAATCCAACAGGAGCTTTTGGCTTAGTCATTCAGTAAAATAATGATGTAAAGGCAGGCTTACAGCTAGATTTACCCTGTTTTAAGTACCAGAGGTGACCACATTATTCAAAATGCTGTGCCATTATGAGTTGATACAGCATTGTTAACTAGACAGGTAAGTTGCTGTTATACTAAACAATGTAGTTTCTTCTCTTGCATCCTTTCTGATTCCCCTTTATTTAAAGGGAAAATTACGTTTATTTAAAAGAAAAAATGCTTTAAAATGAATGTTCTTTTTCTGAAGTTGTTTTGTCTTGTGATAAAGTTATGATCATGAGAGCTGATGCAGTGAATACCAATACTGTCTTAAGCGTAGTTACTTATGCTTTCAGATGCCTGTTCAAGGAGGGAAGGTGTGATGTACCTTTTTGCATTACAATAGAGAACAGAATGGAGTGGTCATGTAGCCTACACCTTAACAGGAAACAATCTTTTCTAAATCTAGATATATCTAGAAGCTCATTATTATGTTTCCAGCAGTCCAGGTCACCACCACATCCAGGTGACCAGGATGTGTCCTCAAAGCCCATGTCTTAGGTCAGGACACCTTTAGGCAAACGAGGTCACAGCTGCATGCTCTACTGATGGGCACATGCTTTGTGTGAGCTGGGAGGAGAAAGGTTACTGTATTACAGTATGGTTTGGGGTGTCTTGCAATGACAAGTCCACCTGAAACATGGTGTTGCTATTGCATTTGGCATAAGCCCCTCTGGTCTTTCCCAGTCCTGAAGGGTAAAGCTGAATGTGGTCTTAGAACAGGATCTCAAGCAGTTGTGCAGTATCTTGTCTTATGCAAATTAAACAAATCTCTGAACCTGGGAGATTTTCTGGGGAAGGTGGCATTTTTTATTCTGGAGGAATGAAAGCAAAGGAGTAGGGGATATGAGAAGACTACACTAATGCTCATAAATAAATGATAGAGTTGACCTGTGGCAAGACCATTTTTAATAAAGCCTGTTAGAATTCAGGCTAATGGTGTACCTGAAAAGTGAATGAAATACTCATGTGAACTCTTGCTGTTTCCAGCATCCGTATTGAAAAAACATTAGCTAGAGGGCTAAAATTTGGGGAAGCTAATAGAGAAAGAAATAATGTAGAAGTCATAAATGTTGATCTGTAACTGGTGGAAACTAGTGTCTGAATTAAGTGAAAATGTGCTTCCTTGAGTTGAGCTGAAATTTTTGCTACCAGGTCTTGACTTTTCCTGATAGAGATACATATTCATCCTTCCCCCTTCTACTTTCCCATAAGCCATCATTTATTTTTTTTTTTTAATCCAGGTAAAGCCAGGCTAAAAATCAGAGCCTTGATATGTTAAAAGTCCTCCATCCTTTCCTATGGATATTAAAACATAGTGAGGGAAAGGTTCACAGGATAAAGAAATAAGCAAGGGGCATGTTAACCTCACTTTTCTGAGGCCAGCAGAGCTTGTCAGATCCTGCTTATCCTGAAGTTCAATACATGCTTTGGGGTAGCACCTTTACAGTGAAATTCCATTTCCCTGTGCCTTACTAACTCCTTATATACTGGAGGAAGTCATGTGGACTCAGTTAAGTTTGAGTAGGGTGCTCTGAGTTGTATTGTAGCATTTACAGTGCAACATGATGCTTTCTAGGTCAATGATTGCTTGTAGTATTTTGAATCGTTCGTGGTGTCTTGAATGGCTCAGGATTTTGTGCTTAAGTCAGCTCTCTTGATTTGACAAGTACTTGGGAAGCAAAGATCATTGCAACTATTGTTTGCAGGTATTTAAAGAATGACTGAATTTATGAACCAATGTTTGTATTTGGAGGTGGGCTGGCCTTCTGTGACTTCTGGAATATAAACAATAGCTCTTTACTGTATTGCCATGTGTGACCAACAAATAATGATGATTACTCTGGCTACTTTTCACTTCACAAAGCCTGATCAATGAAAACACTTTTATGTTAACAAGGAAGGTTTGACATGGTTGTACTTAACCATGAAGGCCAACCTGCTTGCAGTCCTTACCTCCTGTGTTGTAGTGCTTCAGATTTAATCTGAAGGATTTTGTGTAAGAAGAGCTTGAACATAAACGTGTGTTCTTAGGTTAAAGTGGCATGTTAATGGTGCTGTAATTTAGCAACAATGTCTGTGAACAGCTTTCTCTGACTGTATAGGACTTGTAATAGGGACGATCAAGGAAGTGAGGCAAAGAGCCATCCTGGAGTTCTGCCCCAGCTCCCCAGGGAGCTTGGTCAAAGTTGATTGTATGAGTGAAGTGTGCATGTACATATATATAAAAAAAAACCAAAACCCCAAACACCTTGCAGGAAAGCAGCTTGGAAAACTGCAGCGAGAAGTTCTATGCCAGTGACTTCTTACCTATAGTAATTACATTTGCTTATAGAATTCAGCTTGGCTAGTAGGGCTGGCTTAAAGGCTGGCTGGCAGTTTTGTGAAGGTAGCAAGTCATGTTTGTAAAGCCTTCTCAATATTCCATGAT
The DNA here is from genome assembly GCF_000708025.1 of Charadrius vociferus. Lineage (NCBI taxonomy): Eukaryota > Metazoa > Chordata > Aves > Charadriiformes > Charadriidae > Charadrius > Charadrius vociferus. The sequence continues at coordinate 626,175 of NW_009646411.1, forward strand.
GAATGTGCTGAAAAGCATGTTGTTGAACTCTGTGCTGAAAAGTAACGTTGAACTGTTACTGCTTTACCAAACTCTACATTTCATGAAGATAAGGGGATTTGTTGCTGAAGAAAGAAGAAATATTGACATAAACTGAACAATAAGAGTTGAGGAGAGATGTTCCCAGGTAGACTGAAATGTTTCTAGACCAGTGTCACAAACCACTTGGGTAGTGCAAAAATTCAAGAATCATAACTATATTTTCATGTTTCTCATTCAAGTGGTAGGTGGGTGGTATTCAAGTATCTTACTGTTGACCTAGCAACAGTGTGGCTTTATTACCTGTTTCCTTCTGCCTTTTAGATTTGAGAACAAAGCAGAGAGGAGACTTTTCCACTAGGACTACCTCACTTCTGGAGAGAAGCACTTGAGAGAAGAGGCTCATCTGCATCAATCCTCTGTGTGTTCTATTAGGCTGAGCAGAGATACCATGTCCTGCTTAGTTGAAAGAGGTAAAAGTGCTGTTTTCCTGTTATGTTTACCATACCTCTCTATCATGCTCCATGAGTGCAATAGTGAAAATACTTTTGGTTCCTGGCTTATTAGTATTTGCAGCAACAAAAGCAAGTGCATTTTGGAAGCACTTAGCATTCCCAGAGGATTTTTAGGTAGAACTGTTGTGAGGATAAGTACATGCCTTTCTATAGTAACCACCTATAACTCCTCCTCAAGCCATCTGTCAACTAATTTGCAGCTAAATCCTGAAGTACTTGCTAGAGATTAGGGAAAAATTGAGAAGTAAGTGTTAGATGTAGGCCTATCTTCTGCTCAGTGAGCCTTTGAAAATTGTGTGTAGTGTCCAAGGTCAGAGCAAAGGTGACTTTGCAGGCAGCCATCCATATCCACCTTCCTCTTATGGAAATTCATAGCCTTAAGGTGAAGCTTTGGTGACTTTGTGCTGATCTCTTAGGAAGCTTGTTTGTGAACCTCAGTTTTCACTGCTATATTTAATGTAGGAACTAGAAGGTTTCCAGCTATAGCCAGTTCACAGGTATTAACTACATGACAACATTACTCTAAGAATAGTTTTGGTGATTCAGACCAAGCTATTTAGGACCAATGTAAAAGACTAGCATCCTTTAATCTGCATGTTAGAACTGAATGTGCAAAGATGGTATTGAGGCAAAGTCATGCAAGAGGGGAAAAAATAATGTAAGCCTTTGATATTCATAACCTTTTTATGGCAATACATTTCAATGGAGTTACGGATAGAGTCAAAAAGTGCTTTCTGGATTTTTAAACCTTCTGCAATAATAGGAAAAAATAAAAGGCATGCAGTAAAATTATGAAAAACTAGTTGTGCCTTGTTGGATTTGCTCATGTACATTCTCATATCCTCTCCAGCTGTTATGTTCTTAGTCTAAAATCTAGCCTTATGCAGGAATTCAATACATATCTTTCATCCTTCTTGCTTTTCCTGCACTGGCTTAGTTCTGTTATACACATTTTGAAATAAGGAGAGCTGGAAAGGCTCAAGATAAGATTTGCTCCATGAATTTATACAGAAAAATTAATATGTCACTTTATTCTCCATTGTTCTTTATTTCTCATAGCATTCTTCAGATCAATTCTGAATACTTTGAATAATGCATGTTCCATCTGGGACCATGCTAGTAAACTTCTTTTATAATGAAAAATTGTTTTGCTTCCTAATTTGTTGCTTATCTTTTACTCAGTTATTAATGCTTGAAGGCTCTTGCCTTTTATCTGCAACTGCTATACTTCTTTAAGAGCCTTTGTGATATCTTGACACAACTCTGGAAATCTGAATTTGCCTTTACCCTTGTCCACATGCTGACTCTTTTTAAAAAAAAAAAAAATTAAAAAAAATAAAAAAACCCAATAAAGTTTGTTTCCTTCCTTTGGCAGAAGTATGCCTCTTTTTTCAAAGTTAGTTTAGCCAAGATATCAGATACAATGTAGAATTACTATACCAAGCTTTATAGAGTGTTATGTCAGCACTCAGAGCAGGTGATGGGGTGGGGAGTGTTACACTTAGAACTACGAGTTCAAAAGCGGTCAGAACTCAACTTTTTACTTTTATGATTTGCAGCTTTGGTTCTGCTAGCACCTTTACTTGGGACAACTTGCTAGTCATACCATATACTGCTTCCTTCTGTCTGAGGCAGCTGAACACTCTAGGGAGTGAGTTTTTGTGTGCTTCTCTGTAGGTTCTGGTCATCTAACATCTAACAGTAAAGTTCCCAGGGTGGACCCCAAAGAGCTTTTGAGAAACACTGTAATGCAGAACAAACACCTGCTTTCATAGTGGTATGTTCTATGCAGGTTGAACAAATAAAAAGAGTTAATTCAAGGGTGTTAAGAGAAAGTCATTGTAGGTGCTGTTACCAGAACATGGACCCATGGGTAATAGATAGCCTTAATAAAAATTACTGCCTTTGAGTGACTTATTGAGATTGTCAGTCTAGCTGAATCCCATGACCTGAAAACTAATCACTTTAGAAAAAGTACCTAGTTGTGTACCTAACCCTTGCAGCTTGCTGTCTTCAGCTATCTGCTGAAGGGTGGTTCTGATCTTCAATAGTATCAGGCTTAAGTCACAGGCTTAAATTTAGTCTAAATGTCTGGCTGGGTAGCACACCTGGATGCAGAAAAGCAAGGCATTTGAGGCTTATTTGAAAAAGATAGTAACTCAGGTTTATCACGATGTGGATTTTTATCCATTAGTTCATCAGTTTGTGGTGGTACTGGCCTACTATGTCTCTATTTTTGGCATACTGCACTGTTTTCCTGGAATCTCCAAAGGCTGACTCCGTCTTTGTCTACTCTGGGTTGGAAAAGTCTGTTTTCTGGTCAGGTATCTTACTAGTGTTTATCTTAAGTCCCAAAACACCTTCAGATCCTGAGTTTGATCCTTCTTCCCTAAGAGACAGTGGCCAGAAGACTGAGCTTGCCTGCTTGCTGTACTTACGAAAGGGTCTGTCATATAGCTGGCCAGAGCTCTGATCGCTTCCCTTACTTGTCTCATGAGGAGATACTATACTGTGACATCGCCTTGTCACATAAAAAATATAGGGAACAGCTGGATGCCACAGTCTTTAAGGTCTTTTGGAGTCTTGGCTAATGATCACATCTGCCCAGTGTCACAAAAAAGGAAAGTATATTATTCAAAGACAGACCTTTAATTAAAAAGTTAAAATGTTATACCTTCTGGCTAAGGAGGATTTCTTGTATGTGTGTTTTGCAATGAATATTGATATTTGCAGATGTTTTTCTGCAGGAGAATTGATGAAACATCTTTCTAGAAGAAAAAGTGATTTGCTTACATGCAAGACCAGCATGTTCACTTGCCCTTGGAGGTAAATAAGGAACCAACCTCTTTGATACAGAGCTATTTTTGTCTTCCTCTGAACATTGCTTATCGTGCATTATGCATGTTTTTTAAAAAAATGCTGTCAGCAGATACAGCCAGCCATTAACCTTAAGTATTTCCTATTTAAAGATAGCACCTGTAGTCAGTTTATTCAATTGTGTGGGACAGAGGCCTTAGGTCAGTTGCTGATGATGTCAGAGATTTGATCCTGAAATGGCATGTCAGCTTTTTACATCCTGCTCAGTTGGGAAGAGTACAACTCCGTACATCTGGAATTTACTTTGATCAAGGCCTTCCTGTTCTTGGTGCTGCAGTGAATTTTTGCAATATCACCTTTTTGTATAATAAGGATAGGAAGAGGAGACTTGTGTATAAAACACTAGATCAAGTGATGGAGGGAATAGATTTGTACCCCTCAGGCAGATTGCCCTTGGCAGAGAGGGGATAGTGCTCCCAGTTAATGTAGCATATTTGTGTTGGACAATGGAAGCACCTTCATAGCATAATTGTCTCTGCAGACTAGGGAAGATGTATGTTGGGGCCTTCTGTCCTACTTTGTAAGGCTAATAGGCTAATGCAGCTGGTTGAGTATTTTTAAGGTAGTAAAGTTGAAGTCACTTGTATTTAGAAAGATTTGTCTAGAGACTGATATCTGAATTAACAACTAACTGTGAGAGAGGATGGTGGTACAGAGAGGAAGGGGTGAGCAGTTAGAGAACTTGATCTGCCTGAGCATTTGTTGCCTAGGTTTTGAAAATACTGTTAGTTCCAATTAGAGTGATCTGTTCAAATTTGTTCCCTAGCATTCTGTTTTACCTTGTGTTAACTACATTCACGGTGTAGACTGACAAGATGTTTAGCAGTCCTGGCAGAATTGTGGTTGACTGATGTAAACATTTCCTGCCAGCATATGTTGAATAGCTTACATTTGTCAAAGTCAATCCATCCTGGTCTCTTCTTGTCTGGATCAGCATCAGAGCAGAGTTGTATTGCAGGAATGAACAGCTAGTCAGTTTGTGGGAACACTGTATCTCCTGAACTACATTTGCTACTGCTTTGTTGAGAGTATGCTTCTGTAAATTCAGAGGAAGAAAAACTCTTGTTATGATTTAGAACTGTTTAGTATAATTCTGGTATTGTAAATTTTCACTTGGTACACCTTTTGGCATACGAGCAGTGCCTGCAGCTAACTTGTTTGGTGGCTCTCTACCTTGTACCAGCTCGGAGGTTGACCCAGTGATTTACAGACATCTGTTTGTGCAGAAGTATTTTTCTCAAAACTGCTTGTGTAAAAATTTCAGAGGGGTGAAACAGTTTTGGTTTTACAGGTACTGTACCTATGCACATGAAATATGAACAGGCCTTTAACATATTTGAGAGTGGACACTTTGGTAAATTCATTGCACTCCGTTTTTAGCCAGTATAACCTGAAAGTCCTACCATCTCATATCAGACCTTTACCACTTAGAGCTGTCTAAAGCTCATTTTCAGGGGAAACACATTCTGAAGTGGCTGATAGCTCATTTCCAGGATAATATGCTTTGGGTCTTCCCTGTATGAAGTGGATGGTATTTGCATTCAGCAGTTGCCTTCATTTCCAGGATTAACTTGAAGTCAATGCATGTATATTGTAGGCTATCAAAAGCAGGGCATACGGGCTGAGGAAATAGCTGGTAGTCCTGTCGTCCTCTGCCTTATGGCTATGTATGAATTTCTCAGATCTTCCTGAGGCCCTCAGCCTTTCAGGATAGGCTGCAGCTAGCTGGTGCTCTGACAAAAGATTAGCAGAATAAATGTAATCTCAAAACAAATTTTCCATCAAAAAACATTTTTTGTCTCATGCTATTTGTAGTATCACTCTTATGCAGGTGGATGTATAGTGGAAATAGGTTCCTTTGTCACTGTTGAACAACTGCTACATTTTTCCTACCAACCTGGGCAGATAATGTCATATCTGCTTATATGAGTTCACAAAAAATTGCAAGTTTATTTGGGAAACATATTCCAAATACTGATGTTCTAGTTTATGTTCTGCTGCCTCCTCAATTTGTTAAAATCTTAACTGGAAAACTTAAAACTACAGTGGAAGTTGCTTTTCCTCAGTAAAGTATAGAGGTGTAGCTAGCATTTACAGATGTTCTACTCTCTGGCTCCAGCATCCCTAATTCATCTTGTGATTTGCAGAAACATGGTATTCAAGCATACCAGACCACTTTACTACTTGCTTTTTCTTAATTCTGCCGTCAGGGGAATTGATGTGCACTGTCATCAGGCCTACTAAAGGTAACCTTTTCCTCTGATGCTTTTTGAAATGCTGTTGTACTTCACAAATTGACAGTGCTTGTGGTAGTGGTCTATTTCTGATACAGAAAGTCAGGAATTTAAGTTATTGGACTAGTGTATTGCAAGACACCCACGCCTCTGCAGAAAGTGACCAGATGGAGATCCCAAGCTACAGGACCATTTCCTTGAATATACAATGGATAGGAATGCTTGTATCTTTAGTCATGTGGCACAGCTAAGTGGGATAGAAAGAAAGTCTGGTAATGTTTTTGTTGATTTTTTTTTTTCTCTGTGAAACTGAGTTGTAACATGCAAAAAAACTTACTAAGAACTGTTGAATTGGCTGTAGGCCTGGAGTCACATTTATCTCTTCCACTTGTGGAAAAAGCTTATCGATTGTGATAAGTTATTGATCTTAGATGAATTAAATAAACATTTCCCCTGTTGCTGGAGAGCAGTGATAATTATTTTCAGGACAAGAAAACTTGACCATGGGCAGAAATTAGTACCGTGCCACTAGCCTTTTATCTTCATCATGAATAATTATCTGGTACTGCCTGCTCAGGAAAGAAGGCTGGTTTTTTTTCCTCCCACTAGGGCCAACACGATGCAGTTCTCATGTTGTATCATGTCAGCCAGCACATCCTCCTGTGCCACAGCACAAGATGTTGTCATCACACTGCCCACTGAATGTGCCAGTTGGCTGTATAGTGAGCCTGGGACAGCTGTGCTCTTGATGAAAACAACTTAGTTCAGCACCAGGGTTACTGTGACTACATACAGCTATATACTGAGGGAGATGGAAAAGATCTTTTTGAGCTGGAGGTCTGCAGGCATAAATGTAGACAATTTTGCTAAATGAACTAAGTGATTTGATGAATTATTAGGATGGGAACATCTCTCACCATGCAATTTTTGAAAGAAAACTTAGAAACTT
>NW_009646411.1:632793-639602 GCF_000708025.1 Charadrius vociferus
TCTGAAGTGGAAGAGTCTGAGCAGTGAGTATTAGGGTAGAACCTGGCTGAGAATAAGTTGTTCATTGAATCTAGGTGATACTGTTAAAGTAGAGTGGAAGGAATTAGTGCAGTTGTATTAAGATCTCTTACATTCTCATCTTGAATATGGTGTACGTATTTTGGTAAACTATTTTCAAGAATTGAAGTAGAATAAGAATAAACAAGGAGAGAAGCTTTTAAGATATTGTAAGGAAGTTATTTGATGAATGAAGAGAAGATAGTCTTATTTGGAATATTTAGCTTAGTGAACTGACTGTAAACCATTAGGGGTAACTGAGGATGGAAGAGGTGCAATGAAGGGAACTGGTAAGAGATGGTCCGAGAGCATGTAAGTGCAAACAATTATGAAGACATCCCTGTTGCCAAGTTAGAAGGCTCCTACCTAACAGTTGGTTGACTTTGGAACAATTTTTTCCATGGTGAAGTGGCTCAAAACCAGATGGTTGTAGTGTGGAATGTTTAGAGAAGCAGCTATATTGCATGGTTGTCTGAAACAACAGGACTAGTGATCCTCGAGGCCCTCATAGTACAGTTTCCCTTTATCAGTGGCTCTTGGCTATGAGTTACTTTATTAATTAAAGATTCTCTTACTTTGTTAATCATTGTAGCTGGCTTGTATTTGCCTTGATATTTTGTATACTGTTAAATACAGATACACTATATATCCTCTTTAACCATCTGTCAGGGATATTTTTCTGGAACAACTCTAACTTCAGTCTGTACATGCTGATAGTTGTGACAAAACTTGCTGCAGAGTGACTAATACCTGTGAAGGAGGTCATAAATTCAGGGTTAGACTTGAGACTTCCTCATCACCATATGCTTTCTTTCAACATCTAGGTCAGACTGTTTCCAGAATTATATTAACATCCTAGTCTTATATTCTGGCACCATTCTTAAACCTTTATGAACATTGAACCTTCCAGCATTCTCAACTCTGCATTGCTGTGACCTCAGTCACTGACTGTTCAGCTGATTGCAGGTATATAACTTCCTGATCATTGAAGTAAGATTTCTAGATTCTCCTCTTTACATTTCTCTTTATCATTAGTTTTAGTAGTTGCACTGCTATGATATCTGTTAGTAGCCTTGTCACTCATCTTCTAGATAAGCTGGTCTGTCAGTAATTTATTAGACTGAGTGGAGCACCTCTAATAAGCCTTTACCTTACCTGGATCAAAGCCAGGGAAAGCATTAAATCATCTACTTTGATCTCTACTGCATCAGTTCAAGTAAATTAATGAAATTATTGGGCTTTGTCATAGTCAGCAGCTGTTTTTGTGTACTACAGTTTAGGCCAGTCCCAGCAACATGCATTTTCACCATATATAGAAGTGCTTAGAAAGTAGCTCCAGCTTTTGCATAGGTGAGAACTGCCTAGTGTTTCATATTGCCCCCTCATTTCACCAAACAGCTGATTGGACCATCCTGTTGTTGGATGAGCTTGCTATTTTGGTTTGCTTTTTCTGCAAAAAATGATTAGCTGAAAGCTGGAGATGCTTTCATTTAATGCAAAGCTTAGCTTAGCTTCATGGAGAAATCTGAACAGTTAGCTCTGAGTAACTGGACACCACACTGAAAAACGTCATTGTTCTTTGAATATGTACATAATCCCTGAAGGACCTGTGCATTGTGTGTCAAATTACATAGCTCTGAAGTTGACTAATCTGCTGTGGTTCTCCTGTAACTAGATGGGATGGGAAGGGCATATTGATTAGGTGATACATAAACTACAGCAACAAATAATTGAGGAATTAGCATTGGACACTAAATCAGTGGAAGAGTCTCATCTTTGCATCAGACCTTGTATTAAGCAACTTATATAACAGTAACAAATGTTTTAAGGTCCAGGCCATTTCTACACTTCGTCTTGGAAAAGGTAATCCGTAGTACACTTATCAGGTCTGTGTTCCACTTTGCACACAGGTTATATGAAAACCTATGTAAAATTTGAACACTTGAAAAATATTGTGATATATTTGTAAAAAGTTGTCTGCTGCTGGGCTCCCCTAGTTCTCTCCTGGGCATGCAGATATATCTTCAACAGATATTCAAGGAGAGTGTTTTTCACAACAATCTGGGCTATTCATAGGGTAGGAAAACCTGTTAGTTCCCTCTGTGCTCCTGCTAACATGAGCTGGGTTGAGGATATGTTAACTTCATTTTCACCTGTGGTGTTTTTGGCAGCTGTTGGAGCAAAGCTCAGATTGCATTCAGGTATGTGCATCATTAGCTGTCAAATTACTAGAAACACTTCTGTAGCAAATCAGAAAGCAAATTTACAGTGCTACTTCTGATTAACTGATATTAGCTTGGCTTCACAGTACAAGGTTCAAACCTTCTCTTTCAGAAAATACTTGCTACTTGAGGGATGATTCAGGAAACATACTACGCGGTGGTAATTATGTATGGCAGACTATTTCTGATGCAGCGGACCTAATCAGCTGTGCATCAATGAAGAATCTCCAGAAAAATCTACTTGTATCATGAGTGTTACTATTTATGTATATGGAATGTAATTGTGCTGAATCAGGAATGCTGTGTTAATGTAAATTTAGGTCTTCCTGTATAGAATGAAGTGAGGACATTGAAACCAGATACACTATATACCCTCAAGAATTTTGTCAAGAATATTTTTATTTCATGGCGTCTCTGAGGCTTTATTTAACAATGATTCTGTAAAGCCAGGTGTTTCTTAGGATAGTAGCCCTTAGTGAATATGGGCCTTGGTATTTGCAATTGTCAAGTGAGCACCCAAGCCAGCTTGTCTGCCTAGTTAAGGGAAACCATTGAAATGTCTAGCTGAGTTGCTTGAGTTTACCACAGTTCTTATATTAACAGTCATTTGCTGGATGATAGGCAACATTGTTTAAAACTTAAAAAAATGCTTGTGATATTAAATCAGCATCAACTTCCCCCTAGCAACACAACTAGTCTCCTATAAATTCTCAGATCATTCGTTGTACAGAAGTACATAATTTTGACTATAGCCCAGTCTCATATACTGAGCTAATAAGGCTATGTGTCAAAGACAAGGATAAATTGATATATATAGAAGCAAGCAATCTGCTGGGATGTGACGCTGTTCTGTCACTGTAATCACAATTCTGTGGTATTCTACCTGTGTGTTAATACATGTTATTGCTTATAGAAAAATCTTCTGAAGGTAGTAGTCCCTTCTTTCTGTAGCAAGGCAGGGGCTGGGGGGAATAGTTGTTGAAGTGTGGAATGCAGCTGTTGCTGTTTATGAAGTATCTGTGCATCTTTAATTCCCCCAAGGACATCATATTGCCATGAGGGTAGCCTGGCTGGTTGAAGAATTGCAACATTTTGGTAACAAGGGAACATGGCACACATTCTTGGATCTAATCCTAGCTTTACCTTTCTGTTCCAATAAGATTTAGAAGTCTAAGCTAGTTCAAAATTGGTCTCTACAGGGAGAGAAGTGTTTTTTCATGCTTTTCAACTCATTTGATTATAGTGTAGAGTTTAAGATTCCCTTCTGATTTTTCTAGGAGAGCGGCAGCAAAGGAATAAAAACTGGAGTTTGATCTCTTGATTTTAGTCTCTATTGGTATATTTTATATATACAAATTCAAGGGAAACAAATATGAGAATTTGTATAGAAATTGGTAATTATTGGGTTTTGGTCAGAAAAGAGAATAGCATTTCCAGTAACTGTGCTGCAAACCTTGGCCTCTGGCAAACTTCAGTGCAGCTGTCCATTAGGAATGCTTAAAATTAAGCAAGCGTGTTGCTCTGAAGGAGGCCACTGTTAAGAGTTTCAAATATTACATACTCCAAAGGATATCAGTTTGTGGGGGAAAGAATGTGGATAACTAGTATCTTTGCAAGGCCAAATCTTACTTCATTCCATGATTCTGCCTTTCCTTGATACTAAGTAGGCAGTGATTTGACCCTGCAGTTTTCTCTCCTTAGAGGTCAGAGGCCAGTAGCATGTTGCTACTCACTGCTGTGAATGGAGTTCTTTGTTTTTGAAGAGCCAGTTAGAGTGGCGAGTCATATGGAAGTAACGGAAAGGGAGGAAGGCTTAGTCTTACGTTTGTTTGGTGCCCTGCTGTGGCCTGCTTGTATGGCACAACTGAGCCTGCAGGCCAACATTAAGACATTGAGTATTTGGACATGGGTGAAGACTTTAATAAGGCAGTTTCTACAGCACTGCAGTGTTTCAGAGCAGCACCATAAGGGTTGTAAATAATTCTGATTATTTGTCTAAATAAACCTATGATAAATAGTTTAAAATATGTGGAATGCAGTCTTTCTCAGGGGATCTTTTCTTGATTACCCCAGCACAGCACAGAAGTCCTAGTTCACCCTATAAACTAACTACTGACTTGTATCTTGTTTCCTTTCTAAAGAGGAACACTACTTCATTTTGTTAGTGTTAGTGATGTCAACACTTGGTGATAGTCAATGTAAAACCACAAAGGATTGGTGAAACCATCTGAGATACATGACATATGAGAGAGAGCTGTTGAAAGAAGGGAGTTAAGATTTAAGGATAAGTTGGAAATTTTTATTATGAGGGAAGACTGTAATATACAGTATGTAGCCTTGTTTGAGAATTTGTCTTTGGGAGTTGCCCACTTTAACACTTAACATCTCTGCAGCGTTCTTTCAGGTTCTGCTCAATTAATGTAACAAGCTGTTGTCAGCCTTCATGAGAAGACAGAACAATGCCTGCAAGGCATGCTTTTTTTTTTTTTTTTGAGGAATTTGTGTAAATATTCTAACCACAAAACATAGGCAGCAATAGTGAGTACTGGTAAATCCCCTTCTCAGATCACTGCAGGCAAATTCTTTGTTGCCTGATTTCTATTAGAAGCAATTGTTTAGTTTCCCTCACCTTGAGACCGACATACTGAAACAAGTCAACAGCCCCCATCAGATAAAGCCCTGGCAGTGAGGTTATCCAATAGCACCAGGGGAGGAGGGAGAGGAAAGATGTAAAATAAGAATGTTTTATTTGGTGTGTGAAACCCCCGCTGTCCAAAAATCTTTAGAAGAAATTTGAAGATAAAAATGGTAAAGTCAGAAACAGCATATGGGAAACTGATAAAATTTTAAGGGGTAGGCTGTTTATAAACATCACCTTGAAGAGAGAAAAGTCAGGCTAAAGTATATGACTTAGCAGGCAAGCAGAAGTTGCTAGAGCTATGGAACAAGTAGGTTTAGCCCTCGCTTTCCTCTGCTCCTAACAATTCCCACCCTGCTCCTACCCCTAAGTGGCTTGTAATCGCTGGCATAGAGATTTAGAGGCAGAAAAAACACTTAGGAAAATAAGCACAAAAGGCATTGTTTAATTCATTTATCAATAAATGAACAAAATGGTTCAATGCTTTACAAGTCTTCAGTCTAGAGTAATGGTCCTCAAACTTTGAACTATATGTGAAAATGAAAGCATTTAATGCACTGTCTAAATAGTCTAGTTGGACTTATGTTCTAAAGCTGTGCTTCTGCAATAGTGATGAAGCAATTGTAAAACTAAATGGTGGTTTAGATTTTATCACTTCTTTACAGTGCCTTTCCTAGCTAGCATTTAAAAAGTGGTATTACACCAATACTGTACTAATGGTGGAGTCCCATTTGATAACTAATAGCCATATTCTATCTCAGAAATGAAAGAACATTTACCTTGGCTAAACCAGCCTGTGAGCAGTTACTGCTGAAGACCCATCTCTTGCAAGGACTAATATCTTAAGTTGGGCTTTTACAGTTTGTCTTTTACTCCCCTTGAATGCCTTTTTGAATGCATGGGAAAGGGGCCTTACATTTGTAGATAAGTCTTCTGTTATAAACCTGCTGATTCTAGCTGCTGTTTTGTTTCCTTTTGAATTTTTGGTCTAATTAGTAAATGGTACTAGTGGTTCTAATAATCTTTGAATTTCTGAAGTAATAAAGCATTTGTCTGTTCAGCAAGGAAAAAATTCAGGACACGGAAGTATGCCTGTTGCTTATCAAAAAAACCCAACACACCACCTCTGCTGCTACTGTTAGGATTAGTAATAAATAGATAAAAGCTCATCTGTTAAGTTATTAAAACTGTCCTGGCCAAAATGATCACCAGATTCTGAAGTTTTGTTGAACTACCTTCACCACTGAACTCTGAGAAAACAGCTTCAGGCATTCATTGTACAAATTATATAGATAAGACTGACCAAAATGAGTGGAACTCTTCAGATTTCTTCTGTAAAGTGGTCTGGAAACTCCTGCTGTAACCTGGGGGTTTTTGTTTTATTATAATTGACCAAAGAAAAGCACAAAGACTCTGAACTGTTGCACAAACTCTGAGTAAAGCAATATGCCTATCTTTCTAGGGAATGTTTCTAGCCAACAGACAGGGGCCCGTATATGTAAAAGAGCTTCAAGTCCTGAAGTACCCTGGAGCTGCCAAGATGCTGGTCTCTGACTTCTAAAGGAACTGTGTCTTACATGGAATTGGAATCTGACTCGGAGCATGTGGAGGTGGGTGAGATATTTTTGCTACTTTGGTTTCCAACAGGTTATGCTCTCTGTGAGGTGCGAAGCTGTGTCATATGAGAAGGCAAATAAATCTCTGCAACGAAAATAGTTGTTGAAGTTCACCAATTTGATTTCCTTGATTGTCACTAAGGGCTTGCTCTATTATGCTGATATTTATAGACTTTTTATTTTTAAAAGCTAGAACAATGTTGCAGTGGCGGAGAGGCGTGGGAATTTTGCATTGCTGTTCATGCCTCCACAAGGAAGGAAGAGAAGTAGCAGGGC
>NW_009646411.1:639659-645265 GCF_000708025.1 Charadrius vociferus
TTCGTTGCTGTATGACCATGACTAACACTTTAGGGCTTTATGTACTGTGTGTTTATTAGAAGGTAGTGTGATAAGACACAGAGACAAATCGCTTGCCTGCTTGTGTATTTTCTTCTGTGCTGTTTCTCAGTTTCTCTGTTTTCATTCATTACCACATTGTCCCTTTCTTCTCCTTTTGCAGAATCTGAGTGGAAATCAAACTTGATGCTTGCATCTCCTTTTTTGAATCAGTACTGATTTCTGTCAGGTAAGCAAAATGAAATTGAACATTCCTGGCACTGAAAGCAACGGACCAATTATGCTGCTTGTATTTGCTGCAGACTGCAGCATGCTTTCTCTGTGCAGTCATTTTCTTAGTTGCGTGGAGGAGACAGCTAGAATGAGAATCCTGCCTGTAAATCTCAATGAGAGAAATTCTTCAGGGAATAGTTTTGAAGACCTTAATTAGTTCTCTGCAGTAGCCTTTTTCTACTGACTGCATGAAGTCTAACATCCTGGGTTATGGTGTAAAGACTCTCTGCCCATGGTGTTTCTAAAGTGTTTCAAGAGTTTAAATGAGAAGCCTTCCAAACTGTAGAGAAGAGATTCCTTGAAGGTCAAGTTTCTTTAGAAGTGCTGTCTTAAGACAAAGACTTGTGATCCTGGAATCGGAGGAGATCAGAGCTGAGTTCTCAAAAACCTTCTTGTGTGACCTTGAGTAGGTAGCTTACGGCCAGTCCTCCAGTTGTTGCCTTGCATTGCAAGTAGTGGAGTTAATGAACAGCGAGCTTTTTGAAATGCCATATTAAGCTGCTGAGGACATACTGTGCTATTAGCAGTACCTACCTTAGTACAACTCGTGCTTACTGCAGTCTTGCCGATTTGATACTACTTGCTTCTGAGGGGATAAACCTTAGCAGGAATTTGTGCCGTGTATCTTCCTAATATTCTTGCTATGTAGTTTCTTCCTTTGTCTCAAATACTCTCAGGGTTCACACTAAACATATGAAGTTAAGAACTAGGAATACCACTGGAGAGGAGGTGGTGTGTGTATATATAAATATATATATATATAAAATAGATAGAACTTTTTCATGATGTCAGCTGAAAGCTGATTTGCAAATGAAATTTGGCAAGCAGACTCAGGGTCCTGTACAAATGTACTGGTTAAAAAACAGAAGGGGATTTCCCATCCTGTTCAAGGCATCAGACTGGGACAGCCAGGGTGGGAATTGGCAATTTAGGTTATTTGCCTCAAATTTGACCTTTAAAATTGGCATAACAACACTTTCTTGCCTCAGAGGGATTTGTGAGAGAGATCCAATAAAAGATTAAGGGTCTTTGATGTGATAATATGAGGTGCCTATAATAACCTATCCAAGTATCTGTTGTTCTAGTGGGTTTGTATATTATAGGTATGATTGCTCTGTAAATGTAATAGGGAATAAAAGAAATATGTTCTCTGAATAGTTCAAAATATTTCTAATTTAGGCAAATAGGTCTTTGCCCAGAAGTAATTACGTGTGATTAATAAACCCTTTTACCTCTATAGAGTGATTATGGAACACTCCAAAGAGATAATAAAAATAACCTGTTATTTTATGAAACAGTTTAAAATGCAATGACTAACAGACAACATACTTAAACATATGTACAAATGAAAGAAGCAATTTTACAACTTGGTGTTGTTTGGGGATTTCTTACTACTCTATACTCAGCTCATAAAACCTCAGGTGTTTCTCAAGAAAGCAAGTTTGCATTTTCTTGCAGTTCAATAGGTCTCAACAGTCTTCCAGCACTCTTAAACTAAAAATGAATATGTCTGAATAAAAATAGTGTTAAGAGTACCTTACAACTTAAGCTGATATTAGATGATGACCTGATTTTATTGGGACATTGTATAAATGCATATGAAAAGACAAATTCTATCTGAAGAACGTACCAGCTAAAAAGTGTATGTGAGGATGACAAAGGTGTAAAACTAGAGTGATTTGCCCAAGGTCACAGAACTTATTAGTAGTCATGTCAAGCATAAAACTGACATTTCCTGAGCTCCAATCCAGAAAAGATCAGTCTGAGACATGTTCAGAAAATTTCAGGGGTTTTGACATTTATTGCTTTTTTATTTTCAGAGAAGACAAATCAAAAAGTGTGAAGCTTCTCCATATGTACAGGTCAACTAACTAACCATCAGTGCTAGCACTCCAGCTGTGCGTGCTGTATGAATTTGTGCTTCATTTGCGTTTGTTCTTCTGGAGCTTCCAAGCAGATTTACCTATGGGTCCTTAGTGGTGGAGGAGCATTTAATGTATTTCTGATTACTCTTTGGATAAATTTTCTTGAGGGAGTAAAGAAGGGATCTTATGTTAACTTGAAATGCTTTGGGTATGGGACAATGAGTTTAGTTCCTGAGTTCAAAAGACCAACAGGGACTGTTTATTTTCAGTGGACAACACTGAATTCAAGCTCTGTTCCGTGGTCTGGCTGCAAGCAAAGGCCAAAAAATGTGCCATGCTTCATGCCGACTGTTAAACCTTATAATTTCCCTGAGCTCTTTCCTGTTCTGGACAGATATGAGTAAGTGATGATAACAGCTGTAGAACTTGTGTCAACACATAGGTACATATTTAATCCTACACATAGTGATGCAAGACATGTGTAGAGAACCTTGCAATTCTGGATGCTGATCCAGACTGTAGGTTGTATAGACTTTGTGTGTATTTTGTGTCCTTGCTTAGTCTGAATCCATGTGGGAGAGGGAAGAGGTGTAATAGGAAAACCAATTTATTCAAAGCTAAAAAATAACCTTGTAGAAACGTTTTATTAAAGCACAGGAGGCATTTTGGTTAGCTGAGATAGGCATTTCTTTCATCAGCAGATGTTACTCATTGCAAGCAAACTCTGCTTAATTATGTGCATTGTTTTCATGATGGAAGATAACTGCTATCTAAAGGGGCTGATGTGGCACCATTGATCTCTCATTTCAAAGGAGCTGAAAGGCATGGTTCTAGCAGTAAAGTCACAAGAACAGCTGACTTGGAAAACTACTTTTATTTGGGTTGTTTGTTTTTTTTTTTTTGCGTAGTCTACCTGGGTTCAGTATTGATAAGGGAATTCTGTAACAGTAAAAGGAATAAGGCCACTCATTTATGTAAAAGGAGTGATGCTCTGAATTTAAAAGAAAAATAATTCTAGCATCTGGAATCCAGGGTTTCAGTTTGGGTTTTGTCCTTTCTTCCTTGTGGATTTAGAGGAACTTTTAATTATTAGTCTCTGCTGCTTTTTTCTTCCGGAAACTGAAACCCGTGTTCTCAAGAGGTGTCTGAGAACAAGATGTAACTCTAGCCCTATTAAGGGTGTGAAGAAGACAAATTTGAGACTTCACCTAGAATAAAATAACTGAACTCTTAAATACTGTATTTTCTGAAGACTTGCTCTGGAGTGAAGTGATGTTATTCCATTTTACATAATGAGACCTTACTAATTTTGTCAAGGTATGTGATGAAACAAGAAAGAACTTGCACATTATTCATCCTATATACCCTGTTGAAAGTTTGTAGGGGAGAAAAAGCGCTGTTTTCAAGTTACTGAACCTAGAAATTAAGCTAGCTGGTCTCATCACAACACAGTAAGTCTTGGACATGAAACGGAGCTGAGAGAGAGGAGAGGTCTGACAATTGCTTAGGAAGGAAGCTGCTGCCCACAGCTTCTGAAGTGGCCAAGGCTCTTCCTGAGCAAGTGTTCAGAGAATCCCTTAGGAAGAGGGATGGTAGTGAAGTGTTTGCTAACTCAGCTGCTGACTTTCTAGATATTTTGATTTCTTTTGAGCTGGTATCAGTTTTGCTGAGGTATTTGCAACTCTGCTGGTTGCAGGTAATGCAGCCTTGCTCTGTGGGAACCTTTTGTTTTGCTGAGGATTCTCTATGGTGTCTAATGCTGCTCATGATGGATATAGGTTGATTTTTTTTTTGTCATGTCACATATACATAATGTGAATGTTATATCTCATATTTCCATGAAGCAGAAAAATTTCATGCTTTCAGAATTGTGGGCAGGTGAATAAATAACAACTAACACTTTCCTAACTCCTGTTGAAGTGCAGCAGTTTGAATATCTGGACCATATCTTCCCATCTCCAGTAGAAATAGCTACAGCTTATATAAATTATTATTTTAAAATGATGCTAATCTGACAGATTTGCTGAGCAATACAAACATAAGCTGACAAGAGCCAATTAAAGTGACTGTGTAATTAGAAATGCATGTTATTGTCATCAGTAATTCTGTCCCTGAAACTGTGTATGCACTTAACTGGGTTTAATTGCAGGCATTGAAATAAAAAGGCTCACTATTGCTTATTTTGTTGTAGAATTCTATTGTGTTTTCAAAGCTCTGACATCTGTGTACCAAACACTTAAAACAGATATTTAAGAATGTACCTGATGACTTACAGCCTTGTATTGGTGTCCATTGCATCAAAGGCAGGAGAGCAAGTAACTAAATGCAGTCTCTCTTGGTCTTTGAAGAAATTTAAAGTGATTTGAATGCACAAAGGAATAGCGAGATGCAATGGAGAAAGTTAGCTTTGTACTCAGACTCTGATTTACAGTTCATGAAGTCTGTTTTTGAATGGATTTCCACTTTTTCTTCTGTGCACACACAGCCAGAACTTTGATATGAGTACAAAAATGCATAAATCCAGTCCTCTTTTCCTTAGTCCAGCTTGATAGGCACTGAAAGCAGCAACTGTGAGGTAAATGCTACTCAATCTTGGATTGAAGAATGATCAGGGCAGATGGTAACTTCACAAAATCGAGCTGCCAAATTCTAACCTGTCAGTTCAGAGCATGGGCAAGCTGCAGCTTTATAGAGGCTTAACACTGCCAAACTTGAAAGATTTTTATAGGGCTGAAAAAGAAACATTCCTGACAGCTTGATAATTTCCAGTCTCTGCTCAAAAGCAGATGGATATAAAAGCTTTTTGACTTAACAGTTGTTTAAAAATGTTGACAAAACAGTATTTTTTCATTGAGCAAATAAGCTCTTTCTGCATGGCTTGAAGAAAAACCCCAAGTCTGAGACAGTCTTTGTGGGAAATATCATCCAAAATGACTTGGAAAAGGGAAAAGTGATTAAAATGGGGCCTTAAACATGGAAAATGTTAGGTTGCTTTTGCTATTAGTGCTGGCAGTTTTGGCTATGTGATAGTCAACATAGCAAAGGGAACCTGGTACTTGTATGTCCATCTCTTGTTGGCTGTCAGATGTGATTTGCCAACCCGTGTGATTTGCCAACCCGCGTGCTTTGAATGTGACTTGGATACTTTGCTCTCAATTTATGTATTACATCAGCTGACTGTCAGAGGGAGTTTTCTAAAGAAAGAGTAAGAAACAAGTGAGACTGAAATATGTCATTATTTCCTACTCTGCCGTTTTCTGTAAGAGGTTGCTACAACAGCAGAAGTTCCTGTAGGTGAGATCAGTAAACATTTGTAACTGAGCCCCAAAGCAGCACAATGGTTGTACAGCTGTATACATTAAAATGCTGATTGCAGAGATACACCAGGGAGACTGGGCTCTGGTTCAGACAAAATGCTTGCATAGCTTGATGAAGGCTAAGGGTTAATTA
>NW_009646411.1:645276-654140 GCF_000708025.1 Charadrius vociferus
TGCTGAACATGAGTTTGGGCAGTATTCATAGGGGTTGTTTTGGAACAGGCTCTAAAGAATGCATGAGGAGAAATAGCTGCTGTTTAAATATGGGGGGTGACCTAGGACTAATCAGAATTTGGCAGAAGGACATCAGAAGATGGCAAAGGGACACAAAGATTGGAGTTGAAGCCTGTTAGTTCTTCATGGTGACATCTGTGTGTTGTTAATGCTTTCTCCCCAAGACTAGAAGGGGAGCAGAATGTTTCAAGATTGAGTTTGGTGCAGGTGGGAGAATATAGGTGGAAGATACAAGTCTATACAAGCCTTTTTTCAATGTTGGGGCTAGTTTGCATCATCTTCTCACCTGTGCACGCTAAAAAAAAAATTAAAAAATCATGGTTTCTATCACTTGCACCATCCATAACTGGATATCCTGTAAGAAACCTAAATATGCTAACAAGGCTAGACTTTGTCTTGGATTCAGCTTTGTGAAGGGGTTAGCACTGTTGCTTTGCACTTATGAAATGGTAAAAACAGGTTGCAGCCAAGATTGACTCATCACATGCTTTCATATAGGTAAATACTCGGCTTTCAGCCCCTTTAAGCCCAGCTTATTAGCTGCCCTTTCAAATTCCAGTGTTGTTAGCAAGACAGGGTCCCTGGAGTATTCTGTAAAACCTTTGATCTGGAAATTTTTGGCCCTGGGATATGCTTTCTGGTGTTTTAGTATGTGGTCAATTTATACAGGAAAACCAAAGATAAGCCACAGGGTGAAATAGTTTCCTGCTATTAAATCATGCATTACTGCATTTTATTTCTCTGATACTGTATTTTTTTTTAATTTATCTTCAACTTGCAGTCTGTTCTGCGGATGTGTTTAATCATTGTCATGAAAGTCATTGTGCTCTGAGATCTATGTGCAAAGCAAAGTGTAAATGGTCTGCTTACTAACATCAAAGTGCAAAATAATTTAGGTTAGTAGATTTCTTGCTATTGAATTTTGTCCATATATTCTTTCATGCTTCTGCTTCTGTCGCTGAGGGCTTAGAAGGGGAGTTGTTCCACCTGAAATCTTTTATATATTACAGTATGGTAAATTTTCTTCTCATAAGGCAGGAAAATTCAGGAGACTTAGCTAATATTTAAAGTGATGCCAGCAGGGTTCAGTCCTTTCTGTAGATCTTGCATCTAGTTGACTGCTTGGTCTCTGGAATGTTGAAATGGTCTGTAGTAAAAATCCATCAAACTAAACAGAATGTTGTTTTGTAGGTTTCCAGGAATCTAGGAAATCCAGCCAGTTTGAGCAATTATGAAAAACCATGACTGCTGCTTAAGGCATTAATGGTCTTAAGTGTTATTGCGCTTGCTTAATCCAGTTTTGTATGTATCCCCCAGCCATATGAGTGCCAGGTTGCAGCCCTCAAGTATTGCATTGTCAGAGAGCATTTGTCAAAAGTCTTTGACTGAGCCCTTTTCTACCTGTTGGTAAACTGCAGCATTCAGAGGGTAACGTAGCTATAGTTATATGCCAAATACAGAGATCCCCTTCAGGACTCTTAACTAAAGCAGTTAAGTAGCTCCTGAAGACAGCCCTGTGCCCGAGGAACTTTGAAACTTGCTTCTGGTGTGGGTAGGAGAACCATCCAGCCATACTATGGATGTTACCTTGGCCTCTGCCAACATGTGTGAGGCAGAGTACGTAGCAACACGAGGCCTAGCGAGCAAAACACTGCACCTACAATACTACCTAGTAGAGCACAAGAACAGTGCTTCTGTGCTGCGAGGAGGGAGATGAAGAGAATGGCCATTCAGAGGGTAGACATCTTTTCCCCCCTCACTGCCCCTTGGGGCAGATCTGCAACAGCTGCTGTACAGTGTCCTCCTAGCTCCACTGAAGCTAGTGACAGTGACAGCTGTGCAATGACACTTCCCAGCAGCTGTGGATCTGCTTCTAGGGAAGAGTAGCATTAGACTTAGCAAGCTGCGTTTAGCAATATTTTGCAAGCAGGTATCCTTATGTAACCAGTCTCCCTTCTGGGATGTTAAAATTGCAGAAGTTCCCCTCTGCACCCCAGACACAGAGCACTCTGGCAATCCCAACTGTTGGTGCTTGGTTAAATCTTTGCTGAAGTTGTAGTAAGTAAGGCTTTTGGCTTTGCAGATTCCAGTGCTGGCTTGGCAGTCACCATCTCGCCTGAACTGCAGAACATTAAGGTCTTGGAAAGATGGAGCTGGCCTTCTAGACTAGCGGAGAAGGGTCGAATACACTAGCAAGAAGTGACCAGTGTACCAAAGGTGGGGGATATAAAATGTGCCACCTGGCAGCTGTATGCAGATTTGTGTAAAATGTAGGTACTTGGATGCAGAGAGGTTATGGCCTACAATAAGTGTGTCTCACAGAAAATAGTTCCTAGAAGCTAGTGGGCCTAATCTTCAGTGCCTTGTGTTTAGTACTCCTTTTAGCATGTAAGGTGTCTCCAGAATGTTGCTAAACAGGGTGCAGTTGATATATAATGGTATAAAAATGTGCATAAAGGGTAGTGCGGATAGGGCTTACTTTCATCTTTTCTCTTTTTCTTATTGTTAATAACCTGTCAGCTGAATCAGACAAGCTTGGAGATCAAGGTTTGTGTACTTCTTATTTCCTTTCTGTTTGCTCCTGTAGCTCTGCAACAACTTGTAAGGTACCTTCTGTCAGTGACAGTCAACTACCTGAAACTTTACAGCACAGTTTTTTCAAATGTTTTTAGAGTTTTTTTTCCCAAGGGTGCTGCCTACCTCCTGGTTTGTGTTTTTAGTATTTGGGGTCCGTCTCTGGCCCTGTTAATGTATGCTCCAAGAAGAAAATGTGCAAGCAGAACAGGCCATACACTGCAACAATTGTCCCCAACAAAGTGCAAATTTGAGAACTTCAGTAAGTGGAAGTATTTCAGGATGTTTAAACTCAGGTAAAATGGCCTGCAGGGATCTTGCAATTGAGCAATTGTGAGTATTTTATGTCTAAAAGGAGCTAACATGACTAGGGAAGGCAAAAATAAAATGATATTTTTTCATCCTTTGAGTCTGTGCAAATGAGATTCTACAAAGGACACTCCTGTGAATACAGTTTGTGTTATTCTCTATTTTATTTAAATGCACTACTTCGTGACTTGTGTTTCTGTTGTGGGCTTCTAATAAAGGATGATTCAAGCTATAAGACAAAGTATGAAAATTACCTTGGAGGAAACAGTGCTATATGAATGCAGTGCTATTCTGTGGTGATGACCTGGAATTCATTCAAAGGTTTTTATGGAATATAGGCTTAATTGGCTTCAGAATCACTTTCAGAAGAACAGGAGGAGGAAGCTGTAGCATAATAGGTGCTCATATGATTGGGGAACTAAGCTGCTAGAGGGGAATCAGGAAAGCAATAAAATAGTTTTGCAGTTACGATTTTGTATTGGGATTTAGGAGGACTTAGTTCATGTCCTAAGTTGGCTTGCTGCATCTTTTGTGACTTAGGCAACTCAGTGTCTCTACTGTCATTGTTCCCCTTCGGTACAGCTGAGCACAAATCTGTCCTGGTATGTAGCACATGTGAAAGGACAGTGATGGAAGTCTCTTAAAGCAGGTCTGAGATGAAGCATGTATTTTAGTGGGAGACAGTTAGTGTAAGGATGGTTTCTAACCCGTCAGTTGTACCAAGGATGAGTCAACTGTTTGTGCTCTGTCTGAAAACAGTAATTGGAAGAAAACTCTTCTGACTTCCTCATGGGGACTACACCTTTCATCCACACACCCCAGTCATCTTGAATTGATTTAAGGCCTTTTTTTATTTTGTTCTAAGCACCTCTCTGAAGAGCAGATCTAGTGAAATCTTGTCATGTGGCTTTGTCATGATTGGATCCTGCTTAATGAAAGTGGAGACATGAGATTTTTTTTTTTTTTATTGTCCTGAAATAAAGCCATTTTGTGCCTGCTAAAGGTTTGGCTGAGGCTGCAGATTTCCCTTCAGCAGGGATATCTGCCCTATTGCTGCTTATGTACATGAAGTTTGCAGGAACCTCAAGTCTTGGTGACCTTTCCTCTTTAATCAAACTTAGATGAAATTCCCTTATTGGGGCAGAAGTCAATAATAAGGAGGTGACACGGGTTGATTGTGTAAGACAAGTTTTCCTGAAAAACTGAAGTAAGGTTAAAGAGATACATCTGCAATTCTGTTACCACTTGATTGTTGCAGGGTTGATGGGATGGTTTTATGCCATATTTTAGAGCAGGGGAAGTTTGTGTAAGTTAGACCTTTCTTTCTTCAAACTCATGTATTTTTCCTGGAGTTTATTTTCTTTGCCCTCTTTTCATGAGGCTGCACTTAAGGTATAGAACTACTTTTTTTCAGTAAGAGCAACAAAAAGAACAAAAGTGGTGTCAGGGTTTAGGATGTTGTCAGCATCTTACTGCAAAAAAGATACCCTTAAGCAAAAGCTCTCTATCTAGAGAAGAATGTTGCTTTCTCTTTTTTAAACCAATCAGACCTGTTGTTTAACACCACTGCCTTTAGTCCCCCATCATTTAAAATAAGCATTTTGAGGCTGCAGATTAGCTGGTTCTATAAATCATAGAATCGTAGAATGGTTTAGGTTGGAAAGGACCTTCAAGATCATCGAGTTCCAACCTCCCTGCCATAGACAGGGACACCTCCCACTAGACCAGGTTGCCCAGGGATGGGGCCTCAACCTCTCTGGGCAACCTGTTCCAGTGCCTTACAACCCTCAAAGTGAAAAACTTCTTCCTAATGTTTAATTAATGTTTAATTAACAAGTCCAGGTAGATGACATCTGTTGATCTTCCCTTGTCCACTGCCACTGTAACCCCTTCGTAGAAGGCCACCAAATTTGTCAGGCAAGACTTGCCCTTGGTGAAGCCATGCTGGCTGTCACCAATCACCTCTTTGTTTTCTATGTGCCTCAGCAGAGTTTCCAGGAGGATCTGCTCCATGATCTTGCCAGGCACAGAGGTGAGAAATAAAAGCTAGTGTCTAGTAAAACTCAATTCATAACAATTTTAGAGTTTTAAAAACTTACTGCACAGCCTTGGGAACTTGCCTTACCTGAGTTTGAAGTGAGAAGCTGTGCTGGAAGCACGTATGGGTTGTGAGACCATGGTGCTATGAGGGTGTTGGTATCTGTGCTAATACTCCCATGGCAGTCAAAGTGAATTCCTTCTAGGTCTAAGGGGTTTATGGTTAAGGTTTCATGGTTAGAAAAAATGCAATAAATCTGGGTAACAACTCTTCATGTTTTCATCAGGTTCTCTATTTTTGGTTGAAAGTGAAATTCCTGATTGAAAAGCTTAATGACAGATATAAGTAACTTTTTAATTTTCAAGTAAGTAGGGTTTTTTTTTGGTGTTGTTTTAAAACCATAATGTTCAAAAGCTTTGAGCTTTTGCAAACTCAGGTGGTCTTACCATAAGATAACCATTACAATTAGTGTTGGAAGATATTGGCTGTAATTAGTTTCTTAAAACAGTCTAAATTGGGAGATAGTCTAAAGAAATATTGAGAATTGCTCAATACTACCTTATCCGCTGACCTCCATTTTTGTGAGAGGAGGGAAAAAAACAACAACTCTTCTGTAGATGCTTGAGAGGAAACCAGAGAGAAACTGGGATTCTTCTGAAAGAAATAGCCGCCACAAAAGTGGAGAAAAAAATTGGATTTAGCTCTCTGAGACTACAGAAAAGGTTAGTCTTTGTATTGGCTCAAGGAAAAAGGTGAAGGTTTGGCTGAACAGTATTTTATCTGAATTGGTTCTCTCAACCCAGCTATAAATCAAGGCTTGAATAGTGTACTAGTGAGTATAAAATACTGAGATATAAATCAAGACTTGAACACTGTACCTGTGAGTATAAAACACTTGATGTTGTACAAGTCAAGGCTCAAAAACTGTCTGTATGAAAAGCCTGGGGAGATAAATGGTAGCACTTGAACACTGGCTGTTTGGAATATAAAACACTGGGGTTATGTGTCTCATTTCAACATTAGTTCTTGAACACGTGTACATCACAATTGCCAACTCAGAATGAAATACTCCAGTCTCCTACCTGCCTGCCGAGATGGGAAGCACTACGAAACTTATTTACTGCATTTCTTACAAATTAATTTCTTGGGTGTGTACTGTACTTTGCATGGAAGAAAGGGAGTGTTCCTTTGATACTAGAAGGAGTCTGTGTATTTTGCATTTCTTACATTGTTTAAACATATATCGCATTGAAGAAAGGTGGCTGCTTTTCATCTATTTACAAGGTGACATGTTTTCAGCTGGCAAGTATGTTGACCTAAGCTTTCTAGACAATCTATTTTGAAGAGGGGATTATGACTTGGTTGCCAAGCAGTTTACTTTGGTTAATAGTTCTTTTCGCTTGCCTTTCTGTGGGAGGCATTGTTTGCCTACTCTGATGAAGAATACTGATTAAAGATTTTATCTTTGGGTCGCCCTTATTCATACAGAGTAAGTCAACTGCTCGTAAAGACCCCATACTAAATTTGTACAGCACTGCAATTTCTGGGTGGAATCTGGCTGATATATAGGGTTACAGAAGAAATGTAAACATCTCTTAATTATTCCGAGCCTGGTTCATGGCCTCATGATCCAGGCATTGTTCAAGTTATCAGTCGTCTTGAGGTGCCGGAAGAATCAATAGTAGAGGCATCATAATTTGTCTGGTTTTAATTCATTATTTCTTTTCTATAAATGGCCCTGGTTTGCCAATAAGGCTTGTGTGATCACTCTGTGATTTAGTAAAAATATTATGGAAAAGATCAAATACCTGTGCTGGCAGTCTTCCTGAATACTTTCCGCATGTTAGTTATTAAAACTATTTTTACTTCTATATTGGTGAGAAATAAGTCATTGCAAAGCTTTTAGTTCCCCTCTCAACGTCTTGTTAGTGAGCCAGAGATGTTTGCCATCTTTCTGGTACAAACAAGACTGAGATTTACTGTGGTGTGCCATCTGTGCAAGGTAGGAGACTTGTTTTGCTGTAATACCTTGACTCCAAGTTGAATTACGCCCCAACTTTTAAGCGTTGCAGATATGTGTAACAGTCTTTGCACTGAAAAGTTGTGGTTTAAACAAGGTAAGTAGGAATAAGGTAAATTAGTCAGGGCAAGTGCTCTTTGTTTAGGTGCCTCACTTTAGAGGACAATTGTCACAGTACAAAAATCAGGGAAACCTAATGAAATTACTGAGTATCAGTGTGAAAAACACAGCACCTCTCCGTACATGCATAGTTACATTTTCAACTGTACCTCAGCTTTCTCAAATGGATAAGTGATTTTCACAAAAAAACCCCTTTATTTCCTAAAAGTGCAGAATGGAAATTTAGAGGTAATTGGTTTGCAACAAAATAGAATAGTAGTATCCTTTTTAGATTGATTAATGTGGTAGTCCTGTATATCTGAAGACTTTTGTGCTGATTGTGGCTCAATTTGTGGACAGAAACAAGTGTATCCCTTCTATTCTGTATTGGCTATGAAACTAGTATTAGCGGTCTTTGTTCTGGAAGATGCTGACTATCTAAGGGTGGAGAATGGTTGAAATGACCTTGTTCATCCTTTCCTGATATGCTAGTAAATGTTCAGTTCTTTAAAGTACTCCTTAGTGTAAGTAAGAACCCCCATTGCACTGTATAGAGTTTAATCTCCTGTTCAGCACAGTAGCAGAAAATTCTGAATTCAATTTCTGCTGATTCTGAACACAGAAGTTGTGGGGTTTTGACTACCTGTTGCTTAAGTTGACTTGCAGACAGTTTGTGTTCTCTCTACAGCAAACTGTTGCCCAGTGGTACAGAAAAAGTAAAGATTTCCCATCTCCCCAAATTAGAAAAGTGCTAACTTAGGGAGAATTAATTCCATGTGTTGAAAGGGATGAAGCTGTGTTTAGTTATTGTTGAGTAAAACCGGAGTCATTGAAAACTAGAATGGAGCACTGTCCAGGCTCATATCTATTCATTGTGCACTCAGTGAGGTGTGGCTTCTGTTAAGGAAAAAGAAAACAAACTGATTATGTAATTAAGGACTTTTTGTCTACAAACAGACAAGGGGTTATTTGTAGTTGCCGTTTATAACTCAGTCTGGGTCTTTCCAGACTTTGAATTCCTGTCTCTAAGTTCTAATATTGTAGTGTAGATTTAATGTTATCCAGATACATTTTTTTTCCAGTAACCTATTTGCATATTTCTAAATTTTAAAACTTTTTGCTATTTCAGAGTGCAGTTAGTTTATTTTTCCCATTTTGTTCTTTCCTTCATTGTCTCTTAATCTCATCAATGACTTTGTGCTGAGCAAGTAAGTGTCAAATCATAATCAGTTTCCCACTTTATCATAAATGTGATCGAGTTCCTCCTTTTCTGAAAATCTCATTATTTAAGAGTACATCTTTTTATAATTGCTACACTGAACCCTTTGTAGTATGTATAAATTCACATACTTTAGTTACAGCCCTCTCCTGTTGCGTGTTTCTAACTTAAGGATATCTTAAATGCCTCTGTTAACAGAATTGTTTTCAGATGATCTGAGCTCAATTTAAAGCAGGAGAAAAAATATACATGTAGATTCATGCTTGCAGTCAGGCTGCCAACCTAATGTCATCTGTGTAAAGTCATTCTGACACTGAAAGGTATCTAAAGAGCATGACAGCTGCTTTTCTGGTACCTTTTTCCTTCCTCTTTACTTCCACTCATGGTTAATACTAGGGGTATGGCCAAGTTTTTGTGCATCCTGATCACCTAGGCACTAAAAGCTGTTAGTAACTGGGCTGAAGCAAAGAAACCACATTTTCGGACCAGTTGGAATAAACACAGTATTTCTGCAACTGTGTTTCCACAAGGATTTATGCTGAACC
>NW_009646411.1:654173-722561 GCF_000708025.1 Charadrius vociferus
TGAACCGTGTCATCACAGTTTAGGAATCATCCCAGCAAATTTAGGAGTCATCCAGCAGGGATGGGATAGCTGTATATGCCATTAAGTAATGCGGAATTAAAAAAAGCCCTACAACTCATAAATGGTAATAGAAACAACAGTTGAAGCTGCGAATTAAAAATTCATAGCCTGAAATACCCACACAGATCATTCATCATATGACTTCAAATGAGTGTTTGTGAAGTATCCAATACACAAAGTGCTCAGCTCTGCCAGTGGGGTTGTAAATATGCATTAATGACAGGACTGCGTGTAGTAAGCTGTTCGGTTCCTACCAGGTATGTGATGTGTCCTGAGCTGTGAAAACTTAAGTAACAGCTTTTAGAATTAGGTGTCCAAATATTTGTTCCTCTGGAACAAAGTGAACACTCTGGACTTCTTTTTTCACAACAGGAGAAAACATCTTTCAAAAAGCAATTGAACTCAGAGGCAATTAATTGCCAAAATGGCAGTTTAGATTATTTTAAGTGGAGTTCTAAGGAAAGAGCTCACCTGAGGGCTGAGTAAATGAATGTCCAGTCCTCAGAGGGAGGATGGAAGGGAAGTCTATCTAAGGGTTAAGAGATCAGTGTGCAGATTTGTGGTAGAGTATCACCTTGGACATCCTAGACTCTTATTTTGGTCATCACAGAGCAGCAAACAATGGTTTTCTTCATAAGAGGAGGAAAAAGGTCTCAGTTTAAAGAAGCGGTTGCTCTTGATTGAAAAGGTAGCTCAGAGAAGTACTTGTATTCCTGCTCTTTTCACAGAGAGGTATAGTTTTAGAAAAGGTAGTGTGTCAACTGCTGTGTCACAAATTTCAGCAAGACAGGCTCTGAAGTAAAAAGCAAGGAACACTGGTTATTCCTAGATTGCTCAGAGTTAGAATTTTTATGGTGTTTTCTGAGAATGATCTAACTTGTTTTATGTGTTATGAAACAATAATAGACTGCTACTGAAGCCAGTGCAAAAGCAGATATTTTTGCTTTTTTCTGGTTCACTGCGAGTAAAGGGATTGTCACTGTTCTTTTCAGCAAGTATAGTGTCCTGCTTTAGTACAGTATAGCGTTCAAATAGAGTGTTTCTGCTTCAGTTCTAAGCTTGGACTATTGAGCAATTACATGGAGCAATTAAACTCCACTGCTAGGTTGGTTCAGTTCCTTCTGGCAAAGTTTAGTCTGTACCTAGAATTTCCACCTGAAGAAGGCTGACCTCCTGCTGGCATCCTTATGATCGTAATATTTTTTTTCCTTGTTTTGGGTTTTTATTTTCCCTGTCAGAATTTTACCAGAGAATTAACTAGGTAGCATTCATGCACACAAATTACAGCTGTCTCTAAACATAAATGTAGGTGTCCTTTCTTGTTTGAATTTTTGAATTAACTCTTCCCTACTCCCCCTGGGCTTTTACAGTATCTAAATTTGAGTTGGCTCACTAAGAATCTATGCTAATGTCATCCTGTATTCATGAAATCAAGTGTTTTTATACTGTATAGGTTAATTCAGATTAGCCCAACTGTTCCAGCCATTGGTGTTCACAACTAGGAAAATCTCATTCAGCTAGCACAGTGCAGTTCTATTAGTGCAACTATTGAAGCATGAAAAAAAAACCCCAGCCCCAGTTAAAAATGAGGCAGCAAGAAAGCCTTCAAAATCAAGAGTTTTTGTTTTCAGTGCAGCTTTATCAAATATATAAAGGCATCACTGGCTTTATTGACCTTATCCTTCCTCTTGTGTGGTTATTAATCTGTGAGTTATGTAACTGTTTAGCAACTGTGATAATGCTGTCTAAGCACTTTGGGGAAATAAGGTAGGATTATAACTGCGTTTTACTTATACATCATCCTAACAGTTGAAGAATAATACACCTTATGGACCATCTAGTTCCTAAATCTGAAGCACATTTTATTTGGAGGCCTGAAATGCCCATCGTTCAACTACCAATGTACAGTTCACAGGGCTTGCAAGTCAATTAAGCTTCAGTATTTTTTTTAACTAAATGACTCTTCTAACACACTGTTCATTATCACTTGTGATCAGAAAATGAGTGAACTGAATCTTCCATTATTGTGTGAAAATATTTGACATACCCAATAAGAGGAGATTAAATACCTTCTATTGCTTTAGCTAGTTTAAATGTGTCAAGGTGCTCTAGGTTTAGTGGATATATCTACCTTATGTGATAACATTGTAAAGGTGCCAGGATGTTCCTGGAAGTTGCACAGCTGCAGCAGTACCACTCTGCAACTGGATTACTAATGTATCTTTTTTAACACGCAGTTGGAGCTGGCTTGGGTATGTTTTTGCGTCAGTACTGAGAGATGTCTCATAAGGAAATACTAACACATAATGAGGGGCAACATCTGAAGTTCATGCTATGCTTGCATGTGACAGCCCCTAAAGACAAAGCATAATACAGAGAGCAGAGTGTATTTGAGTCCTGTTTTCTCTAGTCTTGTATGAAGTTATCAAAGAGTTATTCTCTTGAGAGCTTTGTGCTGCAGCGGGATGTGTCAAGAACATTTGGTCCCTGGTCCTGACATCAGAGAGGGAACCTCATGCCTCTGTTACACAGTGGAGCTGCTTTTCCTTTTTTTCCTAGTGTAGCTTGCATCCTTGGGGAAGACTCATCCAGCCTTTCTAGTGCGAATATGAGCACTAACCTGGACAAAGCTTAATTGCTCTGTGCAGGCATAGGA
This sequence comes from Charadrius vociferus, assembly GCF_000708025.1. Taxonomy (NCBI): domain Eukaryota; kingdom Metazoa; phylum Chordata; class Aves; order Charadriiformes; family Charadriidae; genus Charadrius; species Charadrius vociferus. The sequence continues at coordinate 656,890 of NW_009646411.1, forward strand.
TCTTCTCGGTAAGAAGCCCTTCTAGGATTTGAGTCTGTTTTTCAACTTGGATGACATAAGCTGAATATTCTGCTGCTTTTATTGTTCAGCCTTTTAAATCTGCTGGAAGTGCATTCTGTGTTAAAGTAACAGGAATCCATGGAGTAGGAAACCTAGTGGCTCTGGAATGGTATAGTGTTGAGGTTCAGGAGGAATTAAAGGGCATGAAGATAGCAGAGTTGGGGGAATCTTTTTCTCCCTCCTCCCTGCCAAGGATTGTGAAATGGACAGGTATACACATCTGCCCTATGCGCTCACCCAAGCAGTGGGACTGCTGCTCCTGCCTTTCCTACTGTCATCTTTTTCTTCAAGCTATGTATTTATGTCTCAAACTATTTTTTGCTGTGCTGTGACACTACATACTGTAAAGCCTTCCTAAATTGTCAGTTTCCCCTGAAAAGGGGAGAGACTTAAGTGCTCTATGGAAGTTAAGTAGACAGGGATCCTTCTCAACTATCTTTTACATCTCTGAGCAGATATGTCCTTTACTTGTCTCTTCTTACAGTTTATGCCTAAATAGCTGTGAGGGAATACAAAACCAAGCAGACTCATCGTATATGCCTTGTTTTACTGGCTGTTATACTGCATCTCTACAAGGTGAGATAGAAAACAAATAGCAGCCTTGTCTGATTTTTCTTGCCGTTTTCTTTTTTTTGTTAGAAGTAAGGATTTAAGGATTTAAATTAAACTACTTTAATGAAGGCTTTTTGCCTTTTAATTCTTCACCTTGATGTCTTAGTCATCAGCACTCATGTAATAGAGTAAATTGAGAGAATATAAGAAGGTCCAGTTGGTTTCTCAGATGTAGGGCTAAATCCAGCTTGTGTTTAATTATTCCTCTGATAATAAACCAGCCACTATTGTTTTTCTTCTAATGTTCTTTGAGTGGAGTTGGCTTTATCAAGATGTTTCAGGCAAAATCCAGTCCCTAGTACTCCATTTACCTTGGAGAGTTGACTAATCACTGGGGCATTTGAGCTACTGTATAGCAAAGGGAAAGCTATAAGCTGATTACTGAGAGTGCAGAAAATGAATGTTTTTGTTAAATTCTGAGCAGAGAGATAAGGGCTTCCTGAAGATATGCTGAGATGTGATGTTCTTTCTTGGCCTTATCAAATTGTTGGCGTAACTGCCTCTTCTGTACTGAACCATGATGTAATCCTGTTCTGTGAAAGATTTGAGCTGTTGACTTGGCTAGGGTTCCCCTCCCCCCACCAAGTATTCTGTAACGTATATATTTGTTGCTGCTACTGTAAATTTAGCAGCTGGTCACAGGTTGATAGGCCTTTAACAGGGTGTCTTAATTATCCACAGGCAAGAGACATCTTGGCTTTAATAACCTCCATGTAAAAGGTGTGTAAGTTAATGGCCTTTAAATTCTAGCTGTGTAAGTTGCAGCACAAGGAGGTCTTGGACAAGTGCTGCTTCTTGGTGTTCTAGAAGTCTCAGCTAACACAGAATATAGCTATTCTGTGAAGGTGTGGTGGTTGTTTGTAAGAGCTTGCAATCAAAATGAGAGAGGAAGAGAGGAAAGGGAAGTGATGTACTTAAAGTTGCAGAGGTCCGTGTCAAATGTTCCCTACTAGACCAACTCTTTATCCTTCCACGTTCTCAGAAGACCTCTGAAACACTAATTAGAGGAAGGCATCGTTATGATCTAAACTGGGATACTGCAGAACTTTTTGCAGGGGTCAAATGTTAGCACTAATCAAATGCTATTAAGATGGTGAGTTACAGACACATCCATTGTGCAAGTTGACCGATGAAAGAAACAGGACCAAGGCAAAAACTTCCTAGAATTATGTAAGTTCTTTCAACTACAGAAAACATGGGTCTATAGGGATAGCCAGTGCAAAGGTTAACAAGTGGCAATTACAATTGGTTTTTTATGAGTTTCTAAAATTTGAGACTTAATTTAGGAAGTGGAAGAACTGAGACTTCAGTTGAACATAAGCTTTTTATTGAAGTTACTGAAGATTTTTTTTTTTGGCTGTACCCGTACACACAGGTTCCTTGCCTCTGTAAAGAAGTTACTGACATTCTGGCACTGCATTCCCAGTACCTCATGATCTGTGTAGTGTACACTGCTGTAGATATTATTCAGAGCCCTTTGCTTCTCTCAATCTTTTAAACTCCCACTTCGCAACTTTAAGTGATCAAGATTGTTTTCTGGTATTTGGGACCTGGGACATGCAGAACATCCTTTCTCATTCATGTGTCTAAACACACTGTTTACTCTTTACCTTTTCTGACACTCATGGATTTACCTCTAAAGTAGAAGGACGCCATATGTTTGATCGAATTCTCATCTACCTGTGGAAATATCAGTCATTGGTTACACAGGTAAGGTGAATTTGTTATAGATGTCTTGGATGTCCAAAAATGCTGTGGCCAAAGCCCTGCAAGGGTTCCTAGAATTGCTGACTTGTTACGGGGGTAGTCTTCATATAAATAAAAGTCTAGTTAAAGAACGGAAAGCAAAGATAAGTTTTGTGAGCCAAAGGAGGTCATTAGTGAAATACCATATCATTCTGCTTGTGTTCATGCTTTTTTTTAAACAGTATTTTCCTTGAGTGAGCTGGAAAAGGAGATTAGTTTGTAGTTGGAAAACCTATTCAGGGTAGTCAAACCAAAAAATTTGCATCAGGACGTCATGGGTGCCAAAAGCTTATAAGAATCATCTGAATTCAGTTACATCTCTGAGATAATCTGTCCAGGGTATTCCATGAGATCCCTGAGTCTCAGATTCGAAAGGCTGAGAGAATATGTAGGGAATTACATACTTTCCCCGTTCCTTCATAGGTGTCTCATATTGGCTAATGTTGGAGAGAAAAGATACTGCACGGACCTTTGGTCTGACCTCATGCAGCAGAACTTTCTATTAAACTTGGATATTTATTTATCCAAGTTATAGCCAGGTTTCTATTTGCTTTTAAATCTGGGACATGGAGTCATAGAAACAGGTTGTCAAACTTCTTGGCAGATTATCACTTTTAGATTATCACATGTGTTATAAAACATCAAACACACAACCAAACTATCCCACCCCATCCCCTACCAATGCCTGCCACCCCCCCAAAACAAATCAAAACATGAAGACTGCACAACCGTGCCACCTTGTGATAGTGACCATTATAGTTTTGATAATCTAAGATCTGTCACAATCAAACTTGAATTTTAGTCAACCCTAGTATCCGCATCAAAGCTGATGTATCATAATAGCAATTTCAGTCCCCTCTCAAAAGCTGCCCTAGCAAGGTAATTTTTCAAATCAGTATTAGTAGTAGGTATTTTCGGGTACTTGAGAGTAATAAACACTGAAGTTTATTACTGAACACGAAGGGGAAAGGAAATTCTTCAGGACACACAAAAAGATTTATTTTTTTTTATTATATAACTGCCAATTGGATTGTTTCCAGAAGTCACGCAGCCTTCCTTCATAAGGAGTGAGTGAATCTGCAGCATCTTCCTGGATGGGGATGGTGGAAAGAACTAGCTCTGCTTACTACTGAGGTCTAACACCTTGTGCGTCAGACTGAAATCTGAATAACAACATGTCTGCTCTCTAAACACAAAAGTGATTTGATGGTGTTATTTTGGCAGTTCTACAGCTAATACATGAAACATGAAAAAACATGCAAGACGTTTTTTAAAAACATACCACCTTGGGGGCAGGTACCCCAGAATGCTTAGTTTTGGTTCACACTGAATTTGCCTGAAACTTACAATTCAGTTCTTGTTGTACTGCTCTTCATATGCAAGTTCAATATGCAAGTTGTAAAATTGTTTTGTATTAGTTTGGCATAAAAAACTTGTGTTTGTTCACATGAAACTTAATCACCTGATCAGGCTAATGATATGAGCATTTTACTTTGTCTCTTATGTCTGTTCTACAATGCAGGAAAGATATTTTTGTGTTACCTTTGGATCATGTGGGACAGTTTCACTAATGAGGATGTGTAACAATATGCAACAGAGGCCCGTCTTTGTTATCAGTAGTATCACGTATACCTGACACATCCCACCTCTACTGTTGGGCATACAGCCCCAAAGAGTTCTACGCATGAGGCTTTTCACTGTGAAAGCACAATCATGCATCTGACTTATGGTTTTTAGAGCCAAAGGCCCTGTCAACTTACTGGAGTGTTAGTCTGAAGACGGTAAGTGTCTGTCACAAGTAGGTATGTGTTATAGTGTATAGAACTGATTAGACTGGTATAAGGACTGCAAAGAAAGATGAAAGGCTCTTACTCTTATGTTTTGCTTCTAAGAATAAATATTCTCAGAATAGAGACCTAGAGCTTTAGTAACTTTCAGTTCTGAAATCGTAGAGTAGTTTGAATTGGTAGGGATGTCTGCATGTCATCTTCTCTGGCCCTCTGCTCAAAGCAGTTTCAATACGATCAGGCTTCTCAGCAACTTGTCCAGTCAAGTTTTGGATATTGGCAAGGGTGGAGATCATACCACCTCCCTGGGCCCTTGTTTCAATATATTGAACCTTTGTAGTGATATATTTATTTTTTTTTACAAGGAGTAGACTTAATTTATAGCTAGGATAATGGCAGAGAAGTGAATTGCACTAATAGTATTTTTGCTTTATTAAAACGCAGATATTGTGCATTTCTTGTTTGAATGCAAGTAATTCTGCAGAACCTTGAATTTTGGCTACTCTGCCAAAAGCAGAATAATCTGTACTTTTCAGAGTATGTGAATTGTTGATGTAGGATTTGTATCACTGATTTTTGTGGGATGGATCCTTGATTTTGTATGGGAGCATTAGCCTATGTGGGTTATTTGACCTTTGATAATCAGTACTGGAACAGGTCACAGTTGCTTTTCCGATTGATATCAAATGCCTAACAATCTGTTATGTGCTTCATTAACACTCGTCAAAGTATTATGAACTGTTTGTGTGTAGAGTTAGAGCTAACTCATTTACTACCAGTCTATTTATAGCAAGGGATATTTACTAGGCTTGTAAATTCTTACTTTGAATTCTTAAATATTAAACCAGAACTGATTCATAGGAGGCATTCTGGACCCATTCTGCTGGGTGTGTGCATCAGGATAGTCTTAATGTTGGAAGGCTGTTTTATTCCCTGTGTTTTGCTGTTTTATAAAATATCCTCCAGTGAGGGAATGAAATAGAACATGTGATTTAGGTGACCATTTTCACACTGAAATAAAATAGTGATTTCTTATGTGTTTCTGTAAGGATCAGAGTTTCCTAATATTATTTTTTTATCCTAATTTAGTTAGCTTCTTCAGAGAGATTCCACCATTTACTGATGCTACTGCCAAAGAGCAGACAGGTACAAAAAGGGCATGCATTTCCTCTTGGCTTTAAAAAAGACTTTCTCTTGGAGTGAAAGAGAGCACAAGTTCCAGAAAAATAGGCTGGCAAACTAGCCTGATGACTTGGAAAATGTTTAAAAATACTGTGCCCTGCAGTAGCAGAACCAACCTGCAAATTTAGCCCTAAATATCAAACAAGTGATGGAAGAAGCCACATATGGGGAGAGGTGTCATGATGCCTCGCTGGGAGGAAGGCATTTCCATTAGTTGCTGATTAAGTGACTCATCTTGGAGCATGGGAACGAAGACTGTGCTGCAGGGATGGACTGCATGGCCAAACAGAGCCCATGTGTCTGGATGTGTGAAGTGCAGTACACCTGCAGTTGATTGTCTGGCCATGCTCTGGTAAGGGCATAAGTAAGATTCATGTCTTTCTCTTAAAAGCCTGAGTCACTCTGAAGACAAATTTCTTGCTCCTACCCTGTGGATTAGGACTTGATGAAGTGTTTTAAGCTATCATATGCATACTCTCTCACCCTTTAATAAAACATTTCTTTAAAGGATTAAAGCATTAAACATGTTTACCATAGTGAAGCATCAATTGCTAGAATAATGAAGCTTGAAGGGTTTGTATTCTGGTAGTTATGAGCTTTCTGCTTCTGAAAAGATAAGGTGCTTTCTTGCTGAGCAGAGTTAGCTGAATGTTAATGTGCTTTTGGTAGTGGTGGGTCACTGACCAGCGCCTGCTGTCTTCTGGAAAGGTCATTTAAAGTCAATGTCACAAAAAAATGCTTTTATTCAAGCATAATAAAAAGCATATGAAAGTGTTAGGAGTACAAAATTTGTATTCCCTTCCCCCACCATCTGATTAGGCTCTAACACTATGCTTAAACATCAAAGTGTGTTTTGTTGTTAAAAGCAGCAGCCTAGTGGCACTGAGCTGAGAGAGCAGAAGTGATCTCCCTTTTTTTAACAAGTGCAAGTTTGCTTCAGCTGGGTTTTCTGCAGTGTTTTTTTTAAATCCAGTTTTTGGGGGTATTTCAGTGCAAAGTAGTTGTATGGAAGCCATGGGTAGTTTAACCAGAGGCCAGAAACTCAAGTACTAGCTGCAGTATATGTTCCAGCTAGCAGCTGAACTGTATAAGGACGCAAAAAGCTTCTAAGTATCACAAAAAAAAAACCCCAACATGTTCAGTGTTTTCTTTCCCTGCTGTTCCTTCTCACCAGTTGTCACAAGAAGTCAATGATTGAAAATTATATTAAATATATGTGCTCCGACTAAAACTTTACTTAGTGGATAAGTTGAATTTTGGAATAGGTACCACTGAATTGTGGTGATATATCTCAAGTTTAATTCCTATTTCAAGCAGGTCAAGGCCTAAACCTTTATTTTATGTTCAGTGCTATCTCTTCCCTCACACTCGTTCCAGCCTTTAACCTAATCTCCTGCCTTAGGCTCCATCCCAATCCTAGATATATGCTCTCAGTCCTGCTTTGTTGTTTCTTTGCCTTTGTCCTAGGCTTTTTTCTACCTTTTCTGCTTTTTCTAGAAAGTCAGTTTGCTTTCTGTCTTTACTGGGTGTACCTAGCCATGTTCTCCTGCTAGAGACACTCTTGCAGTTGATTGCAGACCTTTCCTGTTTGGTGCACACTTCTATAGAGTCTGGCTTCTTCAATTTTTATTGCTCTCCTTCGGCTTCTGTTTTACTGGGTGAGCACATTTGCTCCCTTTATGGAGATTCCTGCCTACACAGGGGCTCATTTGAAATGTAAGTTACGGCTCTCCACTGGGGAGGGCTGTCCTGTTCCCTAAGAGTAGGTATGGGCCTTTACCACTGCTCTGTGTGTTACTAGCATGTTGGTATAATTTAAGTCTGGTTGTAAAAATCTGTCATCTTGCATGGTTTATCTCCAGCCTAGTTAAAAAAAGGCATCATTCTAAAATGCATTGTAGTAAGTGTATTATGTCATGTGGAAATACTATGTCATGTGGAAATACTATGTCCAGTAAGCTGTCTGGTATGAAGTTTAGCGTGGAGGAAAGCTAATACCACACCAGTGTTGAAAAAAGGCAAGAACAAGGACCTGGGAAACTACAGGCTGGCCATCATCTCTTCCATCCCTGGAAAGGTGATGGAACAGCTCATCCTGGGTGTCATCTCTAAGCATGTAGAGGAAAAGGTCATCAGGAGTGGTCAACATGGATTCACCAAGGGGAAATCATGCTTGACCAATCTGATAGCCTTCTATGATGGCATGACTGGCTGGGTGGATGAGGGGAGAGCAGTGGATATTGTCTCCCTCAACTTCAGCAAGGCTTTTGACACTGTCTCCCATAACATCCTCATAGGTAAGCTTAGGAGGTGTGGGTTAAATGAGTGGACAAGCGAGGTGGATTGAGAACTGGCTGAATGGCAGAGCTTAGAGGGTTGTGATCAGTGGTGCAGAGTCTAGTTGGAAGCCTGTAGGTAGCGGTGTTCCCTAGGGGTCAGTACTGGGTCTGGTCTTGTTCAACAAATTCATCAGCGACCTGGATGAGAGGACAGAGTACTCCTTGTGACCTCAAATAGGTCCCAATGATGAGAAGCTGTTGACCAGAACAAGAATAGTGTATATTCCCATCCTACTGAGACACTTGGCCAAGTGTTTCTGCCAAGCAGCTGGCTGTAATAATTTTCTGGTACTGTCTTGAATTTCTGAAGATGAAAAAATTATTTCTAAGTCCATCAAAGCTGTCTACAAGCCCTCTGCTTGTGCAGTTAGTACCTGGCTGATATAAAAACATTGCCACCTGTTTGGGTAGATGTCAAGCTGGTCTTGTCTGTTCACCTGGGTATTGAAAAGCTCAGAAGTAACTGTGGACAAATCATCATAATCCCAATTAGGCAATATTTCTGTATAGAACTCTGCTCTGTTTTACTCCTTTGCCTTAGGAATAGATAAATGAGATTGTTAAAGTGGAAAAAAGATCTTAATTGATGCGGTATTGCTGTGTTTTGATCTCAAAAGGAAGACAAATCAAATAGGAAGTAGGATTTGTGGCTCTTGGGCAAATCCACTTGTGCAGATACAATGTGAAGGAAGGTAAGGAATATCAACGAACTTAAGAAAAATGTATTCTCTTTCATCTGTACAGTCTAACAGAGCAAGAGGAGCAAAGCAACACATTGCTTATCCTTGTCTTCAGCTTAATGCTCTTGTGTCACATTTTTGTTTGCAGCAGTGGGACATTGCTGATAAAATTCCAGTAACCTGACTGGACTTTAAGTAATTTCCTAAGATGTTCCTTCTTTAAAAAGAAGCAGAAGTGATTTTTCTCTGGCATACTGTAAAAAAAACCTGCTTCTGTGGTTTGAGAGTTATCTGACAAATATTTTAACTGTTAAATTGAACAACAATTGAATGCAGTTATCTGTCTTAGGAAGATGCAAAACTGCTCTAATGTTTGGGTGTGACTGGGCTGGCAACTGATTCCTTTCCCACTTCCCTACGCAGAAGTGAAGTAGTGTCACGATTCTTCTTATAAGCCATTGACTATCCTTATTTTATCTGCTTGCTGTGAGTCAGGTGAGCAAGATGTTTTGCTTGAATATTCCTAAACTTGAGTAATCTGTGATGCTGAAATGTTTCCGGGTGGAGCAGCTGAGAGCTGTTCTGTTTTAGATCAGGCCCTGAAAATTTAGAATGAGGAAAATCCACTCTGTTTTAAAACTACCTTTTGTCATGTATCAAACTTATTGTTCCGAAGAATTGCTCCATCTTTCTTATTCTTGCAAGAGGCTGAGTTTTGAATCCATTTAACAGAACTGAGTTTTCTCCTAAGTAAAAAAGGAAAACTAAATTTTCTGATAATCTGAAAAGCTAGAGAGGTCTTTGGGACTCTCCATAGCTTGCTTGCCTGACTGCCTTTTTAGTGTTATTCCTATGCTGAAGTTTTTGAGGGATTAAAATGAATTGATTGTGCTATGATTCACTCATATACTGATCAGCTTCTTTCATTGTAGAATGTTGTCCCATGTAAAATATAAGAATACTCCATTTGCTTCACTTTGTTTTCAGGAAAAAGGTCATTCTGTAATGGGTAACCAGCCTCTGCTTTGATAAAACAACTTGTGAGGGAAGGCGCAAACCAAAAATATTATCTCAAATTTAAATGCATTGATTTTAAGGGAAATGTCTAGGTTCAGTGGACAGCGACTGGAGTTTATGGAAACATGCTTCTTTGAAAGGAAGTCTGATTTCCATATAAATATGATGGTTGGAACACACTGCATATTGCTTGCAATAGTAATGTAGTTTACTCAATGAAGCTATTGTTTTCCAATACATATATATCTTGGTGAAAGCAAAATATTTTGAGAAATAGAATAGGCAAGATACCAGTGATGTCCTTGCTCTGCTAACCAGAGGATGTTAAAATTAACGCTGTAAACTCAGAAAGAAGTGCTCTGATTATGATATTTCTTTTTTGTAAAAGCAGTGTTGGGAAATAGCTGATGAAGTGGCACTTTCACACTGAGCTCTCTGGGGCACAGGCTGTCAAGCCATTAGTGCAGTGGAGTCCCTCCATGGGACGATATCTAATAATCCAATCTTTGCGATTACGTGGAAGTAAGCAAAACAGCCCAACTCTGTATAACTTATGGGTATTTTGGCTGAAGTGATTTGCAGTAGCTGCAAATAAAATTGTAGTGTAATGCTTGTCAGGGAGGCACATTGTGATGCTTATATATCTCAAATCAAATTTAGACCTGCTGCCCCGAAACTGAAGAATTTAAATTTGAGACTTCTCATGGGATGGCTCTGACTTCTAGTGATTCCTTGCAGTAAGTACTAGTCTAAGGCAATGTATGCATCTGGCATATGGACTAGAGTGTATGCACCTGAGGATCTTCAGCAACAGAATATGGAAAAATATTTTCACTAGGCTAAGAAAAATTTTGGTTAACATTTCAATCTCTGTCCATGTTACAAACTGATTAACTGAAAGAGTTGTATCAGGTCAATTTTTGCTGAAAATGGAGTATATAGAGAATGAAAATTAATAAACTGATAAAAATTATTTCTCTAGGTTGCAGGTCTCACATGAAAGCAACGGAAGATAAGTAGAAAACAATTAGCTGATGTTAAACAGAACGGTATAGATCACTCAGGTATTTTTTTAATGTTTCCAAGTAACTTAGAAATGCAGGACTTGCGTCAGGAGGATTTTGTTAGAAACCAGAAAGGTGCTTTGTTTAAAAGGTAACTTGCAAGTTTGAGACTTGTGTCACTGAGTGGGACGCATTTTTGTTTAAGAAGTTGTCATTGGATGACAGCCACTACTATTTGTAGTAAATTGTGCAGTTCTGTATTGACCTCACACTATTTATGGTGCTTTGCTGGCGACCTGTGTTCTGCTGAACTCCCGCTACTGGCAGCATGGTGATTTGTACATTTTTTTTAAAAGTTTGGACTAACAACTTTATCTGGAAGTCAGAGCAGATCAAACAAAACTCAGTACCTTTCTGAAATCAATTATGCTGTAAGTGAAGCAAATTTGATTCTAACTCGTGCATTTTTCTTAAAGCCAAGAGGTCTAATAAAATAAATGCATGTAAAAAAACCCCACAGTTTTATGTGTAATTTTGCTTAGCTTATATACTCTTGCAGAAGCAACGCCTTTTCTAGTGTTACATTTTCATAAAGAAAAACATAATTACTAAATCAGGTATCTTGGATTAGACTACTATAAAAGGGAAAGTATTTAATAGTGTCTAATTGCATTAGTTTTGCATATATACTTAACAGCTGGTGGGTAGATACATTTATCCACACTGTTCTTACTGAACTTCAATGGAAACTTGATAAACAAACCAGCCTTATACACCACACAGCAGGGGATTTTTCTTAAAATCAGTATTCCCATAATTTTTTCTTTGAAAATGACAAATGTAATAGCGACTGATCCTTAACCCATTAGATTTTTATGCACGTAGGATAGCCAAAAAAATCATACCATATATATAACCTATTTCTTTTACATTGATTGAAAGATACACTAATTGGTGCTTTATCTGAGGGAGCTGGCCACCTTTTCTCCAAATAAGCTTGCTAAGCTCTGCACTAGGAGAAAAGCTGCCTGAAAACGAAAGTGGAAAAAAAACAAACTTTACAATTAAACATTAATTTTCTATCCCCTCTGCATCTGTTGGAATTTCAAGTCTGTTTTTTAGTGGTGAAGCTTATGTAGCTCTGGCAATGCATGGTTAGGAGAAACTCCAGATAGCTTATTGCAAATTTGCCAAAACTAACTTTAAGACTTGCAGTTTTCTTACCAATACCCTTTCTTTCCACTGAAAGAATAAAAAGTTATAGCAGGACAGCAGACAATGCCTTTTTAAGGGTTAAGTCTTCTAAAGTCTGGCAGAATTGGTAAATGCTTAATGGCCGATTTTAGCGTTGCAAAGTCAGAAGTACAGGTTTAGTAAGTGACCAGGTATTGAAGTTCTGTGCCTTAAACATGATATTGATGGGTGTTGTTGCTACAAAGTTCACTGTTTAAACTTGAACTCTGTTATGAATTGGAGTTGCATATCTAAACTCCTTGTTCATATTAACTGATAAATATCAAAAGCTTCTTGAAATTTTGATTTAGCTATGTAGGATGGCTATTTGCCATTATCACACAGAACCAGTCTGTACTGGTGTTAGTCATGTTCATGATTCTGCACACATGTGGTACCTGCAGGTGCAAAATGCTATCCTGACATCTGTTACGCTGGTATTGCATCCTGTTCTATCTTGATGTGACTCCAGGACTGAAGGCAGAGGATCCTGTACTCTGGGATAATAGCTTCCAGTATCTGTTGGTGTGCAACCTCTAATCATAGAATTATATAATGATTTAGGTTGGAAGGGACCTTGAAGGCAATCTAGTTCCGGCCCCAGGTTGCTCAAAGCCCCATCCAACCTGGCCTTGAACACCTCCAGGGATGGGGCATCCACTACTTCCCTGGGCAACCTGTGCCAGTGCCTCACCACCCTCTCAGTAAAGAATTTCTTCCTAATATCTAATTTAAACCTACCCTCTTTCAGTTTAAAACCATTACCCCTTGTCCTATTGCTACACTCCCTGACAGAGTCCCTTCCCATCTTTCCTGTAGGTTCCCTTTAGGGACTGGAAGGCCACTATCAGGTCTCCCTGGAGCCTTCTCATGGCCCACCTTTCAAGCCTGTCCAGGTCCCTCTGGATGGCATCCCTCCCCTCCAGTGTGACTACCTCACCACACAGCTTGGTATCATTGGCAAACTTGCTGAGGGTGCACTTGATACCACTGTCCATGTCGCCAACAAAGCTGTTTAACAGCACTGGTCCCAGTACCAACCCCTGAGGAACACCACTTGTAACTGGTCTCCACTTGAACATAGAACCATTGTCCACAGCTCTTTGCTGGACTGGTTCGGTTCTTCAGCCATATCAAATCAAGTAGAAAATAGGTTTCTGAAGGGAAAGGTCCTTCAATTATCCATAATCCTATTGATCCTTATCTCTAAACACATTCTCCCAAAGTTTTATTGACTTTCCTAAAAAAAGAAGATTCCCAAGTGACAGTAAGTAGCTTATACCTAGTACTTTGTTTACTCTGAATGCAAACAGCCGTTAGGCTGCCACCAGCATCAAGTCCTGTCAGGTCAGAATTTTTAAGACTCGGCACTTTCCTTCCTTTTTGAGTAGCATTCTACTCTTTTAAACCTGCTGGGAAGTAGGAGAGCTGGTATCACCTAGTAGGTGGCTATACCCTCTGCTAACCTGTTGCCATACAAGTTGAACCTGTTGTGCTGGTAGGGCTGCAGATGGCAGATTTCCCATGCCTGGAGGCAGCCAGTCATTCAGACATGAGGTAGAACCACTAAGAGGTCTAAAGATGTGCATAGACCTTTCCAGACTGTAATTGTATTCTGAAAGCTTGTATGCAGTAAAACATGCCAATAGCTAGACTTCCATTAGTAAAGCTACCAAATGTCTTGAATGGCCCTTTTTCCATTACCAGCCAGTGCATATTCCCTGCAGGTGGCTAAGGCACCAGAAATGCCATAGTTCTTTACCAAGTTCTGGGACATACTTGTGTTTTCAGAAGCAGCTGAGATTAGAAAGTAGGAGAATTTTTTTTCTCTGCCGTGTTTACATTGAGTGTGTTTTCACATTAGCTTAATCAAGTATGTTAGATCTGCTGTTGATATGGAAAAGTCCAGGTTCTGAAAGTAAGTTAATTACAGGTAATATATGCTACGAAATTTGTGAAGAAGTCAAAGTATTACATGGTAGCTAGGTCAAGTAGTCATTCTGTGTAGGATTTACACAGCAAAAAGGGAAGCTTAAAACTTTGATATATGACCCATAATGCTAGGAGAAAGACACAATGAAACATTGTTCAAGAAAGCTGTAGGATCTATTGTGGGTGTTTCTGAGGACAGGTTAGACAAGTGTCCATCAGGAGTGTCTGAGTTCTAGTGATTGTATGGTGGAACGAAGGAAGGGCTGGCTGACCTTGTTTATGAGCACTTTATGATACAGAAATACTCCAGTTGAGCTGTTAGGAAAAATGGCTCTAGTACTTCTATTTGCTTGACTTCCCATTTCTAAGCAACTCTGCTATACTGCAAGGTCTGCTTTTTGATGTCTATTGTCAAAACCAGCCTTTGCCTATCGTCAGAACCTACCAGAAGACTGGTACTGCTCTTTGAGCTCTGGACCTCCAAATCACTGATTGGAATCCCTGCTGGTATGTGTAGCAAGGAGGTCAAGTTAATTAATGTCAAATGATCAACTTGAAAGTTGGACACTAATCGTAATTCGTAACATTGTTTTCTATCCTGTTTTCTCTGTAGCTACTACACTTTAGTAAGCCTTTGATGAAGCATGTTATGTATTGTAATTGTATTTTAAAGTTCAGGAATGAGACTTGAAGATAGTTCTCACTTCAGACTTACCACAGTGGAAGCAGAGGATCTGTCAATGTTCTGGTCGTTGAGGGCCAATCTTACAAGTTCTGCTTGTGTATGCTTTTGTTCGCTAAATATGGTCAAGTTTAGCCCCAGCTCCTTAATCAGCCTTCTGCCATTTTACATCCTTTTTCATTTCTATGCAAAGCTCATGTCAGGTTTTAGCTAAATCTCTTTCTGCATTATTTTCATTGGCACAAGAGCTGGGTGGTTTAACAGGGCACTGTAAGGGCTAGTGGACTAAAATTAGACCTGCCAGCTGTATTTTGGTTTCTGGGCAATTATGAGTTCATACAGCTTCTCTTTTCTGCCAGCATGTTTTGTTCTTGTCACAGCAAAACTATGGAAACATTGGTGAGAATGTATTTTCTAGTGTCAGAGAACAGGTTTCTTGGCTACCTGGCCAGAAGAATGCTGTTTCCATTTTTCCATGTGATTTGATGTTCCCTGTGACAGTAGTCATGTTTTGTGTAGGAGGAGGGAGCAAAAGTCTCCATCTGGAGACATGACAATGGTGCGGTGATGCTGTGTGATGAGTTTGTTCATTCACTCAGTGTCATGTGTGACAGCTTTTGGATGAAGGGGTCAATGCACTCTGTAACAGTGAAAGTTGCAGGTATGGCTTGTCTGAAGTGCTCTGAAATTAAAATGTGCAAAAAGCATCCATGCTGACAGATGCACAGAATGTTTCCACCCAGCATGAGACTTAGCATTCAGAAGTAGTTAAGAATCTGTCTTTATTTTATCACAAATAGTTTCTACTTAGCAATGCAACATTAGGCAGCAAGCTTTGAAGAGGGCTTTGTGTTCAGAACAGCATTTTGGTACATTTCCATCAGTTATAAAGGGAGATGCTTTGGAAGAGTGAAACAGAGGTGAAAGCAACATTAACCCAGCTGCTTAAAGGACATGTCCATATGCTTGGCTGTTGTGCATTAGAAACAAAAAGCCACAATTACAATTAAGTTGAAGAAATAAAAAGAGGAATAATCATAAGCCACTGCAATGGCCTGCTGATGAGAGCTATTTGATCAAATCCCTAAACAAGGAGGGAGTGTGTCAAGAATTTAAAGATGAATGGCACCTGTGCAGTACTGTTCAGGAAGAACCCATGTTTTAGTTTTTTAAAGACTGGGTTGGTGCTGAAAGGATATATGCTCTCTTGATTTTATAAAATAGACATTTCTGGTCAATGTGAATTCTGGGCTTTCAGTCTGAGGTAAGGCTTGTCTTCACCAGGCAGAACTGGTTAAGGTGCAGTTTGACATTAGTGTCTCCAACAACAAAGCCAGCATGAGAGATACCCTCCTTCCATGCAGCTATTCCTGCCTCTGCTCTTCTGTTCCTTATCTGCTTAGGTGTGCCCCAGCAGGAATTTGTGGAGTTGTGCTGTACAGTGGCTGAGTGACATAATGTGGCCTAAGACATCCCTTCAAATGGGGACAATGGTGCAGCAAGAGTCTGGTCATCTGTAGCGGAGAGCTTCTATCTTTGCTTTCAAATTACTTGAACTGTACCATTACTTTCTTAATATGTAGCCTGGAATAAAAAGAACACTGCGTAAAGCAGGAATTCGGTCTTCTGTCTGCTGCTGTAAAGCAGAAAGAACTTTTTTATAGGGAAAAAATATCCCCTCTTCATATTCAAAGAATGCTGATAAGGTTTGTTGCTAAGGGAACCATTTAATGTCCACCCTTGAATTGGACAGTTTACCTGTGCAAACAATTATGCAGAATCAATGTCCCTTTATTTCTTAGGGCAGAGGCCACCCAGAGACAGAAGTGCCTTTTATAGAGAGAACGCATCATACTTTTCAGCATATGTGGTTGACTGATAAAATGAGGGCATGTCTCTCGCCACCTTCCTTTTTTTTTTTTGTATTGGAGAGTGTAATTACACTGCCCTGAACTGCATTTTGATAAATATCCAGGAATGGAAACCAGAAGAGCATTTAATACAGACTTATGTGGAAGTGGAATTTCATATACTGGCTCAATTAGCATTGCTACTTTAAAGAGCAGCAAACTAAAAATTAGCTTTCTGTTCCATAAAGGAAGCTGGCAGGTTGGTATAGGCTACTTCTGGGGTTGGGTGCAATGAGATGAGAATAGGGAAATTTATGCTGTGATTTTTAGCATGAGGACTCAGTCTAAAGAAAGAAATGTTTTTCTATAGAGAAGGCTGAAGTAAAAAAGCCTCTTTACTTTAGTTGGAGGGCTTTGCTTCAGTCAAATGTTGCTCAATGAATTAGGTATGCATTTAAAATGGTTACCACAGTATTCAGTGTGTAGCATTCTGACTTCATGCCTTTCAAACTTGTTCCAAAGGCAGGGTTTATTCTAAAGCCTTTCTATAACATGTCGCCATGGAAGCACAAATGTAATCTTTAAAATACTCTTTTGCTTCTATGGGATTATTCCCATTTTATAGAAGAGGAAGAAGAGTACAAATTGAAGTTCATGTGAATAAAAGCTGGTCTGTCTTTATTTTAATTGTTACTGGAGGTTTAAAATGGAGCATTTCTTGTCTTCAGGCTTCAGTTGAGAGCTTTGTTTTTTTGAAATTGGGTAGATATGAGCTTAATATCAAGTTGTATTTACAAATTAAAAAATTTCATATAGATTTGCACATATTAGCAAAAAAATTACTGCACTAGGCTACTAGTATAGACAAGGCTTTACCTTTCAGTGTGTAACTGCTGTTGGCTGAACATAAAGGTTTCTGTTGCTGACATTAGCAAGTCATAATTGGCTTCCTTCACTGTCAGTTTTCTTTCTTGCAGAAAACTCAGCATTTGAAACAAAAGTTTAGTTGCCCAAGTGCAGTGAAACTTGATCCCCAATACACAAACAGTTCCTGTGTTGTATTAAGAATTATAAACCATCCTTTGCTTTTACGTTTCATGACTTGTGGGATATGGATGGATATTTTTGCATTCTTCTAGGTGACCTAAATGGAGTGACTCCGAATTTAGGAACAGAGTAGTTTGCGGTGCGGGAAAGCTATAAAAATCAGTGATATCTTTTTGGCTCATTTAAAGTGGGCTTGACTCAGCTCAGCCACACAGGTAGGTTATCAATGAATGGGGACTCATGAGCGAGCACTAGCTCGAACATGACATTGTGTTAAACATATGGAGACTGTTCCCAGGCTTTCGTACAGATGTGGAAGACATGTAAAAAGTGGGTAAGGCAGATGTTAGGAAATTGTGTTAATTTAATGTTTGGACTCAGTGACCTTAAAGGTCCCTTCCAACCTAGGCGATTCTATGATTCTATGAAATGGAAGAAACTCTGCTGCTCTGTCTCCAGTGCTGGCTGCTGTTTCTTGGTCTATGCAGAGCCAAATTCAAGCCTTGGCAAAAAATGCAGTACAACTGCTCGCACTTCCAGAATCAGAGCAATGCTTCAAATGTCAGAAATCATGTACTGCCAGACATTTTCTACAGCATCTGTGCAGGGTGAAATGACCTTGACTCTTTTGTCATGAAGACCTGACAAAATTAGCTCACCCTCTCCCATGGCCTCTGTCCTCTGGGAGAAAATGCTGGAGAGAAAAGTTAGTATTCTTTAGTAAGAATGGGTCTGTTTGTACTTACTGAAGCAAGAAGGCCAGGTTAGGTCACACCTCTGGTTAATGTTCATGAAAAACAGAGGAAACAAATCTTACTATTTCTAATTTTCCTGTGGGAATTGCTCAAATGATTCATTTTTAAATGACTCCAGTTGTGCAGTGGGAACTGAAGGATTGGTGCAGAAACTGAGTTTTAAAAGTAAGCTCTGAGGGGCCCAGCCTTTGGGACTTTAATTTTTTGATTGTAGCACTTTAGGCAATACTTCACAATGAAGAAATGTTGCACACTTAGACATTCCTTTTGCTATCACTAACCCTTTCTTCTCAGATTTTTACAGTATTCTTAAGAATAATCTCACTAAGTAATGGTAAATAGCAATTTTAGAGCTGTTGATTGTATATAACATAGAGCATGGCAAGCGTTATTATAAAGCCAATTTCTTTTGCTTTCTTGAGGTATTCATGCAGGTCAATGTTGCTGATGGTCTCCACGGTATCCTTGCCAAATAATTTCACACTCACCTTCTTAGTATGCTTGCAGTGAGAGACAAACTAGTGATGAAATTGAAGTTGATATCTTGGTTATCTGATATTTCCCTTCTCACAGATTCACTTTGATAGCTGGACTATCAAGATAACTTTAGTGAGCCATTCATAATCACTGGCTACTAGATATTTAGTCAAGATCAAGTACTTACAAACCCAGACAATTGATATTAATTCCATGCTGCCACTAAGTTGGATAGCAAAATTTTGTTGTTGCAGATTGATCTACTTAGAAGAAGGTTAAGAGAAGTTGGCTATAGCTCTTGGAGCTGAAAAAACACATGGCAGAATGTTTTCCTTCAGCCTCCAGTTTGAAGGACACAGGAATCGGGTAAAGTCTTGGGTAGTTTCAGAGTTTATTTTTGGAGTGTACCCATGGGACTCTGCCTGTCCTTGGGAAGGAGCCAAGGAATGAGCTTTCTCTGCTTTGCCTTACCTAAAAGTTGACTCTTTTACACTTTTACATGCTGACAATAGTGAGAGATGGGAAAGCCCCTGTTTCAGGTATACTGAATTTTGAAAGAGTTCTTATTAAACCAAAATTGGTGGTTCTGCAACAGGTCTTTCCTTGTTATTTCAACCTCTTTACACTCTTGATGAATGTTGATTTCAGACTTTAGGTTTGGTCATTGTATGTTATGATGATCCATGGAGAAGTGGAACAGTACAGCTTCTAAAACTAGTGCATGCTGTTGTTTCTCTGTGTGGGTTTTGATGATCTGTTTGGTTTTTTTTTTTTAATATTGGGTCAGCTACTTGTTTTCTCTGTGAGGGAGGCAAGAATGATTAATGAAAATGATTAGCAGGTCATTTTCCTGAGAAAACTTTTACCCTATGCTTCCTTGAGGTTTCATATAGCGGGGAATCAGTCAGCCATTTGCACTTCAAAAATGGCTCTAGCACAACATTCCTGATGTAGATAAAAATAATGTCTTTTACAGCTGAAGATATAGGACCGTGTTCAAAGGAGAGTTACAGGAAGGAGAAAAATAAATGTGAATCCAGCATCTTCCTGATTCAGTCTTATGTTATTCAATGGAAATTGGAGCTGGAAATACATGTGGTAGGTACAGACAAGCCCATTCAAAGCAAAAATAGGGCAAGGGAGAGTAACTGGGAACATAACAAATGCTGGCAGTGCTTGTAGCAGCCTGTCAAGCAAGGTGGCAGAGACAGACTGGATCAGTGCAAGGAGCAATTAATTGCCAGCCTCTGAGGAATAGGTAAAAAAACCAAGATGCGGGAGGTGCCATCATTCAAATGCCTTTATTGGTTACTGCTTCAACAGCCATGGTTTAAGACTTATATAAAGGTGTTTTTCAGTTCTTTTTTTAGAACACAAGTTCAGCTCTATTGTCTAGTCAGCTGAAGTGAGATTAAAACCCAGGCATGCTGAAGGTGTTGAATTTACAAACCCTGTTTTCAGATGTTCTGTTTACACAAAGTTCACTGCCTCCTTGACTCCCTGCTTTAAAGCTGCCCCCCTCATCGTTTTTGTAGGACTATTACGGGAACTTATTTCCATAGTTAGGTTCAGTTCTGCAGGCTTGTTTGCCTATAAGGTAGTAATGCCTGCAAGTAAGACTGTTTAGCCTGGGGGATGGGCACTGAGCAAGCTAGAAAATGTTGGATTGATTTCTGACCAAAAAACAAAGTGGCAATACAACTAGCAAGCCAGGTTTAATATTAAATTTAATGAGCGTTAGTGCAAATGGTAAGTTTGAGATCTAAAACCATTAACAAGTCATAAAATTAAATTTTCCTCAGGAACAGCAGTTTTATGCCTTTGTGGGTATCCACAGAGGGCCAGATGGTGAATCCTGTGCTTATTCTCTTATTTTACAAGTCCAGTGCCGAAATCAACAGGCCTGTTCATGAAGCTGAGGTATGACCGGGTGCCAGAGGCTTGCTATCTGGCAATACTGCTTGGTACACATTTAGCTGAGCCCATTCCTCAAATGTGAGGCACGCAGTGGAGTCCTGTACCCTGTGCAGAGTTCTTGTTGCAGTTCTGAGATGAAGGCAGTGAACTGAGGTACAGGAGGTCTGGGTTTGATTCCTACCACTGCTGATCTTGCTGCATACCCCTTCCAAAGCTAAGTGCACCAGCTTCCTTTTTAAAATTGGGACTAGTAATTAAGAGTTTCAGTAAAAGTTCATTGATATTATGGTAAAGCTTCTGTGCGTACCAGTAGCTTGCCATACAATCAAATGCTGATTTTTCAGGATCGGGTATTTATTCTAACTTTCTGGCCTAGACTAAAGATTTTCTGGACAAAATTCAGCTATTGCAGTCATTTCAGAATAAACAGTGTTTGAATACAGAGCTGAAAGGTGTGAGGACACAGGTGAAGCAGTGAAAGAAAAGATGGAGCACTATGCATCTTGTCTATCCTCAGGAGTAGAAATACACTATGGTAACCCTAAATTCAAGGGACAATAAAAAATGCTAGAGCCAGTTAGCAGCACAGGAGGATTCAGGTGGGAAGATTGCACTTGCTGTGGGTGATGCCATTAACTTTTGTGTCTTGGCCTTGCAATCTAAATTATTCTAAATATCAAGGAGCACTTGCTAAACCAGCTTAGCCACATGTCAAAATTTGTGAAAAGCAAAAAGATAAGCCTACCTTCACACTTTCTTCAACTAGTAGCTGTGTGTAAAGGTCTTATCTATTTGGAGCTCATTTGCTTTCAGATACTTCTTAAATCCCGAAATCTCTCTTCAGCACTGACGCTAAACCAACCTTTCTGAAAAGAGCGATGGTTCTAGAGAACATTATTTCTGTGAAAACATGTAAACTTGGAGATCTTTGCAGGAGTTCTGGGCTGAAAATTAGTAACAGTAATCTAAGCTATTGAGACAGGAACCAAACAAAATACGTACAACTGTAAACAGCAATCCTTTGGTACAGCCTTTTCATAACAGGGCCCCAAGCAGCTGCAGTGCTGAGTGGGAGAAGGCTTCATGACTACATAACTCTGCCCTGTTGTGTGACCTTCACGATGTACTGCAACTCTTCTGCTAACAGAGCCCAATAGTTTGTTTACAGTTTCCTTAGTTTAAATAAGTTTTGGGCTTACTATTAACTGTAGTAATGTGCCAATTAAAGTTACAATTATTGAGACAAGTGCAATATTACTTCTTATATTAGCAAGTTTTATAGCCTGCAGTTGTAGGTTGCAGCAATATAATTTTCTCTGAATATTTCATAAGAGGGACATTAACATTCTTGGTGATAAAGTAATGTAACAATGCACATAGACCGAACCCTAAGGTAGCAGTATGTTGTTTGTGGAACAAATATAAAAGCTACTTTAGAAAATGATGCGCACTTCGGAGCTCATTTTTCATTTTTCTCCATCTTTCTTCCCTTCTCCATATTTTCCAAGCACTCATTTTTTGCCATCCAAAAATAAAATTGTGTAGACCTATGTAGGTTCTACTCCTAACTTTGAATTTTGAAATGATGCTATAGTGAAGAGGTTAGCAAGAACGTACTGTGACTAGGCAAGGTTCTGGGGCAAAACAATTAATAGTTGGTGCAATCTTCCTTTTCTGTTTTCAGCATATTGCATTACTGGATAACATAAAGCCTTACTGGAGATCTATTTAAACTTCTCTACCTCTGCCACTGTTTATTCTTAGTACTGAATTAAGTGCCTTTATCATTGGTGGTTTTAGCCTCGGCATCAGATGATTAATTACTTGTCTCTTTCAGATTCTCCTTTATAATTCAAAATTCTCCTTTATAAATTCTTTTATTCATTTGTTCATTTTAGTGGTAGAGTGGAGGTAACCTTAAAAGAAGATTGACAGAAAGTGTTTCATGGCAAGACCTACAGGTGTAGAAGATAGTATTGATAGAGTAATGAAAGCCCATAGTAGCATAGATATTCAGAAATGGGAAAGAAAAGGTCCAGTCAATAAATCATGCAGCTAGTGTAAGCAAGACCAAAATCTCACCTGCTAAATGAGTAAATCAGGCTTTTACACCTTAATGTTGAGTATTCTAAATGTGTCATTGTTAATTTATACATGTAAATACACCAGCAGTGCTGGAAAGCCTTGCGCTCAAAATATCTTGGGTTTTTTGGACTTCATATGGATATAAGTGTATATAGGGCATATATGCTTCAACATGGTCAGGCTCCCTTCCCTTAGTAGAAAGATCACATTCGTATGGGGAGAGGATAGTGTTTAGCTCCCTTGAAGATGTTTTGGATTGCAGGGTACTTCAGGAGTCACAATCTTTTACCAGTGGTTTTGGTTGTCTTCACTGCATTCCCATGAGAAGCATATCACTCCGTGCATTCACTTCTCCCAGCCAGCCCAAATGTGAGACCGTCTGCAACCGCTGGGGAAACTTCCACAAGCTCCTTCCCTTCCCTCTGAATTGCACTGAGGGACTGAGAACACTTGGGGACTCCTAGGTGCCTCCTGGATGAAACCTTTCCTGGTAAAAACTGGAAAGGACTGTCTGGCTCCATCTCTGTTCTCACTGTTAATGATCACTCCAAGACTAATGCCAGGCCACATCACCAGACTTCACTTCCCCGAGTGTCCTGATAAGATGTCTTTTCCATGTGTTATTTTGTATGGTACTTCTTGTAGGGTTTCTTCAGTGTTCAAGTAATTCTCTAGGAGTGAACTTCTAAATGCTCTTTTGCAGGCATATTGCAGTGGAAGAAGTGACCTAATGTGATAATGGACATTGCAAAGGGATTTAATATCCTTTTGTAAAGTTTCTTCATTTCAAGCCTAATGTTTGGAACAGTATGGAATTAAGCAGCACCATTTAAAACAGGATACTGGCAGACATCAGCGATTAAATCTGTCAACTGATTTGATGGAGGTAGTGGACGGCATTTCTGAGCTTCTCTGCTTTTGGTGCAGGTTTGTAAGGAGAAGCTCTGGCAAGCCAGGGAGTAATACTTGGAGGATTATGAGGAATTAATCTTAAAATAAATATTTTTGACTTCTGGGGAGTCTGACTGCATCTCTCTGCATTGGGACTAGATTACAGCAATACAGAGCAGCCAATGTAATTAATTGGTCAAGTTTTTTCTACTGTTTCATGAAGAGTTAGGATACCAGTAAATCTACTTATCTCTTGGGAAATTTATAGTGAAAAATCTAGAGAGAAACTTGGTTGTTTCAGCAAAAATGGTTTTCAGCTGCTGAGGATAATTTGATTATGTGCTACTTCCAAAGAAATGTGATACGTCATTCACTCCTGCACAGACTGTAATTTCTGTGACTGAGATTTTCAGACAGCCTAGGATAGCTGGCGAATAGAACTAACTGGATTTCTTCTTTGCATGCTAATTGTTTCTTAAGTTCAAAGCATGTAAATGATTCACATTAGAAGCACACAGATATTAGGCAAATGTTAGTGTACATATATATGAAGAGTTTTCCCAATACTTCAGTAAAATTTAAATATTTAAAGATAGACTTCTTGTCTGAAAGATGAAGTCTATGCTGATTTGAGACAGTGTTTCTTATCTATCAAAGTACTGGCTTCCTAATCAGTTGGTAATGCAATAATTGAAAAAAGTTATTTAGAATCATAGAATCATAGAATTGCTAAGCTTGGAAGGGACCTTTAAGATCATGAAGTCCAACCATCAACCTACCCTGACAAAACCACCTCTAAACCATGTCCCTAAGTACCACATCCACCCTTTTTTAAAACACTTCCAGGGGTGGCGAATCCACCACCTCCCTGGGCAGCCTATTCCAATGTTTAATAACCCTTTCAGTGAAAAAATGTTTCCTAATATCCAATCTAAACCTCCCCTGACATAACTTGAATCCATTTCCTGTTGTCCTATCACTTCTCACAAGGGAGAAGAGGTCAGAGTAGAAACCCCACTAGAGTTGTCTCGTGTCTCAGAGCATGAATGTTCATTTTAATTTCTGCATTCACAAAATTCTTGTTCTTCTATGAATAATTGGATGCCTTTACAAAATTAGATTTGTGTTCACTCACAGAAACAAAGCTAAGTCAGTAATCTGATAGCTTTGGTTGTAATATCAAGTATTTATTTAAAATGTTGGTGACTTTGGGTGCTATCTGCAGAAGAGTATTGCCTTGTTAGAAGTGCTTAGTGGAGAATGGCAAGAGGCTGCTTGGCAGAGGAGCTGCACCATGTCCCAGCATGGTCCCTGTTGAAGTTTTCAACTCTTTCATCAGAGCAGCTGATGAACCATGGTACTAAGGTAGTTCCTGGGATGTGCATTTCTCTGCAGAGCTTTGTCACTTAAGAAGGGGTCCCTGGGGAAGCTTTACTGACTTACTGGTATCCATAGCAATAGTACCATAAAATCAGTGGACTAGATTTAACCCAGCCTAAACTCTGCTCAGAAGAGCACCTTCCAACAGATGGTGCTCAGTGATACAGCGTTGGTTTTTCAAGGAGGTCATGCAAAGTACTCCACACTGGAAAGCATATAAGAGCCAGAACTGTCTGAGCTGGAGCCAAGGAAGTAGAGTTCATGGAATAAAAATGCAATTCCCCAGACTGAAATAGTACAAAACCCTGCAGGCTTCTTTACTGCCATCTGGTTGCTAAGAACCCACAGCATAGCCTAAATTACACACCATGCCATCGTGTTAGAAAGTAGGAAGCATAGGTGAGCAACTATTACATGCACTGTTAATATTTTAATGTTATCATTCCTTGTTTTCAACTTGTGGAACCCTTAGGTGCACAATTTTATTATAGGCATGACTGAAGCTGGGATCATTTCTGGAAGAATTCATGATTGGTTTTTTTTCCATCGTAACAATAATAGCATCACAGACCAGTCCTGGAGAAAATCAAGGAAATCCACCATTAGTTTTAGCACCAAAGGGAGTTGACTACAGCTTGTCACTGTTGTTTTCAACAAAGTACTACATTTATTCTTGAGTTTCACCACCTGGAGGGAAGCAACTCTATGGGTCAAATCTATCCAAAAGATGCTGTATGTATTTGAGCCAACTTGTACCTTCTATCAGCTTTTACAGAACATCTGGCATGTTGAAAGACAAAAGACGTTCTAATTCCTAACTTGGTTTAAGGGACTAAAACAGATTAATGCCAAAAAATCCCATGCTCATATCATTAGTCGTCATTGGTTTGGTTTTTTTTTATACCACTTGGAGAAAGCTTTATGGATAGGTTTATTCAAGGACCTAGTGGCTTTGTTTTGGAGGAGTCATTATTGCTGGAAGCAAGGATTTACCAAAACCTCGGTGAACTGCTTCTGTTCAGTGGTGTTCTTAAACCAAAAATGCATGGGCATTCATATGGAGCACTTATTTTTGTGCTAGATAAATTAAAGTTGAAATAGTCTACACTTGGAAGGATTCCAGCGAGTTTCCTTTCACCCTGAAATTAATGTGTCATTCAGATGCCTACTTAGATCTCCTTAAAATTCTTAGTTCCATATTTGGTGTAATACTCACTTGCGTCAGACCTGCCAAGTAGACACTCAAATTATTTTATCTCTTGCAAAACATAATTGGACACTGTGAAAGTATTCACAGAGTATCCTTTGAAACTTCTTTGTGGGTGGATTAATGATTTTTAGCTTGGTTTACCTGCATAAATCCAGATAACCTCATCTTGTGTAGCTGAAATGTTCTAATTGTTCTCTGACAGGTAGATTTTAAGACCTGCTGTGTTCCTTCCCCAGTCTTTCTACATCTCTTACACTGGTGTCTGAAACCAGTGAGCTTTCTGTAAAGGCATCAGTCCATGTCTTCAATGTTAGTCTTGGTTCTGGGCTGGTAAGTAATGAGATGGTGCTGTAAAGAAGATGCAGCACAAGTATGATGCCTAATAAAGACCTGGTTGGCTGAGAAATCCACGCACTTGTGTCTCGGCTCACACACATTTTAGTGTCTGTTTCTGTGTAGTGAAGCTGCTTGATTACTGTGAGCTGTGATTTAGCCAGGTTTGCATCATGTCTGATCTGAATCATCCCCAGGGGACCAGTAGTACATAGGGAACAGTTATGGTTTGCTCCACAGGCTTTGCTAGTCTGTTTTGAGTTTCAAGACATTTCGTGGCAACATTGAGAGGATGAGAAGGAATACAGATGCCTTAGTAGTGAGAGAAGGCAGGAAAATACACACTAGTTGAATACTAACAGAATTTTAAGTGGTTCCTTTAGTTGTAAAAGTCTTGCCACCCCTCATTTCCTGCACGTACTCAGAGTCTTCAGTGTTGCAGAAGTACACATCTTGCACCCATTAATGGTTCAGTGATGGCTCTTGCAACTCCCTTTAGAGACAGGGAAGAGAGTGTGGGAGCAGTTTGGAGTCCCGACATCCGTTATCTCTTATGCAAAATTGCTGCAGTATGGCAACCAGATGGGAGTCATGCCATTTCTCCTGAAGAATGAACCACCCTGTGAGTAAGGCTTTTCATTAAGGACAAAAATCTGGAACCTCAGGCACAGCTCTCCCACTGTGTTTGTGTTTTTGTTTTGGGGTTTTTTTTTGACTGTTAATATGTCTTGATTAGAGACATTGTATAGTGGATAGTTTATTTAATAGGATTTATGTTTAAAATAAAATTATTTTAATCTTGTAAGAGATGAAGGAACAGAAGAAAGAAAGAGTATACAACAGATGGTGAACAGTAAACTCAAAACATCATTCTTTGATAAAGGTACTGATGTTTACGTTTATTTTTAGCACATGCTTTCAGTTTTCCTGGTCCATTTCCCATGTTAGCACAGGTGAAAATATTTAGTGTCCACATATTATAGTTGCCTTTGTTTCAAGTGGGACACACTGTTCAAAACTGCATTATAATGTAAGGGGTGTACAATTTGTGTACAGTAGTGAAACACAGACATCTTTGGTCCTCTGAACAGAAACTGTTCAGTCACCTTTCCATGTAATTATGGTAAATGCATGTGCAATGGCAAGAAGAAAGTACATAAGTTATGAACATTGTTCCTTCAGAAGTCTGCCTCTAGAAATCTAATATCTAGACACCATATGAAATGTCAATTCATAGGAATTTAATCCAGGTGGTGATCAACTGCTGTTGAAGATTTCCTTAAGCATCGGCTAAAGGCATTAGCCTGAAAGTTATTTGCAGAGAAATTTCATGTACAGCTTCGTATAGTTGCAAAACTTTGCCAGCAATGTACTCTGAGTCATTTCATCCACATCTATGTTTGGGCAAAGCATTTGCTTAGGTATTTTATGCCATCTGTGAATGTTCATCTGCAGTTTATGTGCCAGATGTGTACTGGCAGCATACATGCTACCAAGAAATGTAATAGTAAGCTCAGTGTTGCAAAGAGATAAAATCTTTGCAATCTGCATGATTAGAGTTTGCCAAATGAATACTTTAAATTTACATTTAAAGTGCAAAAAATATGACTTGCTGTCTGCCCTTTAAATGTGTGTCTTAAGGAAGCCATTTTTACAGGTGCGTGAGGAACAGCAGATGGGAAGCTGTAATTCGGTTGATCCCAGCTGATCTGCCATGGTGACATCATTTAAGTCATTTTCCCATGACTTGAGTATTCAGTTGTTTTATAGCATGCTTTGCATCATTTAATCCTAGCTGACTTATGGAGTATTTCAAAGACACCATTTTGGTATTAGATCTCTCTTGGTACAACCACTGAACCAATTCCCTTCTCTTGGTTGGTGCAGGGGGTAAGGGGAGAGCACTATATACCCCTATTTTAGCATGATTTCCCTTTGGAATAGGGAAAAGACAAGATGCAGTCCCCAGAAGGGATGCTGGAGGAAGGGAAGCCGCCTACTTTCTCTGATGTGTGCTCACTACAGGATTACAGAATCTCAACCTTGAAAGAATAGTGGGATGGATTTTAAGATTTTCCCCACCTGCATTTGTGTGTAGAGTAGTTCAAAAGGGTAAAATTATAATAGCTTTTCTGCAGTGGATAGCCAGTTAGCAACAAACCAGAGGCTAGCACAGCCTCAGAGAAAGAAAAAACTCTGAAACAGTGACTGAGTTAATGCAGCAAGATATATATAGGAGAGGGTATGGTGGGAAATTCTCTAAATGTTCAAGTTGTGTGGGAGGTATGCATACAAATCCACTTAACAGTTGAGTTACTGTGAGGCATATGCTTCCCACACAGTATATTGGAAGAATTGAGGAGGTGTATTTTAAGAGAGCATAAGATCTGCTAATAAAAGCATAACCTACAGGCCTGCTAGGCAAGTTAGCTCATGCAGAGCTTTGTGTTCTTGTGGCTAAACTAGGTAGCCTGGTACCAACTGTGGTCTAAATTTAACTTGGATATCTATATTACCCGTATCTGTGGCTGCAGTAGACATTCCCTAAGGCAGCACTTAAACTGGTGAGGCCCCCGCTCATGAGCAGGCATGAAACTTTGCTAATGAGTCCTGAAGCTTCCCGCATTCCTCCTCCAAGAGTTCCTTGCTTTTGTGAGATGTCAAAGGTCTTGCTGAAGTGAGGCCCCAGCTAAAAAGCAAGTGCACTGCCCCAAGGATCAAAGTAATGCTTTGTATATTCCAGGGACCAGCAGCAGCTCAAGCATGACCAGTATCTTTCTAATCCTCAGTTTCTGTAATCAGGACTCCATTAGAGTCTTGGTTTGTTTAAAGACTAATATTCGTAGATCCTAGCTGTAAGAGCTTTCTAAATGTAGCTACAGCCAGAGCAGCCAATACCTGCCCAAGCTGAGTGCAGCCTAGAAATGTGCTTCTGAGCTGTGAATTGCTCTCTCTGTAGATTGAAGTCATAGGATAACCTACCAATGAACCCTGGGGGAATTAAGGATGTGGTAGATTGAACCCGTGCTTGGGTAGGTAAAGTCCCGTTGTTGGGAGATCTGCAGGATCCTATCTTATAGCTGTATTCTTCCTGTGCCACACAGCTTAAATTCAGTCTTTGTTTTCAGGAGTTTGTAGATTACTCGATGAATATAGAGAAACAAATGTCTAGTGGTAGGAGCTAGAAAAATGACAGCCTTTTTTCCTCTTTCTTCTAAGAATATGGCTAGGAGTTTTCTCTGGAGGGTACATAGTCCACGTATAATTCCTCACTGTGCTTTTGTGTAAACAAATATTTTATGCTATTGCGAAGGCTGAGCTCTGGTCCTGCGTGACAAGTTTCAGTGCTAGTACAACAGGCTGTTCTGATTTCCGATTGGAGTTCTGGGAAGTCTCTTTGCATCGAGGCCGAGGAACTAGCCAAAGCGGACGCTCCCAGGCCTTTCTTAGGCTGGCCTTACAAATGCTGTCTTCTCTTCTCTGTCCTTCTGTGTTCTTGGTGCTGTTACTTCCTTGCAGAAATTCTTACTCTAATGGAACCCAAACTGATAACCCAGAGCTTCTTGGCATGATCTGCGCTCATTGCAATGTTCGGGTATCTTATGATGCGCACCCATTTTCAATCATCACATATAGGATGAATGCTATAGCAGCGCTGTTCCAAGAACATTTAAAAGAAAAATCTTGCTTTCTTGCTCCTTGTCCAACACATCTTCATCTTATTTTGTGGTTTGGTGTCATGTCTGTAACCTTAACTTTGCCCTTTTTGTTCATTACTTTCCTTGTGTAAATACCCACTTACCCCTTTTCTGTTGCTCTTAAGAATACATTTGGTTTTGCTTGTGTTCTGTTAAGAGAAGCAGTTTGACAAATGAGGTATTCAGATGGACAGAACAGGGTTTGCTGTGCTAGTCTGAAAGATTATGATGCATATAGTTATGGTAAGATGTGTGAGAGCATTCTGAGACTTAATTGTCCTGCATTTAGTTAAGAGTTGTAGGTATATTCAGTGTTACAACTTAGAGCTGATTCTCAATAATGGTGTGTTTTTCCTTTGGGGCTTTTAAAAGCCTAAGCAGAAGTTAAGAAGTATTCAGTCAGGAGCTGAGATGACTGCATGGGGCTCTATGCTGACTTTTGAAATAAATGCCCAGAACATAGTTTTGAAGAGTTCTGTGTGTATTGTCTGCAGAGTATTTCAGCTATTGTAAGTGTCTGAAGAGGAACTAAAACCTTGCACCATTTTCCCAACTAAGCAATCGGATTTTATGCTAGAAGCGTGCAGGATAAAACACCACCAAGATCTTGTTTTGACCTTCACCCTTTAGCTGGAAAGCACTGAAAGGCTAGACTGCCACAGACAAGTTTAAGTGCCTTTACATTTGAAAAGCTTGAAAATAATTTTCATAGACTTCACAATATTCAAATTTCTATTTACTTATAAAAATAGAGATGTTTCTACTCCCATTATGCAACACTGAGAAGGTCATCCTTGGAGAGGTGCTATTGCCAGGCTGACCCATATATTTATATGCCAGTACAATGTAGTGCACTTAAAGCATTGTCTTCAGCAGTAATCTGACTGTATCCTCTTACCTCCAGTGTGAACCATTTGCCATGATGCTGCTGATGGCAATGAGCTTCCCTACCACACAGTCTACTAGGTAAAAGCTGTGAGGGCATGAAATCAACTTCTCTGAGTATTATTTGCTCAGCCCTCCAGAGCAAGGATGCACCAAGTAAGTGACCTCTTTTCCTCTAAGCCCAGCAAATAGCTTTGTTCCTGAACATCTTCCATCCACAAAAACCTCTTTTCTGAGGTGGTGGTGCCTTTAACCTGGACTAGCTGGTGTAAGAGCTTGGGTCTTCTTTCTCTGCAGGCTGCTAACCTTCCTACTTCCTTCTGAAGCTGGAGAAGAGGTTGTGCAGATGGTAATAATCTGATGACTTCTGTAGTCCCTTCATATGGTCGAAAAAGTTCATTCTTTCCATGCTCATTCTTCTGGAGGAAGAATCTGTAGTTTGGCTTCCTGTAGCACAACCTGTCCTGGGATGTGCCCCTGAAATCATAGTGATACACAGGAGAAAGCACCTTTTGGGAACCAATTTCTTTAGCTTGACTTTGCAAAGTGGTGATGCCCACCACTTGACTGGGCTACTCCATGCGTAAGTCACCCAAGAAGACATGTCTTAAGATTTATGAACCCTAATATTAATGCTTTTAATTAAAATGTAATAAAATGTGTTCTTATTACTTATATTTAAAACAGCCTTTCAAGTCAGAGTAGTTTAGTCATGGCTTATAACCACTTAGCGCTTCTTTGCACACCACCTTTAACCTCTGCTGCTTGTGTTTGTAATATGCTTAAAGCTTCTATTCATTTTCTTGGACTTTAATAAGCTACTTATAAAGGTATTTTTAAATTATGACCTGATTCCTTGAAGTCAGCTTACCTGGTATTTTAAATGTTGGCTCTAGAACTTCTTTTAGTATATAAGACATTTTTTCTATTTTAATTGTTACACTTACAATGCTGAACTTTGTATGTGTGCCTGTTAATTACATTGTCATAGTGAATGCTCTACCTCAAGTTGAATAGACAACATGAGAGCATTTGCAATGCATTGCGCAAGTATTTACTGTGTGTGGGATGTCCAAAGGCAGAGGATACCGTAAATCACTGTGTGCTTGAGGTAGAGCATATGGCTGTCTTGATACAGAATCAGGAAAAACTATTTCATAAAGCAAAAGTCAAAGTCATTTTGCATGCACCATTGCTACAGGGAGCTTGGTTGTAGATTTACATGTAAAATGTGTTCTGGTCATACTTTATATGAGACCGGCTTTAATGGGTTTTGGACCCCACTGGGTAGGAGGCGTTAGGTTATCCATTAATGTTTAATTACATGGAATGTGCGTTCAGTAGATTGTGCAGTTATCACCCGGAAACCTTAAGGTTGGAACCTGTGAGCTGCTGATAGCCCCTGATTGCAGAGCTCCATGGATGCCAATGTCGCAAAGATCAGATTTCTCATTTGTGGCTTTGCAGTGGACCTGTTCTTTTGCAGTTATCTGTGCAGTCCTGTTGAGATCGCTTTGCAGGGTTATTAATAAATGTAGAAAGCTGCTGCATGATCTATTAATAGAACTGAGATTTTCAAGTCTGGATAAAGGTAAACACATAACTAGGTTGTCTGAGGATTTTCCAATGTAATTTGTTTCTTGGGTGGAAACACTTCAATTCTATGGACTTTTATTGGTTGATTTTCCTGTTAGTTGTGGTGTTTGTGTGTTGTGGTAGGGCCAGGCAATACCTGTTCCCTCTACCCATAGTTTGCAAGTGGAAGGTAGTATAGAATTGGAAATAGGAGCACAACAGCTGCTCTAATCTGTACAAGAAGTAAACAGGTGGCATAAATAGCTGTGTTTAGTTGGCTTTGCCCTGGCTGTTTCAAAAGATATTACTATTATCTGTCATTAGGTTTTTAATTTCCTGCAAAGAAAAATAAACTTGGGTTTTGGAGATGAAATAGCATGGATTTTTTTTTTTTTTTGTCAGGTGGTAGCATATAACTAGCCCAAAACACAGCTGCAAGAAGAAAGGACAAATTAAAAAATTAGCTACTGGGGAGAAGAAAAGAAGTGAGCTCATCTGCTGATAAGAAATGAAAGAACAATTCCCTAAAATCAGGCAACTAAAAGGAAAAGGGTAAGAATGAGGCATATGCAGCAAAAGCACAGTCAAAACAAAAAGTGGTATATGCAAACAAATCTTAGGCTGAGGAATACCACACCAAAATGTGTCACTCTGACAGTTCTTTTTATCTTCCTGTGTAACACAAAGATTTGGGAGTAAGGGATTAAGACTCTCCGGTCTTTTGTCACTGGCTTCAGTCAAGCCAGGTCAGTAGTGAATAATATTTGTGATAGCTGTGATGGCAGCTTTTGGATTTATCTGAAATTACTCAGTGATATCCCAGGTATTAGCAGACAGAAACCCTTTAAGTGCTGGTCTCAGTGAAAGGGGAAATTAAATGCAATGTCCTTTGAAAGGTGCACCGCAGAATGAGCAGATACCTTGAATGCCTAATTTTCTCTGTGCAGTAACGTAGAGCAGCATTGGGGTCATCTTAAAACACCTTCCAACAGTCAGGGCTGTAATATGTGTCTTGTCTTATGCTAGAATGCTAGCTATTCGATGACAGGGCAACAAGAAGAGGTTGTTGAAGAGTTCCCCTTGTTTAGAACAACTGTAGGATGTTGCAGTGGCACAAGCTCCTGACTTTTTCTCCAGAGATGCTTATTAGCAGTGTGGTGTTTCTGTGCTGAGAATTCCAGTTGCCTTGCTGGAGGGATCTCTACCCATGTATCAGTTGCCTTGCTGGAGGGATCTCTATCCATGTATCTTCACAAA
Source organism: Charadrius vociferus (assembly GCF_000708025.1). Taxonomy (NCBI): domain Eukaryota; kingdom Metazoa; phylum Chordata; class Aves; order Charadriiformes; family Charadriidae; genus Charadrius; species Charadrius vociferus. The sequence continues at coordinate 690,524 of NW_009646411.1, forward strand.
TGCTAAACCCGCTTGTGCTGAAAGAATGAATCCATTGTAAGTGTGAGGCTTGACACTGATGGTGGGAAAGCTTGTGCAGACTGTCAAAGGCAATTTATTTCTTATTCATTGGAAGGTGAGGGCTAATCCTACTCCTATGGAGGTGTTACCTCCAAAGAGGACCCAAACGATAGACTCCTTAAAAAATTATTCCTTGCCAAATGAGTGTACAGCAAGCCTACTGTTAATTGTTTTCCAGATAGAATATTCTGCCTAGTAGTATATCACCGAGTTAGGAAGACCTCAGAAAGTGACTATTGCTGCTCTTTGGCAGTCATTTGCTGCACTAGTAGTATAACATAGGGAAGGATTTGTGCAAATAAACTCCGTGCACAAGTAACAGTTGCATAATTTCAAAACTGGTCTGTCTTCTCTTGCAGACTTGTGGTTGTTCCACTTGCCCTAGAAGTCAAGGACAGGCCAGCCAGCTTCAGTAACCAGCTGTTTCAAGGACAGCTTGAAGTAGCAGCGTAGAAGGTAAGAGATTTCAGAGACATTGTTCAGGCAAAATAAAGGATCAGCCAAGGAGCGCTTCTCAGATTTTGAGTGGAAATCTAAAGAAAAGTTCATATACTTAAACTCTGAATATTCAAACTGACTGAATAGTATAAATGGTTGCAGAGGTAGAGGAGACATACTTAAAATTTTGAATAAGGGACGTGTGACAGAACATACTTGGGGGAGATACCTTACAAAGACAGAGGAAACTTAGCACTTCAGAAACGAGTAAACACTTTTTCTCTCGCATTGGCCAAGATTACTGCTTGTTTCACATTAGCAGATAAGGGTTAAAGTCTAGGCTAGACATCAGAAAAGCATCTGAAGTCATAGTAGCATGATTTAGAGTAGCTCAAGGGGATAGCTAAGGGTCTGTCATTGCAGCTCTCAAGCTAGAGTTGACAAGATGCTGACAGAAGTCTAAGCAAAAATTCCTGGTCAGAATGGGCAGGGAGGTCAAGCCAGAGGGCCTCGGGCCTATTACCTGCATACTGTCATCCTAATGAGGCCTGGTTGGTGTTACAAAATGGACTACATAATCTTCTCTGCAGATGTACATTTGTACAACTCTAGTCACATCAAATGAAGACTGGTCCATAACCATTCAGGTCTGGTCCTATACACTGGATAATGGTTGGGGTTTTTTTCCTAGCGTGCCATCCATTTCAGTCCGTCTTTCTCTGAATAACCCTCATAGCCTTAACAAAACAATATTGCCTAAGGCAGGAATTACTAAATTTGCCTGGTCATCTCAATTTTGCCACCGTCCCTGGTCAGGTTTCAGCTTCAGGATTGCCAATCTGAAGCGCGTGGGTTCACACATATGCATTAGTAGGACACAGTTGCAAAACTGGTCTGGCAGTGTTTTCCTCCATAAGCTGGCATTAGGAGAACTACTCGGACAAGCTCAGCTCGCTAAGCGTGAACCAGTGTTGTAATGCACCATGTGAGGATTCAGTCCTGGTTCTACGCTGAAGTGTACCGGAGATCATGGATAAGTCAGGTAGCTGACTTAATACCGTTCATAACGATATTAAGAGCTTCAGGGCCCACTGAAATAAACTTTAAATCTGAGCCTTCAACTCTCCCATATATTCTTGTTGGAAAAAGAAGACACTTCCTCTCAAAAAAAGCCTTGTCTCTTTAAATAATGAAATTGCGAAATCATTTCCAATTTCTCTAGCATACCAGAGCCTTGGACTGAAAGCATCCCTGCCTTAGGCTGGACACAAAAGGCACGTTTTTCCCATAGTCTCCTCTCCCCTCAAATAGGAGCAGTATGCAAATGCTCTTTACCCAAGCCAGAGAAAGGTGAGGGAATTCTGATACTTTTTGCAAAAGGGACTGAGCATGATGTCAGATCCTAAGCCCCTGGCTGTCATCGTCCAGTTGCCTGGTGGCTCTGGAGTCTTTTAAGAGCCTGGCAGAGCCTGAACTTTCTGTAGCTGCTAGCACACTCCCGTCACAGACTGGAGAAAATCATCTGAGGGCAGCAAATAAAGGGACGCTGACTGAGCCTGTAACATAACCATGACAGTTCAGCCTTATACAGACACGGGGCTGAAGGCATGTAGAATAGGAAGGGAAACAAGAGGTTGATTGGAACAATGTGAGTTGAAGTGAACTTGGAAACGTAAATTACTACAATATCTGGGTCTTTAATGAAAGTTTTGAGTAGAGATCTATGGAATGTACTTGCATCCTTTTTAACAAGTGGGGCAAGTTCTCCTAATATCTTAACATGAGTGATCATTCTGTCATTGCTGTTGGATCCTTTTTAAGTTCACAGACTGGGTAGTGTTCCTTGACAGCATTTCTGGATATGTAACAATTCATGAAGTACTGCTGAAACAATCGAGTCACTTCAACCTATCAACATTTTTTTGATTAAAACAAAAGAAGGCGCACAACACCCTGAGGTTGGATTTTCTTAGGCATGAGTATTACTGAAGCCAAATAAACACTCAAGACCCAAACAGGATTTTAAGCAGAATGACTTCGAACCAGAATAGCTTCATAGGCAGTGAGATTTGGTGTATTTCTGAACAGCAGTAGTTTTTCCTTGGATTTCACGTAAGTAAAAATGCTGCATTCTATTGCTAGGTCATCTTTCCTCAGAAAGTGTGCTCTAATTAGACTGATCACAAGGAACTACATGAACTCAACTTGGTGCTAAAAGATTGTGTTGAAATGAGCTTCAAGTACAGTCTGTACAAATATGTATTGGGATGGAACCCAAATTTATATTCAGAAGTGCGGGTCTATGAGAGCAAATGGTTGCATTCAAGAAAGGACATGTTTCAAGACCAAAAATGTAATGTTGTGGGACCTTAATTATCCACTTAATTTTTCAATGCCTGACCACAGCTATATGTACTTGTGACTATTAATACTTTTTCTAGTAGGTTATTTTGTTATTTATATTTTACTAACCAGAGAAATCATTGTATTCCAGGCAAGTGTGCCATTTCCCTTCCCAATTAGTAGAAAACACATCATTAGAATAAAATGGGAGCAGATGTGTTTCAGGGCAGCAGTGAGAAGATAGATCTCAGTAATGTTGCTTTCACCGAAAGGAGTTTTTGGGAGAAGAATAAATATGGGAGTGAGAGTGATGGTGGAAGATTAGGAAGAAGTCAGCATGTCCTTTTGGAGACAATAAGAGATAAGGACTGTTACAGGGAAGAAAGAAATGCATCCATTGTGGAGAAAATTGTCAGTTAGGTAGAAATAGCAAATTTAGGTTTGCAATATGTGAATGGACTTAGAGGAATAATGGACAAGGTGAACTTTAGGGAAGAGTTCCTGGAAATAAGGGTTGACTTCAGTATGGGCAGTGGTTGTGTTCCAAACCACAGAAGCAGCACATGTCTGACTTCGTAAAGGCTGTAAATGAGGTTGTTATGTATCAAAACTGATCTACATTAACCATATTAAACAGTGAAAAGGAAGTAACTTTTATAGCTTATTGTAAATAAACTAAAATATTAATGGAGACCTGTTGATCGTGTCCTTAAATGTGGGAACTACTTCTAGTTATGTTCAGGAGTCTGAGCATCTGGCTAGCTTATGAATATTTCTAATGTAGGAAAATACTGTCATACTTCGTCTTCTCCAAGTTTGTTTCTTCGAAGGTGGTGCCTAAAGTGCCCTCTCTAGTAAGTGATTTTGTCAGACTGAAAGATCTCCCATTGTCCTCACCATGCCCTTTCCTGTGTTCTCCCTAAATACCTAAGTATGGGCTGAGAAAACTTCATGGAACAAAATCCTAAACATACAGTATTTGAAAGGATGTGCAGGGAGTGCAAATTTATCTTTTATCATCTCGCTTAAGCAGCCCTATTATTCAACAGCTCTTACAGTCATTCATTATTCATCAGTTGTCTTTCTCCCAGGTTGATTGCCAGGCAGAGTTGCGATGTGGAACGGCAGCCTTGCTGAGTGTGAAATAGGACAGATAGTAGATTTTTGTTATGCAAGGGAATTACCTGTTCTGGTAAGTCCAGTTTTAAGGGCTTCTGGCAGAGCTGAACAGAAAAAGTAAATGCAAGTGTATGGACATAGTCTTATGCCTTAAAAGATTAAGATACTTGTGCAATGAGTAACTCCTTCCTGTAGAACTGAATCCAAAGCAGATTTTGCATTCTGATGTGGATGAACTTTCATCCTGACTTGGGAACTGCCACAAGTGTACAGAACAGCAGGAAGTCCAGGCTATTTCCCCAAAGACGGGTAGCTCTTACAGTGCATTCTGGCTGTGGAGCAGAGGCACTGTCACATTCTGTCTTTATATGATGGAGGAGCCAAATCAGGGGATTTAGAAGAGCCTTCTGTCTACTGTTTATCTTAAATGTAAAGAAATAGCTAGCCCATATTCACCCCGTAGTGCCAACCTGAAAATGCCTTTTTGGAAAAGAAAATGTAGGAATTGTGACTGGATCCTTTGCTTTAATATATAAAGTAAGCACTTAAAGGTTTGGTACTGTGATGAATTTATCTACTTTCGAAGGGTATCCCCATTCAGGGATGCCTCTAGACCCTTCCAAATGGATTACCCTGTGGTGACAAGATTGGCTTCTGCCTTCCAAAGCAAGACACTCCACCTTCTCTAGTTTTCTGCAGGGGCAGGAATGGCATTTCAGAACCTTCTACCACAGGTGCTATATGTAGGGCTTTAAACCCAAAACCATAAAAAAAAAAAAAAAAGATTGTGCTGTGCATGTAATTCACCTTGTCTGCCTTGGGCATCAAATGTCACATGTGGCAGATCTGCAGTGACTGAAGTAGTTGATAATTGTGCAGGAGGTGGGAAGGGCTGTAGGATCTACAATGTAATAAAACAATTTTGATTGACATAAGGAGTTTTCAGCCTTCAAGCAAGAGGGCACCAAGTTTTGGTTAATTACAAAGTAAAGCGAGTGCTGTCTGTCAAAGTGTGTTTGAGGTCTGTGTCATGCAGCTTTGTGGCATGAACTGTGTAACATCAAGTTCACTTGATGGCCTGAGAACTTTCCACCACCCCTACAAATAATGCAGATGTCTAGGGCAGAAATTCATTTGTGTTTGAATGTTTGTACTAATATGACCAGTATGAAAATAACACTGCAAAATAAAATAGCAAGAACAGGGATTAGCTATTTAAGGTCCCCGTCTTTCCTTTTCTAGGGGTACATTGAAATCTTGCGTCAGAGCCACTGACTTCTCTGACTAATGTTCAAGCAGAATTGCATTTTTGATTCTATAATAAACTCTAAGCCTTAAACAGCTGTAACCACTCACTAAAAAGAAATGAGTGTTTTATGAGAAAGCAACTGCATAAGGAGACTTGAGCATATTTTGAAAGTTTTTCTTTAACCTTTTTTTAGCTGACCTGTTAATTACAATGATGCTTCCTTTGAGAGACCTAGGCAAGACTGTCAACAATAGACTTCTCAGCCACCAGTGCACCATCTGGCTCAACCTCCATCTTCAGGACAATAGACAAGCGACGTATATGATCTAGTGATTAGATTGCCAACTCTTGCAGGTAGCATATAACTCTTTGTTCTAATTGTCAACTTTATGGATCCTACATGGCTGTGTGATACTGTACCAAAAGCAATTTAAAAGGCGACTTGTTTTAAATACTTAATATCTGAATCAGGCTCTAGGATGCCAACAAAACCGTTTCACAGGGAAGGATGTTCCTTTCCTTTGTGCTGCTTCAACTTCATCACCGTGCTGTGGTGCTTAATGGAATCTCTGCGAACTGTGAATGCTGATTTATTTTTTTTTTTTATTCTTTTTTTAAGCCATGTAAACAATCACTGTGCTTTTAATCAGCTGTGAGGTGATAGGAACCTTGTCACACCCCATCTTTGGAGGCAGCTAATGGACAATCCAAGCAGGTGTTAATCACCTGCTTTATATTATTATTATATCATCTTTATATTCATAAAAATGAATATGCTGAAAGGCTCTACTGAATTCAAGGAAACTCAGCCTTGTCCAAGGCTGTCTGAATGGGATGCTCTAATGGTAGCTAATTTTTGCCAGGACAAGAAAAGTGTTAGGACACTTACAGCTAGAGGGACCTGTACTTTGGCTTAGACGCTTTATTCACATACTGTGGTCAAAGTATTTTAGAGACAGAAAAACCTTGGGCTAAGCAGCAAGCAAAGAGGGCCTGAAAAGCTTGAAAGGACTTAAGGGGGCAGGGGGAGATGTTATTTTTGCAGATCTGTACAAGGCTGATATCTATGTGAATAGTGAACACTTGCAGCATACTTTGCACAGTCCTCAGACTGCAGCAGATTTGTCCAGTGGGGGTGAAGCAGCAATCAAGAACCATAGTATCCAAGAAAGTAAAATGTTAGTTACAGATGGAGGATATCAGTGGGGTGCCACTCACTGCAAACTTTCCCAAGGAGAGCCTCAGAATGAGCTGAAGAAGCAATGTCTCAGTGGTGCTCAGCTGCTAAAAAAGCTGAATGCTTCAAAATTCAGGTCCCAGGATAGCCAAGCATGAGATGAGGTGCTCTGTCAAATTAGCTGGAGTTGCTAGTTTCTAGCTACAAGTGCAGATCTAACAGCAACATATTCCAGGCAAACTTACTTCAGCAAGATGAAAAGAAGCTGTTTGATACCCAGGTGAGTGCCTGCAACCTGAATTTCACAGGTAAAGTGTGCTCTAAATCAAACCTGCAGTAGAGCACTCAGAAGAAAGTAAAATATTTTCCTAAAGTAGGGGACTATTTTGTGATTTAAACCTAGTGTAAAGTTCTCAACCAGGTGCAGATGCTTTTCAGATCAGAACTCCTGAAGAGCTGATGGGTTCCCCAGCTGTTTGTATACTAACAGCCTGTTCTTATTTACTTAATAAGGCAAGCATAATTTAAGATCTAGAGACATGTCCTCACCCTCTTTCCAATAAAGCTCTCGGTATTTTTGGCATGTTTTGTGAAATCTGACAACCAGTTCTCCATGCAGTTCTTTGGTTCCTACTTAAATGCCTTTGTAGTGTATTGTGACTGAGTGCTGTGTAAAGGCAGTTAACATTCCCTAGTTTAGGGCATGATTTGAAGCCAGCTGAAATCAATGGAGATAACCTGATTTGAGCTTTGGATCAGGCACCCTATGCCATTTCATATGTTATGGGGCAGAAGTAGAGGCAAACTGACACTTCTGAGCAGCTTTTCACATTTCTTGCTTGAAGATGCTAGGACCTAATTACTGTCTAAACCAGATTCTTTTTCTGTTTGATGTAGATTTTAAAAAGAGCTTTTTATTAATGCACCCTCATGCTTAACAGGCAGCGCAAACCTCATTTTTATTCTAAAAATTTGCCTATCCAAAAGGTGTGTCTGCATGCTCTAGCACCTGGAGACAAAAACTGCAGAGCAAAGAGGGGAACTGGTGATGCCTGTATATCTGAATGGCCCGCTCTATTCTGTGGGAGAACTTGAGTTAATTAAGTATTTAATTCATAAGCCTAATTTGTCATACACTGATATGAAATATTATTACAAATGTCAGTTGCTAATCTTAGAAAGTTTACAATCTGTTGGATGTAAAAAATTGCAGCACTGATACTTTCAGTGCATCTGGAAACCCTGCATACATGGGAGATACTACGACGTTACCATGGTGAAGCCATAAAAATAGGTATAGTATATCCAGGCCAGTAATGCTATGTCTTTCTGGATCTCAAAGTTCAGAAAGTTGAAGTCAAATATTTGAAGTAAGATTTATAGTTTATTTCATCATTATATTTGATCACAGTGAGTGCCCTTTGTAGAATGTCAGAAGAGTCCCTGTGCTTTTTTTAATAGTATAAAAGCAAATGAAAATACAAAAAAATGAAAGTGGAAGTATATAAAAAATACATTTTATTTCAGATTTTTAAAGCCAACAAATTTAGCTTTTTATATTTCAAATTAAATGCATAAATCTCCTGCAAAAATAATATTCATAAACATGTTGAATTCAAGTGTAGTTTAGCCACACACATCTTTATCCTTTGTTCATTTTTCAGAAACTTACTTGTGCAGTGGTGCACCCAGGAACATCTCCCTTTCTTGAACAGCCATAGAAAATGTGAAGCCACTTGATAGGGAGGAAGTAACTATAATTCTACCACACTGGGGCAGAAGGTCATCTTTCATGAGTGTTTACCTGAAGTTTGTCTGTAAGTATTAAATATTCACTATGATGAAGTCACAGTACAAAAACAATTTGAATTTTTTATAGCCTGCGTAAAAAAAGTAATGCAGTTTGTGCTTGACTAGTGTTGAATGAGGCATGAACTGAAATCCAGCTGTGACTGTTTTGATTTTCATTCATTTTAAGTTGTATTAGTCCAGTTCAACCAACCCTTCAGTGTATCTCAACCTATCCCATCAATCTCATTGTGTTACACAAGGTAAGCGCAACATGAGCAAGGGGGGCAGAAGCAGATACTCCTTTCACTGGAATTTCGCTCCAGTAAAGTGCATGACTTCACAGAAAAAAAAAAAACACCAACACAACCCCAAGAACAACAGAAGATAGACAGTAATTTGAGTTATAGCAAGCAACTGTCATAACAGGAAGATGCTAAATGATCTAAGCAAATACTTTAAGCAATCATTTGTATTTTAAATTTAGCAAGTTAAGAACAGATCATGCTACTACACAAGTTTGGCTGATGACTGCATACTTCCCCTGAAGCTGAGAAAATTTCCAAATGAAGTAAGGACAATGTCTATGTTTCAATTTCATGCACTATAAACACAGTCTGCTGGGAGAGAACAGTACCCTATTTTCCTCCCTTTTGGAAAGGCATACATTATGAGACTGCAAAGAGCAGCTCACTGTCAGTATGGGCTGCAGTTCCTGCTCAGCCGTGCAGTAACTTCCTGATCTGCTTCTAACGTAGGCATCTAGGGGAAAAACACTAAAGTTGTATGAATTAAATATTCAAAGTGCATGTTTATACTAAAGTGTTTCATTTCACTGTCTGTCCATGTGTTGTGTGTGTACAGGTTGACTATAGATGTCACAGAGGCAGGTTTCCACTATCCTCTTTAGATGATTTTTTTTTTTTTTTCCTTCTCAGAACAGCAGTCTTGTGGTACTTCAGTTCTTGCATTTGGGACTGAATTTAAGTAGGATGTGGATTAACAGAAAGCAAAATGTTCACACCTCACAAAGGTCAGGACTGGAACTACGTTTCACCAAGCATATACAGAGTCTGTCATTTTGGTGGCTTGGATGTTGACTTGAAAGCAAACTTCAGTTATCTTAATTTTGACAAACACTAAGGTCAGAGTACAATCTACCATTAGAGAGTGACTGCTTTTTTGTAATCATGCCCTTGGAAAGACATCTATGGTTAGTAATTCCTTTCAGAAATTCTGATCTCTTGTTGAAATTGCTTTCCTAGGAGAAGTATCTTGTTGTTTTCCTCTGGTCCCTTTTTCTGCTTTCTTTTGCTTTGTCATGATCCTTTAGTGTCCCACCTGACAAAACTGGTTTGGCTGACAAAATTTCAGCCAGCTCTCTGAACCTGTATTCCTATATTATGGATGAGCTCCCAACTTTGTTTCCTTTTTATAGGCTAATAGGCTGAAAAAGCTGTCATTAACAACCAGCATGTGACAAACTTAAAGTTATTAAAATTATTATTTGATAAATATTGCTTCCTCTGAAGAAACTTGAAACGGGCGCTCTAAAGCAGCAGAAATCTAGTCCCTGATAGTACTGATACTGCAATCTCTCTCTGTCAGCTTCTCCAGGTGCTCCCTGTATCTGAATCAAGAAAGATACTGTGGCATTTGTGTTCCTGCCATTGGTGTTATGCTTCTATTTGCAAAGATTAAAGTGTGTCATCCTAGTCAAGTGGAAGGTGACCTTGCCTATGGTGGGGGGTTGCTACTAGATGATCTTTAAGGTCCCTTCCAACTCAAACCATTCTATAAGTCTATGATCCAAAACAAAGTAGAAGCTTAAACTGACCTCTGCAAAGCTCTTTAGGGTGAGAAACTACCTTCAGAGCAAATTAACTGACACGGAGTGAAGTTCTTTGTATTCTGCTCCTGGAAATCTTTCACTTACTCAGATCGTCAGGATGAAAGTGTGTCTGTTAGCAGTAGGGAAGAACTGTCCAAGAGAACACTAATGTCTCTGATATTGGATTCAGTGTTCACTATTCAAGAATTCTGTGTGATCTTGGATATAGTGCTGTGATTTTTCATGGGTGATAGTGAAGTTGTGAAGATGGTACTACAGAAATGGAGCTATGAAAATGAGGTACCTTCAAACATATGTTCTGTACTATATATAGTGTGTGTGCACGTATCTAAATATATAGAGAGGAAACATTTTAAAATAACTGATCAAAGGGGTTATAAACCATTTATTTTTGCAAAATTTTTGATAAATCTTTCAAGTGAATTTCAGGTTGAAATTTTGTTTGGGTTTTTGCATTTATCACGTCATCCAGTTCCTTTTAAACAGTAGAAAGGAAGACTGCCAAAAAGTAGAAGAAAAATAACCAACCAGATTGAATGTAAATTTAAACAACTTCAGAAAGCATAATGTTCTTTGAAAAGAATGAAGGTTTTAACCAGATTATGAGATTAAAAATGGGTCAATATTTTTTCATTAAAAATGCAGATGCTTTGGCTAGCTCTTATTTCAGCATCAAGCATGTAAATATGCGGCTAAAGAATACTTTTAGCCCAGCATCTGAATTTCAAAAAATAGTTCTTTAAAAATGCTACTTTCCTGTAATTTGTGGTGAAAATCTTGACTGAGTTTTTCACTGGCATTTTTCACTGGGGTATTTGTACCAGTGAATTCCTGGACTGGCAGGTAATGCGGAAAACATACTTGGCTCTTGAGCAGACACAGTTAAAACCTGTGGCCTTTTCCCAAATCTTTCAAGGACTGAGAAGTTTTTTCCCAACAGAGTTATAAACAATAATAAAAATATCTGTGGTTGGCTTCTGATATTTCTAAGAGCCTGTTTGACTTGAGGAGGAAGCAGGATAAGGGAAGGAATTTTGAGCAGAGATCACCAGTGTTGCCAGATACTTGAGAAATCTGTTTATAAGCCAGGAAAGGAGGCTTCTTCCCTCAAGGCTAAGAGGAATGAATCACTGAAGTGGGAGGTATAGTGTCATCCAAGAAAAGAGAGAATCTGTTCTTTGCACCCGACCCAGCTGTTTTATAGATTAAATAATACTTTCAGATACATTGGTGTGTTGCAAAGCAAGGCAAACATCCTCAACTGTAAATGTTCAACTACATCAATCACTGCTGTATTTATACATGGTTTGATTCACCTGTAATATACATGATAGATGGAGCTATGGTTGTGATATATCACTTAAAACTTCTGCTTGACCAAGTGTCTCTAAAAGTTCTTCAGCTTGCATATTCAGAAGTCAGTGCTAAATCCATAGCTCTGGTGACCTCTGGTTATGGCGAAGAAACTATTACAGCTTTATCTTCAGCATCAACAATGCAAATCTGTGAAATCCAATCACACTGGTGAGTAAAACACAATATTGTCAAAGGCATAGTTTCTCTTACCATCTCTCCCAGGATTTGGCAACTGGTAATTCTAGTCCTAAAGTGCTGATTTTGTATTTTGATGTGAAAAAGCACATTTACTGATATTCTTCTGTTGGTTCTGGATTCCAAGTACATGAAGGTATATGGGGGTTTTTTGTTTGTTTCCATCTCCGAAGAAAGAACAACTCTTAAATTGATAACGATTTATTGGTTTCACCTTAAACACCCAATAAGCTCTAAAAAAGTTATAGAAAATACTTTTATGCAATTGGGAACCTGTACAAGAGAAAAAATGCAATTTAGAATGTATTTGATATTAGTCTTTTTTCCTACTGTTAGCTTAGGATTTCTCCAAGACCTTGGACCTTAGAAGTGAAGAACATGATGTGGTTGTGGTTACTTTTGTTATTGCCTTCACAGTGGATTTCAGAGCTACTGTAAGGACTGGCAAACTCATCTGTTCCTTGCTCAGCGCTTCTGTGTGGCTGCATCGTCTCCCTGTTAATTAAGGGTGGAACTTCCATTTGTCTCTTCTCTAACTTTATATTTCAAGTTTTTTCTTCACTTGTCCCAATGTTTCTCAGACAGTGAATTACAATCTCCAAGGGAGACTGAAATTAGTAAGGGTTATGAAAGTCTTGAGATGGTTAAACATTCTGTAAGGGTGAAAAATGTGTTGTGAAAAGAAAAGCTTTCGTATAACTGTGTTCCCAGCAGCAGCTCAGTTCTTTATTTGCCGTGGCAACCAGCTATTTCTAGGAAAGCTGAGTGATTGCCACTAGTGCAATTTGACTCTGTTTCTTGGCCAGTATGTTTTCAGAAAGACAAATGAGCTAAAGCGGGATCATGTTTCTGAAGTTGGGAACAGCAGAACCTGGCTGCTTTCGTGGGTTGGGCTGAGATACCCTTCTGTTTCCTAGAGTGTTTGCATTTATACTGCTAGAAGCTTTTCTTGATTAGAACACTTCTAGCTTAGCTTTTCTGAAATGTTAGAAAAGTGATGCTCGTGTATTCACTGTACATTCAAATTATTCAATATATTGCTAGCTGACCTTCGGCTCTTCAGAGACACAAGACGTTGCATTTGCACAGATGACAGACTTGGTGGCAGAGAGCTTTGCATTTGTCTGTCCCTCCCTTGCTAGTTTTGGGTCTGCTCCATGAAATTGCTCTTGTAAAGCAAGATCTTTGCATCTTTGTAGGTGGATTTGCTAGCATAGGGAAGATACAGGTCTATTGCTGTAAGCCTGCTTAATCTCAGTGTATTATGTACTTGCATCCTGGCATGATGTCTCTGTCCGTTAAGTCTTGAGTGTACAGACTCTAGATGGCTTTTTTTCCCTCAGAATTCTGAATTGGTTACCTAAGTTTCTCAAAAGAAAAGTCTTTAAAAATCAGATAGCTTTACTTTTAGGTAAGAGCAAGTATTTTTAGTTTGTCTACTGGTCATGACTGTTAGTATTGTCTGTTTCTTAGTCTAAGACCTAAAATCCATGCGGGACAGCTGAAGGCTATTCCCTAATTAAGTGCTTTGTTCTTAGCTGCAGTAGTGATGAAGTCATTAGAGGTAATGACATCCTATGTGAAAGTATTCAGTACTGAGTGAATCTTTGGAAAAAAAATGGGTCAAAGGGAATTTTCACTTGTCAGTTCCAATTTTTAGAGCATTAACCGAGTTGGGTAGTATGCCTTCCTAAATTTATATTCAGTACCAGAACTGTATCTTCACTAGAGGCAGGAAGAGGTATTGGCCATTAAAAAGTAATATTATACTGCACTAAAAAAGGTTGTATGAGGAGCTCCAGATTTAAATGGGAAAAGATAAGCATCCTTTCTTATTCACAGTACTGTAATTACAGAAAGCAATCTTTTTTCAAACGCTTACGGAACTCCTGCTTCTTCTTTTACTATCCTGACCATCTATTTGCCATTGTACTCTCTATGTAATTACTTATGATATAGTATACAACTGATTGTGATTCCACGGTGGTAGTTGGTAGGCAAATACATTCTACTAAAAAAAGCCTCTACTTGATGAAGCTTCCTGATCCACAGAGGGAAAGCAGAGGAAATAGAAGAGTGCATTCCAAATTCGATATGTTTTAAAGCTCAAGTTTTTTCACCTGTTAAGAGCTCTTTCATCCAGCTCTTTTAACAGAGTAAATTAGTCCTGCAGAACTCTTGCAAGGGGGTCAGTGATGTGGTTGGAAGCTGTAGTGTTGAGTTAGTGCTTTCATAATTTCCATAAATGCTGTTCTTAAAGGAGGACTGTTTTTGAAGCCATGAACACTGAAGCCAAAATTGGTGTGCAACAATGATTCAAAAGACTTCTCAAAAATACTCTTTCCTGTTCTGTCTCAGGCCTCACTATTTTCTAGGCCCATTCCATCTCCAGTCTAATCGCAGCAAATAACCATTAGAGTTTGATCTTTATTCTGATGTTTTTACAGGAATAAACTCCTTCCAGATTATTAACCTGGTGCAACGGATCACAATATGGTAACGTGCCCTAGGGCTAGCATCACACTTAGGCAATTGCAATACTAAGTCATTGCAATGTCAAGTCTTGCGCAGTGATGAATAGAAATAATATGTCCTGAAAAGTGTGTGCGCATTGGATTTAGCACAAAGAATGTATATGGGAAACAGCCATTCTCCTGTTGCTGGCAGATTTGCACCTGTTTTAAAAGGTATATAAAATTTTGTGTATGAACTGTGTAATGACTTCAAGAAAAACAACACTGGTGTTTTTTTTCAATATCTAAGTTAATGAAATGAGATTCTGGCAGATCTAGAAATCTTATTTCCTGTTCGGCTTCTCTCCAATGTGATTTCTAAGGAGGGATATGAGTGAGTCGGTGCAAATGAAAGGATAACTCTTCCAGTAGACTGTAGTCACACGATACCAGAGCATTCTCAGTAATGCAGTCCTCCTGTTAAAAGAAAGCACTTAACAAGTTCTGTCATTATCCTGCCAGACAACACCGAAGGCACTGTTTCCTGAGTGGTAGCTGTATATTGAGACTCCTCATTCTGAGGTCGAAATGCCAAGATATCTGGCTGGTAATCTGAGCTTCTCACTGGCTCCTCCTCCTTCAGACTACATTTGGCAAGGATTGTTTGAGTAGTCTACAATTTACCTTTACCTTCAGCATACGTAGTTCTGCCCTAGATTTCTGGGTAGAACACTACTGCTACAAAGTCAGAGTAAGCCAACAGTGTGCTGTCCCAGTGCACAACCTGCTCTACAGCATTGGCATGGCCAACAGGGGTCAACATCCTGACGTTCCAATTCAGTTCTACTTTTACTGATCTCCAGAGGTCCCTTCCAACCTCAGCCATTCTCTGATTTGATAACCAAGTTCTATTTTCAGAACTGGTTTTCATTTTTTCTCCATGGAGAAACACATCCAACCTGCCCTTCAGGTTAACAAATTCGAGTAAGA
Organism: Charadrius vociferus; assembly: GCF_000708025.1. Taxonomy (NCBI): domain Eukaryota; kingdom Metazoa; phylum Chordata; class Aves; order Charadriiformes; family Charadriidae; genus Charadrius; species Charadrius vociferus. The sequence continues at coordinate 705,544 of NW_009646411.1, forward strand.
CGTTTAAAAGAAGGATGGATGCTTTAAAAAAAAAAAAAAACCTTACAAAAGAAAAAAACCCCTAACCAAAAAACAATGACCTAGTTGCTGTCATTCAGCCATAGAGACTCATTTTCTCTCTGACCTCAAGGTTAGGTTATTACCAGTTCAGTGAAGTCATCCTTAATAAGGCAGTATTTCCTAGGTCCAATCCAGCACAAACAGAATTCCTAGCAAGACTTGCCTTGACTTCAGTGGGATGGGATCCACAACTGCAAACTGGAGTATATATTCCTCTTCTGGAACTTTCTGCATCAGTCTGTGCTGCCTGTGGAGCCCTAAAAACAATATATAAGCCTGGTAATATTTATGTCAATAGTCTTGCACAGTTTACTGGAGCTGCTGATGTTTTTTGTGTTGTATCATGCATTGAATAGATGTTTGACCCATTTGGTTGCCCTCAGCTTTTGGCTCAGAGTGGTAAGATGAGATTCTTTTTTGGTACAGCTCATTGCAAAGAGAGCTACAGCTGTTCCTGAGTTTCAATGCCCAGTTTGTTTTTCAGAGCATGATATGATCTCTACATCAAGGGAAGTATAGAAATGACTGCATAGCTCTAGTGTGTAATCACAGCTTCGAGAGTAGCAGTGTAAGGAAAGCTAAAATAGCACTATTTAGCCAGAGAGTAACCTTTGTGCACTCAACGTATCTTTTCTTTTTCTATTGGCTTGTTGACCTGTCGAGGTTCTACAAACTTCTGTGATTTTTCCTTTAGAGATGGATTTTTATTTTTTTTTTTTTTAGCTTGAGAAGTGAAGATAAAATTTTGAGATGGAAGTTCCAGGCTCAATTCGTGCATGTACATAGGTACGTGCAGTGCAAATGAAAGGATAACTATTCCAGTAGACTGTAGTCACACAATACCAGAGCATTCTCAGTAATGCAGTCCTCCTGTTAAAAGAAAGCACTTAACAAGTTCTGTCATTATCCTGCCAGACAACACCGAAGGCACTGTTTCCCTAATGTGTCCTGGGACAAGTAACTGGAGAGGTATTTTCTCTACATACACCAATCCTGTACACACTGAGCATATAATGCATAGGTTTCTAGAACTCCTGCCTTAACCAGTCCATGAAGCAGTTGTAAACTGGACTACTAATGCTTTAGAAGTTTCTCTGCATTTTACCTGTAGAAGGTGACATCTCTCTTTCCCATAGGATGCCTAATAAAAAAGACTGTATGTAGCACATGTAGAGGTCCAACTAACAAATGTTCTTGGGAGGGGAAATAAACAAATGAGATTGACCTACCTGAAAGACAAAAAGAAGTCTGCTGTTGATCCTTGTGTTACAGTATGCATTGATAGGTAGACCTCTGCTCAGGGAATAGCTTGTACTCACTTTGCAGCAAATCTTGAAGATTAATTAGGCCACCTTTTCTGTATTGAGAGCAAGAATATCTACCTATAACAGGGATAAAACCATTTAATGTATGTGCGTGTTCCTGATATACCAGTTAATCAGTAGCTTCATCATCTTAGAAGAGCCAAAGTAGCAACCCGTGTGATACCACTGCTGGGCAGAAAACTAGCTAATCTCTGCAGTACCCAGGCTGCCCCCCCTTCCCATCTGCCATGCCATTTTGGAAGGAAATAACTGTGCTCTTTCTCCCCTTCCCACAGTGGGGAGGGTTCTAGGAGGGGTGTGTGTCTGGCTGTTGCCCAGCATTAAAATGAAAGAAAATGGCTTTGAGTTTATTTTATATATTTTATCCAATTAGCAATCCAGATAAGGAAAAAAGGTGTTTTTGAACTGTAAGGGATAGACAGTTATAATAGCATGCGAGTGTAATTTCTTTTAGTTTTTTTTCTCTATTGTGACTTTGTGGCTTTCTATGCAGACTTTGTTTTTGTCCTGTTAAATTGTTACTGCTCTGCACCTGGCTAATTCAGTCCTGTGCAGTGCGTGGCACTTGGTTTCTGGGATGCTGAATCATTTGGGGTTCCTTGAAGCATCTGAAGACCTAGGCTGTTAGCTTTCTTCTTAGTCACTTACCTTTTGCTCAAAAGGACCAGTCCTTGATAAACACTGGATCATCATCAGTTAACAGCAGTTTATAGCGTTTGTTCAATGCCAGCTTGGGTTTCTTTTATATGAGGTAGGTATATCTGTGCATAGATGCTGAACAAGTATGTAGCATTGCTCGTGTCCTTTGAGTATAGACGTGCTGTAAGCTTGGTGCATAATATAATGGTATGAAGATAGGGCCTTAGGATAAGGGACTGTGACAACAGATGGGAGAAAAAAGCTTAGAAAATATGCTGGAAGAAAATATGGCAGATGAGTAACGTGAAGTAGATTCAGCATTGAGAGAAAACGTTCTGAAATATTACGCTGAAACAGCCTACTTCAAAAGACTGTAATCCCTTGAGGTGGTCTTAATATAAGGCAAAGTATAAAACCTTGTCTTTAATATTGTATCCAGGAAACCAAAACACAGAAATCAGATGAGTGGTTCCGAGCTGTGTTAGACCTTGACCTTTGTGTGAGCTCTGCCTGGCTGTAGGTGTCCAGGACTCGTTTCCTCTTCAGAATTGTTTCTGAATTGAAAAGATCCTGCTAGTTTTAGTCTGTATGCACGCTTGTACAGAGAAGGGTAGAGTGGAATGATGTTTAGTTAAGGCAGCTGTCGCACACATGTCCAGAATGTATCTAGCTGCTGTTAGTGGTTTCCAGTCCCCTGAACTCTATTTGCTAGGCAACAGGACTGTCACTTGTGTTCTTCATAACTCTCCAATTTGGTCTGGGCCACTGGGAAAATGTCAGAGACACCTCATTTAGGCACGGCTTTTTGTGGGTCTGTATTGGTGTCATTCTTTCCTGTGAGCGCAAATAGTCTCCAGGTGGTTTTGGTGCAGCAGTCACATGAAGTGAACAGTTAGCAAATGGGAAGAGCCCATGGCTTCACGGCTGCTGCAGGTAGTTCCAGAATTGTCCTCAGCTGTGGAAAGAGACCAAGAGTAACAGCATAACTTTAGCCCAAGATCTATGGGGAGTCTGTTCTCTAACCTATGTGCATCCAGCCTTATGGGCTGACTTTGGTCTCTTGAATTGTTTACACTAAGTCAATTCTGTACATGTGTCTCTGGGCCTGTAGCACCGTAGTTACGCATCTAACAAGGTAAAACACAGCCCATCTACAGTTCTTGCCTCTCTTCCTTACCCTTGGTGTGACTGTCCTCAATGGCTCTTCATTAGAAGTGCTGATTTACATAGATGATTGCTAGTTGATCTCCTAGGGTTTAGAGGAGTAGAGCATCTCGGCTCACTGAAATCTGTAGGATCCGATCTGCTGCAGGGATTACCTTTTCTGTCTGTGAATGGGAGTGTTCTCTAGACCTTGCAGATCTAATTTCTTGGAAGCTGTGAGTCAGAAGGTGCAGGGATTCAGCAGCTGCACCTGTGTCCCAGTGAGCTCTTCACTGAGCTCAGCAATAACCCAGTTCTAATTTGCTGCTATTAGGTCAGTTTAGTCCATTAGATTTTTTGGAGGAAACTTTGGCTATCCTGCAAAATCATTGTTTCAAAGGGCTTTTTCTGGTGTTTATGCAGTAATTGTAAATCTCTTGTAAGTCAGTGAGAAAAGAATTCTGTCCTAAACCAGATATTATTTATCTATTGGAGTGACTTTGCAGTCCTCTTCAAAATGCTCCACTGGCATTTGTCTTGCTTTAATAGCCCCTGTGAACTCCAGAAAGATGGACACCCTAGGCTAGGATACTGGTTATTGCTTGGCAGTGGCATCATAACCCTGCAAAACTCAGATTATATGGGACCTCTGTTCCAATGGGACCTAAACATTTGATAAAAATCTAATTAAAATGGTGAGGTGGAAATATGGTGTCCTCATGATCAGTAGTACTTTGAGCAGTAGTAAATCAAGAGCTACTTACAAAGTTGCTATTTTGCAATGGTGGCAGGATTTGTCTTTAACAAGTAGATGTTGAATAACTGTTATATTAGAAACAGACATGTGTATAAATCACTTTATCTGTGTTATAGTCCTATACTATTACCCGAAATAAATGCATTATTGAAGAAAGTTAAAAATAAAAATAAAAAAAAATCCACATAGTTTTGCACTTTCTGGGAAATGAGCTTGCATATTCAGTCTTGAGTTTCTGAATACTTAAACTGGTACTGTAGGGCAGAGACTGAGAATTTTGTTCTTAAACTCTGAGTCCTATTTAAATTCCTCACTTGCCATTGATTTTGGCTAAAATGTTTTGTTGAATTTGGTCTTCAATTCCAAAAATATATCTTTTTCCTACCTTTTTTTTCCTGCATAGCATAAAGAAAATAACTGTAAAATTCTGGTCATGAAACTGTTTAGGAACAAAGTGTTGTCTTCCTGATTGGTGGAGTTCTTGACATCACTCAAAGCTCTCAGCTGGTAGAGTGCCACAGTACACTCTTGGTTTTCCTGCGGTAAAAGTCTGGGCCATGAGGTCATCTGTGCAAAATGGAGAGATCATCAGGACTTCAACTTATAGTAGCATTAGTAAAATTTCAGTGAAGCACACAACTGTGCACTTGTTCAGCTGACTTCAATAGATTCTGTATTGGGCAGACATAGATTGTTGAATTCTTCAACTTTTAAACACTGTTTTAATGTTCATGCATCTGAATATCATTATTGGCATCATGGAACAGTGCACATATAAATTGCAATGCTTGTATTAATTGTGCAGAGACATTCTCTAATTTTTTAACTACATGAAAATCTGTGAAATAAAACCATCGTGTAAGTTAAGCTGAAAAAGCAAGAAGCAAAGGCTGAAAAGGTTTCTTTTTCAAACGACCGTATCTTTCTGAGGGAATGGAAAGATAATGCACAAATCGGATTTTAACAAGACTGACAGTAAAATAGTTTTTCTTAAAACAAGGGCAGAGCTTTTGTAACACCATAATACAAAAAATAAAGGTAGTGAAAATGGCTTCTTTCCAAAAAAAAGGCTGGCCGTCTCCCCTGTTCATAGTCGGGGGGGGGGGATCTTCCAATGGTAGGATCTGGAAAACACTTCTGTATGTTTTTGTTTTATTTTGTATAGCGCCAGTAAGAGTTTCTTATGTGGTCTCTTGCCAGGTATCATGATTTCTGTCTCTCTACAAGCTTAAATTTCTTTCACTATGCTCAAGTTCCACTACTCCTGCTAATGTGCTGTGCAGGAAGAATTACATCACATTGCTCTGCCGTGCATCTGGGACTTCCTGGAGGTTTGCATTTTTAAGGCTTTCCCCATCACACCCTGCAACCAAGGCAGCAAATAAATCTTGCTGGTCACATACTGTAGAGAGCACATGACATTTGGGGGTGGGGGAGGAATTACCGTCTGTGCCCTGTGGAAGCCAGATTGTTTCATGAGCCCCAGCACTGTTCAGTTCTGTACACATTTCAGTGATCTTATTGACATCTCAGGATTTATCTTTGGGAATACTGCTATGTAGTGGGAGGAAAATGAGACGCTGTTAGCAAACTGATAATTGAAAGTAATAAAAGCCTTAAGCAAATGCATAAAACTCTTCCAAATCATGGTATTTATGGCCCCAAACTGTTATAGAGATATTTATAGGTTCAATGGAAATACAAAACATATGGTATCTTTATCCGGAAATATTCTTTCAATTATACCCTGCATGGATCTCATAAACATCCCTCTTTCATCTAAAAATTCTTCAGTACATTAGGTAAGAAACATCATTCCATTTTGTAGGGGAATGTGGTAAACAAACATCTTGTTCTAACAGATGTTGAAGTGTGTTTTACAGATTTCAATCAGCAAAAGGAATATTCTATAAGTTTTGGCTCTGGCAGCTCAAAGTACTGCAGCTGTTAGGCCACACATCTTGTATTTTGCTTTTCTATTTGTCATATTAGAGATTGTGTAGGATCAGCGTATTTTTTCCTGATTTTCATCTGGTAAAGCATAAGTGTCTTAATCTGCTTTCTTTGCAATGTGCTAGAGCTCTCCTGCTTTGCAAATGTAGCAGGATCATACCTTAATCCTTCCTCTAGTGTATCTGTATAAGGAATTTTTGAGAGTACCTTCTCCAGCATGTTAGGCGCTGGAAATTGTGCCTGTAGGAACTGCATTGGCCTTTTGATAATGCATTGTTGTTTCAAAGCAATCCAGCGTTAACTGGGTAAGTGCCTTCCAGAACGTGCAACTGAGGTTTGACCTAAGCCTAGCAGAAAGGAAGAGACTCTAGGAATATCTGTGTGGGTCAAGTCAAAAGGCAGTTTTATGCTTCATCTTGAATTTGAGAGGAGCCTGGCTCAGGCCAGTGCAACTGTTGTCTCCGTCTCTGCCTCTCCTGAGAGGAAGGGATTTAGCACTGTCTCAGATCTGTCACTTGGTTGGCAGTGCGGAATATCGTGCCGCCTTCTTGCTGAGATGGTTGTTTTCTGAGGTACGAGTCATAAACCTTGCGTCAGTTTTCTGTGTGGGTAGAGGGGGAAGCAGACCTGGGATTTTTTTATTACATTTTTATTTTTAAACACCTTGATAGATCTTGGAAGATGCTACCTTGTGTGAGGCACTGTGCCTGCAAGAGTTCCCTGGAGGTCAGTTTGTACCTATCTTGATCTTGCAGGAGCTGAATTGTAATGCAATGCACATGCTGGGTTTGAGCTGTTTGGTGGAAGCCTCAATATTACAGCTCGAGGCTGGAATAGGTATTTTTGCTGAGTCCCTTAAGCACGTTGCTGTCAACTTTGTTCCAGATATTGCCATTTCTTAAGAAAAGATCCCCTCCAGCCTCCCTTGCCATGACTGCAGCCTGATTGAACTAGCCCCTGTTTTGGTAGATCACCTTTCCTGTGCAAAAGTGAGTCTGTCAGACAAGCCTCATGTTAAATTGAAATCACTGATTTCTGTTATTTTGTGTCCAGACTGTATTGGACTTGTTGACTGCAGTTACTTGGAGGTCTTGGGCATGTGTGTTGCAATCCTCAGTGCATATTCATCTTTGCCTAAGAGTTTGTAGGAGGAAGTCAACCCACAGGATGGCTAAAGATCCTTTGGTATTTGTCCCAGGCTCTAAAGCCCTTTTGTAAAACCTTCCTTCCCAAATCTTCTACTTTATTCAGTTTTACTGCTAGCAATCTCCTGTCTGTCTACTGGTTTGTCTTGCAATATTCATTGAACACTTCCTCTTCTGGTATATGTGAACCTACAAGCCTTCTCTTGAAATTCTTCTTCAGGATCCCTCTGGCCTGTAACAGCTGTATACAGTTGAAGTGAGCATCACAAGGTGTAAGTCTCTTCCTTAGCTCTTTCTCTTTTTTAGTTTATTGTATAAAATGCTTTGGAGCTGTTGGGTGTATAGGCAAAGTCTCTGGTATTTTGGTTTTTATTGAATCTGCAGCACAGTGTGAATAGTACCTTCGTGAAAAATACAATTCTGATCTTCCTGACATTTTCTGGATTCTTGAAAAGAAGATGGAATCTCTTTGCCTGTCTTCTGGGTGTGTCTACAGCTGTAAGTGCAGATCATCTTGCTGCTCCCATTCAAGATAGATATTCAGAATCTCTGGGCATGGTAATTCTGTTTATTCAAAATGCAAACCACAGAGAAACAATATAATTGGATAGGAAAATATGTTCTCTTAAAGTCAGGGAACACTAGAGGAGCTGATTTTCCTGATTTTCTGACATACGCATCACTGATCGCTGCATATAAATTATTCAAATGTTAAAAAGATCGCCGTTGTAAATATGAAAGGAGTTTGTAGCAATAATAACAACAAACCAATGTTACTAAATTACTGAAACGAATTATTCATGTCATCATCCTGCATTTTTTTCTATTTGACCTTTAAGGTCTGGCATATGCTTTTCCGTGGAGTACTGAGGGGAAGCCATGTTAATTGTAGCTGAGGGTTCTCTCTGGCTCGGGATGCAGAGCAGCATGGTGAGCAGGCGCTATCAGCAGGGCTTATGGCTCCCCATTAACCTGTGCATGACTGGTTTTCTAAATCTTCCATTCTCAAAATGTGAACATTGCTTTAAAAGCATTTGAAGTGACTTTTGGGAAAGGCAGATGGATGAACTTGTGAAGTCACGCAGTCAAAACACACCCAGAGTGAAAAGAAAGAGTATAAGGGGTAGTCATGGGATTATAAATTGACCTAAGTATAGAGTGGTGACAAGCATGTGTCTGGTTGGGTTTTGGTACTGTTTGCAGCCTTGCCTGTGGAACTGGTTTGGTTGGGAGAATGTATCTGTACAATGCTGTAAAGCACTCTCGGGCCTTCTGTCCCATCTACCTGCTCTGTGTTGTGGGGACTGTGCAGAAGTCCCCACAGAAGACTGTGGACTCTGGAAGGAGAAGGAAACATTGATGGAAGAGCTCTGTTTCTGAGCAGGTAGACTAAGGGTACTGTAAAGATCTTGGGATGCATTTAGAGCTTAATAATGCATAGGATAAAAGTCAAATTTTCTCTAGTTGGCTCACGGGGAAGAATAAAATTATCCTGATAACAGATGAGGGCCATCTTTCCTCACTCATGCTTACCAAGGCCCTACTGCTAAGTAGCAGCATGTTATTTGACTTTTCAGGGTGTAAAAGTCCCCCATAGAGACAGTTTTGTGGAGCTGATGTTGATGGATTCAGCTTCAGCATTTCACCTTTTATGTGTGAATTAGTGCTACGGGAAGGGTGTTATTGCTCACATTCGGCTGCTGCTGCTTCCAACAGTGCAGTGTTTGTGTAATGCTAGTCCAGCCAACTGATGTCTTACAGGCTGTGCAGCAAGCAGGTGGTACCTGAAAAGGCCTGATGGGATTCTCTTCCAAGATTTGACGGAATTGGCATCATCTTGGGAGATACGTTATTCCATGTATGTGAAACTCCATTGGGAAGCCTGAAAACTTCTGAGCTTTTTGTTGCCTTATTTGTGGTTCGCCTTATGAATAGCTAAATACAAGCATGATGTCTGTAGGTTGAGTATCCACCTTAATTTAGAGCAGCAAATTACTAAGCCAGGTAGGTTCTGATCTTCATTTTGGAGAAAGCAAAAACCCTATACATGAAGAAACTGGCAGAGCGACACTAAGCATCAAAATAACAATTACCCTTTCTGTTAAAGAGAGCTTTTTGCATTAAGTTCATTGACAAGTAGGAGACCCGTGTTAGGTCCTGGCATAAGCTATTATCTAAGATCACCTGCCATGTCTTCTAGAGGTGTTGCAGAACTGTGTAACCCTTTTTGGGAAAGAGGAAGAGTGTCTTTACAGTGCGAGCAGCACTTGTAAATATACTGTGATGTCAACATCTACAGACTGCTTGCTAGATAAGTGACTGAGCTCTTTTCCTTCACAAGAAAGCATCCACTGCTGCGCTTATCTATTGAAGAAGATAGGCTAGCATCACCCTGAATCTCAAGCTATGTGCAGTTCTTCCTTTAAAAACAAATCCTTGAAAAATCTCTTGTTCTTGACAGTTTCCACTAAGTTGTTCCTACACTGTAAGAACAGGAAATTTTGCCTCGGAATCCCATGGCATGCTTTGGTCAGTTTAAGCGAACAATGCAACTATCTTGTGGGTGTACAGCATCTGTCCTGGGCTGCTGAACTAAGCAAATAACAAGGCTGTGAGAGCAAATCCTTCCCTGCTCTAATTCCAAAACATTTAGTGGTATTGCACCAAGTATTGATTTGGCCCATTTTAATCTAAGAGCAGAACTCCTGCTAAAATTGAGGATAAGCAGGACAACCATTACACTGATTTATCAAAGTACAAGGGGAGTTGCATTAGGAATTTTGGAATTTAATGTAGTGCATAAATGGCATTTCCATCAGCAAAAAATGAGAAGGTTGATTTATAACAGATAACTCCAATAATTTCTGAATTTCCATATTAATAGGAAAGTGGTACTTCCATTTGTGCTATTATCCCCATATGTGCCATCTTCTTATAAATATGGAAATTTGGTAATTATCTGTAGAACTACTTTATTTTCAGATTATACCATAGAACTTACTTAATAGAATTTTTATTTTTTGTACTGTCATATTTTTGAAGTGTTTTATTTGGTCTGGTTTACTATATTGGAAGGTAAACTCTGTTTAGCCATGTTTGATAGTGTATCTAAAACTAGATGGCTGCTAACTAGTTCACTTTCCTTTAACCAAAAGCACATACTTAGATTAAATGCTATTGATTTGTTACTTTCTCTGTTTTACGGTTTTAAGGACAATGTGCTGAATAGGAACTTGTAAAAGATATGTTGCTCATGGAAGAGGAATTCATGTAAACAATATTGACAGGGTAAAATTAGGGTAAAATGATACCTCAGCACCCTTATGTGGAGATGATAGGGTAAATATTAACACCTGCCTGAATGAGTCCTTCATACATGCTGGTGATCTTGTAGGAATGTAGTAGTGCGAAGCATATGTAAGGACTAAAGCTGGGAATATCAGGGAGAACACATTAGTACTTGAGAGATAATACAGTATCTTGAAAAAGAACTGGTGTATGGGGTTGAAGTGGTTCAGAAGCAAAATTGTGCTGCCAGGGGTTTGATTATACTTGATCCATGTAATCACACTGCTTTTAAACTGCGAGCAGTCTTCATATCAGAGTTGTCCTGTAGTTTTGGGAGTATTAGCCAGGAGATACTCAGCTTTTTTACATTGTCACGTCTCCTTTGAGTGATTTTTTTTAGTACTGATGCAATAAAAAGCAGGATGAAAGCTATGGATATGGGACACTTGTAATGAAAAAGCCAAATTTTCGTTTTCCTTATTACAAAAGACATCACAGCAGGTATCTGTTGATGATGCTGTCCACAATGGAGCTCTTCTGAACCAAGTCAGCCAGTGAAAATTGGCCATGTGGAAGTTCTTATTTCTGTAAAGGTGCATTTATCTTAGGAGTCATGGTTCTGTGTCTTAAATTGTGTATCTAGGAGCTTTCATGCTGAGAAGTTAAAACTTCCTCCCAGATATCCTATTCTGATTTCTAAGTGCAGTGTTAGGTTCAGGGGAAGTAAGTTTCAGAGGAAAGCACTGTTTACCAGGAGAAGCCTTTTACCTTGGGAGCAAAATACCTTACAAAAACTTGGCTTTGAGTGGTGCTTTTGAATGACCTTTGTATTCTGTGGTGTTAACTAGAAGCTAAACACTTTGTGCTGCCCTGTATTTATGTGAACAGTTACAAATCTGTGTATCACAGAATTGTTTTACCTGAAAAGTGGATGTGTATTAGGCTATTGCATGCCTCTTTCTCCATCTTAATCATGAGAGATTTATTATGAGGTCCCCATGCACTTTCCTTGTTGCAAGTTTTGCTAAAAGGTTGTGACAGTTCATTTCATATTATGCCTGTATCACGTGGGAATTTGTAGAAGAGCTGAGGCACCGAGTTTAATATACCTTGTTCAAAATTTGGTGCGAGTGTCTAACTTGGTGGGGGGGATAACCTACATTTTTGTTAATCTGTTGCATGAAGAAAAGAGTTTGTGTACAGATATGGATAGCAGAGGCTGAGAGTACAGTATGGATAAGCTGTGACTGGGATGGCCCTAGTGGTGATAAAAACAGAGGAAATAGATTGTCTGATGTTAATAAGGAAAATAGTTTAGGATAGGAACTGGCATCTCTAAGTATATGAATGTAGTGATGGTCCAAAGTTAATTATTTAAGCATTGATTTTTACCTGAATGAAAGTGGTACCAATCCAAATGTTGTTAAAATCTGACTTTCTCAGTGTGTTCTTTCTGCACCACCTGTAAGATGTACGCTTTGGGTTTTTGTCCTTGTGTAGCTGAAAAATCACATGCTCTGAGCTGTGAATGCTGTTGTGGGATAAAGCCACATTTGTAATGTCAAGGACTGAAAGTATGCTCATTTACAGCACTAGCCACTTTGATCACCGAAACGATTTCATCAGCCTTACTTCAGAAAACAAATGATGTTTGATTTAGCTGGGCAAAGTGATATTTCAGAATGGGCTTCAGCAATCTTTTCTGTAGCTTGACAGTTGGTCTGCAACAGATGAAAGAGTAAACAGTCTATCATAGTTGAAACTGGAAGCAGGCACCTTGAAGCATATCTTGAATGTGCTTCTGTTACGTACAGAATTAAAAAAGTTTAAAAAATAGTAATTTAATGCTTCTGTGGCCTTCTTGTTAAAATCTCAACTCTGTCTTGGGCGCTGGAAAATCAAGACCTTAGATGGAATGATGCTTACAAAATTATCTTGGATTTGAGTAGCTGCAGCTGATATCCGGTTATGTTTTTAAGGAATCTGTCTTCCTTTGAAGCTCAGCCACTTTTGTAACAATCAGTTAATATTGCCTATGCAATATTATGCAATTATATGCCTATGCAAATAACAGTCCAGGGAAGTCATTCTTTCCGTCTTGTTCGATTGTCTTTTAATCAGGCTCGGGACATCTTCTCTGAGGAGCTGAGTGTCTCGGCTGTGAGGCAGGTCTTTTGTCTGACAGAAATTGATGGAGCAAGTAAATGGGGAAAATGGGAGGATTGTTGAATACATTCAGTTTTCTCACATATTGTCTACTACCATGCTGTATTGCTTTTCACTGCCTCCCTCTGGAGATAACATTGTTTGTAGACTTTGAATTGATGAAGTTCAGTTCTTTTTTTAAAGCTACTCAGCCTACAGACGGCCTCCAACTGGCTCTTCAAATAGAAGTGCTTTGCATGTTTCTTCCATTCTTACTGTGCTTCAGAAGAAACTGTCCACAGGCTGATGACCCTGTCTGAACTTGATTCCTGGGTGCTTGTGGTGCTACTTCGTCGGGCTACGTAGTAAGTTTTTGCTGCAAGTCAGCATTCACAACTAGTTTGTATGTTGGTTTCCTTCCTAGACTACACGTTAAGATGATTGCATGGTGTGGGTTGGAGGCAGTAGGCCATGAGGTCTTATTCTAAAAGTTTTTCTGGCTAGAGGTGTTTCTGACATCTTAGGCTGAGGAAAAAGAACATTCGCTAATTACCTGACAGCTTCAGTTTTCTCACTGATTTTAGCAGAGTTCACATATTGCTGTTCTGCTCAGTCATTCCGTAAGCGGTTGGACATTTTGGGCTGGGGAGTTCCTTTCCTTTGGGAATGATTAAATGTAGCCATTTGGAGGTAGACAGGAAAGACTAAAGCAGCACTCTTCGGTCTATTGCACACTGGATAAGTAAATCGGTATTCAAAGGGACTACTCCAGACTTTGGCAAAACTGCCCCTCTTCTGAAGATAACTTTTAAGCTAGTAACAGGGCAGTGGGCCCCAGTTCACACAGTCTGTGTAGCTCTGGCTTCCCTAAAGCTGCACTGCCTTTCAGCGTGTGAGGCTGGGACGCCAGGGGTAAGCCTGCATGGCTGGACATAGAGACAGGGCTTCTCGGGGTGGCTCTATGCCGAAGTTGGTGTTGCTGTGCTGCTCCTGGTGGTAGTAATCTCCTGTAAAATTGGCTTGTGTCTCTGCAGTATGTTGTACAAAGTCATGAGATGGGACAGGCATTCAGGGAATTGCGTAAGAAAAGGAAAGGTGAAGGGCAACAGTTGTTTAAGTATGCTTTTTCAACACCTCAGTTGATGGAAATTGGCTGCTTTTGCAGAATTCAGTGGAATGAAGCCTTTTTGTGCCAGCTGAGAATCTGATCTGTTACACCTGTGGTTGATTTTCATCTTCAATTCAAACTAAAGAAAATACGGTTCCTAGAAAACAGGACTCTTCCTCCTTATTGCCAGTGATTCCATATGCTTTTTTGTTCCTTGCCAAAGACCTGGAAGAGGTTGCAGTAGGATGCACACCATTCAGCTGAACATGGCATTCTTTTGCTTTGTTATGCTGGCGTTGCTGTTGATACAAAGCTTTCTGCTTTTGTCCTCCCATCTCTGGATTTATGTTGGCTCCTGCTAATGAGACTTAAAAGGAATAAGAACTGACCTCAAATTAAGACTGGGCTATTCCTGCAGAGCCATCCAAACCATTTATAATATTGATCAGTTAAGCCCCGTGAATTCTTCAGGTCAATCAATGATGTGAACTGACAAGCTAAATTATTACAGTGAAAGCCCTGCTGTGCTAACTTAATTTATGTTGCAGGGTCTCAAAACAGATTTTCATCAGTGTGGGGGTTTTTTAACCTTTTTAAGACTGCAGTGAAAATGGTGTTTTTGAAAATCAGTGTTTCTTGTGAGGAAACATCACATCAAGTCAGTTGTCCAGTAGAAGTAGAAATAATGCTGCTTTTATTTGAAATTCAGTAATATAGGCATCTGGAGCTATGAAAACTTTTTTTACACGTTTTGTGGCCCTGAGGAGATAAAGACAACTTGTATTTGTATTGTATTGTATTACTTTACCTGACTTGAGGTATTTAGTTTAGAGGCATGCTTCTGTTATGTGAATGATAAATTGGAGAGGAAAGCCACATATGAAAGAGACACAAAGTAAAACTTGTGGATTCTGATGGTTACAGCTGTGGGAAAGAGGAGGGAAAATGCCTTCTGCAGTGCTGCAGTCAGGTCTCTGTTCCTCGCAAAGAGCATCAGGGCTCACAGCTGTGGAAATAATACTGGAATGCTCTGCCTAGCCACTTAGACCTTACGCCCGTGACACAGTTGTGTATTCACAAAGCAATGTAAAAGGAGGTTTGGTGTCATGTCAATGAAGCTGATGACAGCCAGGAAGAGTGGGGGAAAAAAAATTAAGACTTCTGTCTCTTTACTGTATACTCCATGTAAGTCCTCAAGTAAGACAGCATAAGAAAAAAAAAATCTGCTGTCTTACAGAAAAGGAGGAAAAACTAGTTTTGGCAGGCTTCCTTTACATGTAGTTTGCTGTAGTGCATTACTGCATAATGTCTTCCTGATGCTGTGTTCCATTTTTTGAACAAAGAAATTACTTTTAAATGGTGCCTGTGAATGTATTTAGAGGGAACAAGTGTTAAAAATAGTGATAGAAAAAACTCTAAGCTGATAGTGGATTCTGGGCATTTGACATGCTCCATTTGGATAAGGAACAAAGGTTCCATCCATGACACATGCTTTCCTTGCCATCTCTACATGCCAACTGAGCAGCAATAATCTGCGGCTCTGGGCTGGGTATTAGTATTTGGAGGTGGCTGGACCATGGCACACTGGCAGGTAGAGCTGATTCCAGCTATACCGAAGACTAAACAGTAATTAATTAAATGACTAATAGTGCAGCAGAAAGAATTCTACATCTCAGCCATTAGTAGCTGGGACTGACTCGCTTCAGTCCTCGTTCTGTTCTGGTTTCAATAATTTTGTATTTATGAGGGTTTTTTTCTCAAATGAAAGAGATTGGTAACTCCATATTTCATTATTTAAATTTTGTTGTCTTGGCAGGTGGTCCTTCCCAAAATGCAAATATTAAAAAATTTGTTAAAGGGCAAGATTTTTTGGTTAAGGTATGAGTCAGTGATGTTGATTTGCAAGAATCCTGGGAATTAAATCCTAGTTTGTCGCATAAGGAAAACCAAAGATCCCTTAAGTTTTCAAAGACATTATCTTGCAGTGTAATCAACATCCTTACAGTCCTCTTCACATGAATCTTTGCAGGTAAAGCGTCCAGCCCTTCAACAATAAATGCTCCTAAGCTAAAGTGCAGGAGGAATGAGCCTGCTGTACCAGCTTCAAACCCATGCTGTCTATCGGCAATGATGCTTGAACATTCTGTCCAAATAGCAAAGTCTCTTAAGAAAGTGAAGTGGATACTTTTCTCTTGCAGTCTTCCCAGTATATGCACCTTATTTTCTTGCATTTTTTCTACTTTAATTGTCCTCCTTATCAATGTAATTAACCGTGTTCATGATCTACACACTAGCCTTTCATTGCTATATTTTTCTACTGAGTTGTAAGTATTGCGCAGACTGTGCACTTATATGGACACTGCTGTATTCTGTCAGTCTAACAGTGCGCTTGGATAGCTGTCCAGACCATCAAAGGAGCTTTTTAGAGTTGTGCTGGGTGGGGGTTTTTTGGGTTTTTTTTTTGGTTTTGGGGTTTTTTTTTTGCGCTATGACTTCCAGGACGCAAGCAAAGAAATATGATCAGCTGCTGTTTGCCTACAGTCAACTTGCAGCTGTTGAGTTGTTCAAAATAATCATAGAATGATTTGGGTTGGAAGGGACCTTGAAGATCATCTTGTTCCAACCTTCCTGCCAAGGGCAGGGACACCTTCCACTAGACCAGGTTTCTCAAAACCCCATCCAACCTGTCAATACATATACTGTATGTATTTTTAGGTTTTTTAATCAAACAGCCAAAAAGTTTTGCTCTGAATTGTACCTCTACACTCTTGAAGGTAGTGCTGTATTCATTTTGTTTGAAAAAAAATTTATCTGTAGTGGATTTTTTTCCTTCTGACTGCAGTGCTTCCATAGTGCCTTAGCCTCTTTTAGCAAAGGCATAAAACAAGGCAGCATGAGCAAAGCAGTGGAAAAAACAGAGCCATGGCCCTGACCTGATTCATTGCAGTGAGGTGCTGTAGTATTTTAGGCCAATGAAATACCTCATATACTGAAAAGGTCCCTGCAATGCTATGGTACTCTATGGGACAGGACAGAGACATGCTAGTGATGTTGGAAGGGTTGTGTGTCAGGCTCTTCCAGACTCCTGAGTATGGACTGTTTCAGAGGGGAGGGAGAGTGTTTGTGCACCAAGGGCAGTATGCCTATGTATTTGTATATATTTTTTTCTCTAAGCAAGACTTCCTGCAGAGGCATCTTACTGTGTATAGGGGCAACTTTCAGTGCAACTCTATAAAATAGCAAGCAGCATACATAAACCTATCACAATTTATAGTGAGTCACTGGTACTAAATTTAGAGCATTTATTTTACTGCTTCTGGCTGATGCTGGGCTAAATTTGGAAGACAGAATAGACAATTCCAGGTCTTACCTTAAAAGAGCACAGCACTCATGTTATCTGAACCACCACACGCCCCTTTTGCTTGGAGACTGTGGCTTTTGTGTCATCTTAGGTT
>NW_009646411.1:722600-842508 GCF_000708025.1 Charadrius vociferus
TGACAGGCTGTGAGACACCTGCTTGATGTTACTGCTTTTCAGTCACTGGCTGCAATTACTCTTCTCTTCTCCTTTCGGAAACGTTACCTGTTTCTTACGTTGCCCATGGCCTCCCTCTTCCCTAGGCACTGAGGTAAAGATTTCAGGCAGCATCTACCTGACTGGGTACGTCACTGACTCTGTGTTTTGCTCCTATCTTTTCATGTTCTGGATGCTGAACTAACGTGTCTGGCTGTTCAGGCCATCACGGGGGTGTCCCAGAGTAGGAGTTGCAACAGTCTTCTGAAGACCTTTTTCCAGTGATCTTTCCAGAGAGGAATTCTTCCATACAGAAGACTTCCTGGCACCTACAAGGGCTTTTGCTCACCAAAAATCACTTGACTGAATCCTTGGAGGCTAACAGCAATTTACTTCAGCTGATGATTACAAGCATGTTCAGCCTGGAGAAGAGAAGGCTCTGGGGAGACCTTATAGTAGCCCCCCAGTACCTAAAGGGGGCCTACAGGAATGATGAGGAGGGGCTTTTTATCGGGGAGCGTAGCAATAGGATGAGGGGTAAAGGATTTAAACTGAAAGAGGGTAGGTTTAAATTAGATATTAGGAAGATATTCTTTACTGTGAGGGTGGTGAGGCACTGGAACAGGTTGCCCAGAGAAGCTGAGGTTTCCCCATCCCTGGAGGTGTTCAAGGCCAGGTTGGATGGGGCTTTGAGCAACCTGGGCTGGTGGGAGGTGTCCCTGCCCATGGCAGGGGGATTGGAGCGAGGTGATCTTTAAGGTTCCTTCCAACCCAAATCGTTCTATGATTCTATGTTATTTCAAAAATATGCTTTCCTTCCATATGCTGCTCTCATCCCAACTGCCTCCAGGTACCTTCACGTTATTGCATATAGTCTGTGGTCCTGTCAGTCACCCCTCATATTAGGCCTTACTAAGCCCTAACGAAACTAAGACTGGTCTAGCCATTGGGGAACTGAGTACCATGGCCATAAAGATGTACTTTATTCTGGATTTTAGTTCTTTCTATGAACCTGGCCCTATGACTGCAGGTCCCAATCAATCTGCTTCTCAGTTCTTTGCATATGGCAGCAGCCATGAAAATATGCTGTTGTAGCAGCTGTAGTAGAATGCTTAACAATGGCTCAGCTACCTCAGACTTGGAGGTGTCTCAGGCATCAGTCTTGAACCACAGAACGGACAGGACAAGTGGCTCAGTGGCTATCACTGCTGTTACTGGGATCTCTTACTTTCCTGTGGAGAGAAGATGTTTGACAAAGATTCTGCTGTGCAATTATCCTGTTTTCCTAAGTATTCCCATTTTGAAACAAATGGTAACTGATTAAACTGAAGAGCTAAATCAACTCAAAACATATATTCCTGCTTCTTCATTGCCTGCTTTAACTAAAGTTGGTCCCAGGCATTCTGGAAAATGCCTACAAATTCCTATCAAGGCTATACGTTCCCAGTAATAGTGGGTTGTTTCAGTTTCTGTGAGGACATTTGATTAAAAATTGTGTCCCTACAGAAAAAAAAAAATAGTGAGACAGTGCAACACACTTCCTATGAGCTGATAAGACCCATTTATGTAGGGACTTGCAAAGAGCATATATGTTGATGAAAGGTAGAACACCACTGTTTAGTTCAGTCTCACTTGTCATCACTGTATCCTACCTTTTCTCCCTGTGAAGACTTCCCTGAAAAAAATTCTTCCTTTGACTTTCCGAAGGGTCACTGCTAGATAATGTTTTGATACTTTCCTGCAGTGACAACTGTCTTCATCAGACCTTTCAGAAAACTGAAAGAACAAATGGGTTTGGAAAGAGCATGTTTTAGCTGCTTCCTTTCAAAAGTTTGTAAATGTTGCATTTAGTGCTTAGCTCCCTAAGGTCAAATTTTCTTTCTCTTCCTTCGGGGAAAAAAAATTGGCCAAATAAGTAGAACAGGCTATATAAAACTAGATAGGGGTCTTTGCCACTTTTCATTTGATGGCATAACTCTCAGGCGGATGGATAAATGGTTCCCAACAGTCTCCTCTTTCTTAACTCCAGCATTTATCATTAAGCTTTCTCACCAGTTCCTGCTGCCCTTATATTGCTTATGCTGGGAAGACTTGATAGCACAATCTCGAGGCGTTAAATTCCAGGTATTTCTATACCTTTTTCCTGAGGCTTCTACCATCTTAGAGAAATGTCAGTTCGGTTATACCTTCTGCCAGCTCCTATCTATCCATCCTCAGTGGGCCGTTAGATGATTGTTTCCCATGATATCCTTCCTAGTGACATTTTACACGCATACTATTTTCCCCAAACGAGTTTGCTGCATGCTAAATTTCATGGTAGAATGAATCTCTGCAGCTGAGCTGGTACATTAAGCTGGGAAAGTGGTGTGTTATAAGGAAAATGCTTTTAGGCACACTCTGAACAGATGATTTTAACTGGTGTTATGACTGAGTGCTGCTATCTCTCTGTTCGCAATCTACCATACAAATGTCTTTTGATCCTGCAATCCTTAAACACATAGGAAAGCGATGACTAATTTGCATGGGTAATCTTATGAAAGCCACCTTTGTAATTAAGTGCAAACTGTGATTCAATCCTCTGCCAGTATATTATGCCACTTCGATAAACTTTCATTTCATTACTGAAAGTCAAGATTCCCTTATTAAACTTTTCTATTAAAATATGATGTGAAGAAGCTTCCAAAATCCACATTGCTTCTGCTATGTCACTTTTACTCTAATGTAATGTAAATAGACAAATAAGATATCCCATTGTGTTAGCCTAAGGGTGTTTAACATGCCCTTGAAACCAAAGACAAAATAAAGCATAATTAAAAATCTCATAGCAAGACAGCCCTGTGGCACAGCTTCCCTTCCTGGCAAGGTGAAGCAAGGTATTGAAGACTGAAGGGCTATTAGGAGGCTGAGAACATCTTTAGCAAACTGCCTGTGGGTATAATACATTCCTGGGCCGTGAGCTGGGCTTAGCTCACAGTGAGATAGTCTAATAGACGGCAAATCTCTCTCTACAGCTGAGCAGGTTGCGATCAGCCATAACCTTGAGACGGGACTGCAGCACTTTAGATTGCCTACGAAGCTTTGTCCTAAGGGTTTCTGTACCTTGACAGTCTAAGGAGGAGGAGGTATTTCAGTGGGACTGTGCTTATCAGCTGGAACAGAGAGACTTCAGTGGTGATCTGGTCTTTGCCTGAGGTGGTGTGCTGAACGGTCTTGGTGCTCTTATGAAATATTTGAGGGGAAGTTGGAATGGTTTCACACAGCAGCATGTCAGATATCCCCCTCCACCTGTCTTCACAGGGGACTGCTGGCCCTCCAGGCAGACCACTTACAAATTGGAAAGCAGTAAGAGAGTACCTGCAATGCAAGACGATGCAGGTCTAACTCACTTGAGACTTGTTTAGAGATCAAAGCGATGCATGGTGTGCATCATACAGTGCAGTGCTAAACAGGGAGGCAACCTCAATGCCTGGAAGCATTATGGTTGTGTTAGTGAAATGCTACAGTGGGTTTAAGTATGCCTCCTTAGGTGTCCTCTCTGTGTCTTAATTGACCTGAGGTGTCAAACTGCCAGTGCTTGCAAGAGCAGAATCCACCTGGTGTGTGTGAGTACTGCCTTGGTGTCCCACTCGTGCCCTGCCAGCAGCATGTGGGGCCTGCACTGTGACCAACTCAAGCATGCCAGATGCAGACACCGCTCTTGATTTGAAGGCAGGTAAACAAGAGTTTTCAGTTGGTAACTTGTCTCAGTGACTTATTATTCATGCTGCTGGAATAAATGGCATCCTCTTCAGACTCAGATTCCGTTCCACCACTTTGCCACTGTGATTTTCCTCCACTGAACAGCTTTTAACCTAGTGCTTGGTGTGTTGTTGTAGGCGTGGTATTAATATACTGTTGGCCAGGTCCTCTGAGTGTTTTTGGTAGGCTGCGAGTATTCCAATATAGCACTTTACATACCCTATCTATTCCCCCCGCCCTTAATTTTTGTCCCATTTTGATGCTTTTTCTGTCATTTGGACTATAACTTATCCTTTTGATCATGGAATTGTAATCTTTGGATTATAGTAATCACTTAGAGGTCTGAGTGCGCCTCATGCTTGTATATTCTCCCTTTGTCTTTGCACTAACTTTTTTCCTTCAGCTTTGAAAAATGCACCTTTGAAGTCCTGAGTGAATATATTGGGAACAGGCCTCAGTCCGTGTTGAATGATACAATGTCCTCATTTTTCCAGAGGCAATGACTAGTTTGTCTAATTTCTGTGAAACAGTTCCAAATGCTTGGCATATCTTCTTGTGAAAGAAAGTGTTTTCTGATATTTGTTATTTTTGTAATCTTTAGGTGGCTACATATTTTCTCTGGAATTGAAATTCTCATATTAAGTTTTATTTTTATACATTAGCAAAACAATTAAGGAGGAATTTCAACTAAGTGGATTGATTAGATATTCTGAATCTCAATATTTTGTTTTGGGGTTTTTTTGTGGCCTTTGTAATTCTCTTACTGACTCAAGCTACTAAGGTCTTTGTGTTTCTCTTTAGAATTTTGTGGATAAGAAAAGTTCTGTGCCAGGTATTGGTACTACAAAATCTCTGAAGCTGGAAATGAAGTGCCCTTTGAGGGCAGGTAGTCTTAGTTGTGGGACAACCTGTTACTTCGTAGCTGGAAACATGTGAATCAATGCCCTTCTGCATGGTGGGCTCTGGTAGAGATATGGATCCTTACAGCAGTCACACCAATAACTAGTCTTGGTTGACAGCTAATGTTTTGGACCAGTCAGGTGCTTTCAAGCACTCTCTATGCCTTTCGTATCTCTAAAAGAAGAAAGACATTGCATTCTTTTTTTCTTATGTTGTTTTTACTCCCCTGTATTGCTTCTGCTTAGTAAAGCTAGTGCAGTTGAAGGATGATTGTTTGATCCCAGTGGAGAATCCCAACTGTGCCATATTTCCTTGTGGCTGCCAGGAAGGATCAGCCTCAGGTGACTGGAAGCTAGGCAAAGCTGAGGACAGGTAATAGGAGAGAACCTGATGTGGATATCGTGGGTGTTGACCCAAGGTCTGACATGTAATTTGAATTTTCTCATAATGTAAAACAGAAGCATAGATACTTCTAAGGATGACAGAGGAGATTGTTGAGGTTCTTTAAAATATTTTTATATCAAATGAACATGATATCTTCTGAAGACTCAACTAAAAGAACAGATCGTAATATATCCTAGAAATAAAAAAGTATTCTGCTTAAAGCCTGTTTGCTGGCACAACGTTAAAAGCAGCAATTAAAATTAGTGTAATATGTTGGGGGAAAGCTTCTGACTTGCTGCTCATGACCAAGCTTTAATTCATCCTTTCCTGTATTGAAGGGGTGGGACCTTTCCTAGATTGATTGTTTCCATTCTAAATGTTATGGAATTATTAAGCAACGCTTCAGAGTGCACTGAATTTATGGCCATTATTTTCTAATGAATTCTGGTTGGACTGACAACTTTAATCAATTCTACCTTTCAGAAGTATAAATAGGAAGGAGAAATAAATAAATAATGTTTTTGCCACAAGGCAGTGCAATGCTTGGAAACGAAGTTTGAAATGTCCAACTGAGTTGCATTAATGAAATATTAGGTCTCAAGTTTGTAACCCTGGCTGGAGTGTCATGGAACCCAGTGCTGGCATGTGGAGATTGTCTTGGAGATTTCCTTTAATCTTCAGAGCTGGCAGGGTATGAAAGATTAAAATGCACTGGATCTATCAGACTTGCCACCTCTAGTTCAGGCTAGTTATTAATGTGCTATGTGGACAGCAATACTTTATTAATTGTATTGCTGGCCAGTGATCAATGTGACAAGCTTAGCAAAGAGCACAGTTATTCATCAGAGAGTTGTCAAGGAGTAATTGCCCTCATATGCATTAGAATAAGCTAGTGTGAGAAGCAGAATGGATGTGCTTTTATCATTTTTAGGTGCAAATCTGTTAGCGTCAATGAAATTAAAATCTGCTAAGGTACTAGTAAATAAATAAACTGGAAAGGAATTAATTTTCTCTGACACAATCATACCACTACAAAATAAGACAAAGGGTATACTTTCATAGCATTTATATTTTAGTTTTTTTAAAAGTTTTTTTCAACAAATTCTTTCCTGTATACAAGATTTGTTATCAGTTACACTTTTGTAAAGGCAGGCACATGGTTTGCAGATCTTTCCTTATGAAAAAAAGTGGAATAGTTGAGATGTAATTTTGCTGAAAACTGTTCTTTAAATTATAAAATGTACAATGGCACAGCTATTGTATTACATGCAGAATATATTTTCATCTACCATGACATACTTTCACCTTTTGTGGGAAAGCACATCAGTAATAAGATATCAATGCTTTTCTTTCTACAGAGGTGAAGACACTTTTCACCAAAGACTGCTATTTTAAGGATTGTCAAAAACACTGGGGAAGTGACAAAGGTAAGGCTGAACTTGTAATCTCTGTCCTGGTCCCTACTGTACATGACAATAGTAAACTTTCTCACATGGTATGTTGTTGCCCATCATCCTACATAACCCCATACTTCAGCTGTGGTGCTAGCACACAGCATGATGTCTGCTGAATGCAGTGTTCCTTTGCACATGTGTGTGCAAGTGGTTATCGCTGACCCCAGTGAGAATGGCAGGTGCTCATCTCCATTGGGTTTAAGAGGGTGAAGGAATTCCACAGCCTTCAAATAGAACTTAATCCAGCCTACGCGATAGTGGTGCGTGCATAATGAAATACCTCATTGAAGTCCCCTTTCAGGTCAGTACTGGTTGGGAACCCAAATGTGGATATAGAATCCTCATCAGGAGTGCTGTGGCTTGCATGCTTGGGGTTGAGTCTGACCTTAGTTTTTTGTCGTGTGAATGCCTTGCTCTATTACATCAATTTTCGTGGAGCTTTGTATTTCCATTTATATTAGTACATGCACAAACTGTACTCACACTATGGACTGCACACTTTGCTTTTTACTCTGTTTACATTGTTTCTGTGTGTCTCTGAGAATCCATTGAACAGAAGGCCTATAGAGAACCTATCCCAGAAGATAAAATTTCAGAATATAGCTGAGGCTAAACCCAACTGTAGTGCCTGTTTATTTATCATGCAATTAAACAATGATGGTTTAAGCTGATTCTCCAGGACTGTCAGTCTAACAAATTTCAGATTGCTAAACTCACTAAAACTAACAATGGATTGAGGCCAGAGATGGGCAGAATTCTGTGATAAGGGAGGATTTCACTGGAAAGTAGAGCACTTGTGTAGGAAAGGATGAGCAAAGGGACAAGTCAGCATCTAGATTATTAAAAGGAAAGCTGGCACTGTATATAGTTTAGATTTGCTCATGATAATCCATAGCCTGTGTGATAATGAGACCTGTTTAGAATAGATTTCCTTGGCATTCAACAGCACCATTTTTAATGATCTCATCTGGAAGTTCTGCTTCTGCCTTGCCAGTCAAAATGATCTCATCTAAATATTAAGGAAGGTGCTGATAGTAGAGACTACTTTATCAGACCCCTAATGCATGCTACTAAGTTAAGAGAAATAAAATATTCTTAAAGTAGGTATGAGAAATTCTTTGTCCAATTTCAAACCCCCACAAACAGACAAGGGTGAAAAATGTGATACGACTTTAAACTACATTAGCATGATCAGCTTAGAAAGAAAATGAGCAGGGAATGTCAAGTGGGAGGAAGGGGCATCATTCAGTTGTGGAACACACTGAAGCAGCAAGTGAAGGACTGTTTAACTGTTTTCTGTGGTGTCCAGTAAGATGAGGCCCTGTCTCTGGTAGAAACTTTCTCGTGCTTCACAGTATAACTGCATATCTTTGTTGTACATGATACAAGGCAGCCAGCATTTTATTACTGACTCACAGAACAAACTCAGCCTTTGACAAAAATATTTATCCACAGGAGGGGAGGGGATTGTCAAGAACAAATACTCTAAATCGAAGAGTCTTGCAAAGACTAAAGTTAATGCAGAGAATTAGTAAAGCCTCATCTCGGCTTTCTCAACACTACTGTGAGAGTATTCAAGTCACACAGTCATTGCAAGGCCCTCACTGCATCCTCTAGCAGGACTATGAACTTCACCAAAGTCTCCGTTGCAAATTCTCTGCAAAAGAGCTTTTCTAGTAAGCTTCGTTTAGCCACTTTCCGATTTCTGGCCTTGAAACACTTTGACTCAATACCTAAAAAATTTTGTTGACAATGCTTTGGCTTATAGTTTACTTTGCTAAGTGTCAAACTGGCTGCTGTAGTTTCTCTCGTTCCTTGATTCCTCCTTGTTTTGCTGTTTACCTCCAGTTTTTAATAGTCTGTTTGTGTGGTCCATAGAACTAGAATCTCAGCCTGAATAGATCCTGGCATTTGTATGTCACAATAAGTTAGAGATTTTGAATCAGTGCAGTTAGTTTTAAAAATAAGTGTTCTGGTATTCTGAAATAGGACAGTGAATTAATTTTATCACTTAAATTTTCTGTAGATTAGTAGATTGGCTTTATTCTGTTCTCTGTTGGGTTAAATTGGAGCCTTTGACCCTTGAAAAATGGAGCAGTCATCAAGGGGAGAATAGTTCTAAGGAATAAGCATGGTAGCTAGATACTAATGCTTAGGCAGCTGAAGCTTTCAGATTAACTGATGCTGTCATCTATTCTAATATTTCACTGAAAGAGTGGGAGCTTTTCATGCCCTGCAGTCACTACTATGTTACTTTCTGCTTGTGTTGTGTGTGTATGTAACCAGGGGCGTGCATGTATGTTACGTAAGGAAATCTTATGGCTGTGTTCAAGGTGTACTGTCTGTTCTAAACTGCAGAATCCTGTGGTGAATACTGAAGATTGACAAGCTCAAACTAAATACATTTATAAGACTTGATCTTTGTCAATTACTTGGTGGCTGTAATATCTGCATTGGAAGCTTCATTTTCAGTCAACCCGCAGGTTGCAGGAGTGGAAGAGCAAAATTTGTCTGATGTTATACAGAAGATTGTATTGAATTTATCATCCCTTTCCTTTGCTCTTTTGATCCTTAGATTCTCTTTAACTAAAGGTTATGGCTTTTACTGATACAAGATTCTGCAATGCATAGCTAGAGACACCAAGCAGTCAGAGCCTTAAATACATACATGGGGACTGCTATGTACTATTTTTTTTCCTCAGGATGCTCATGACTCTGTTTTTTGTCCTGGCATGGAGAATGAAAATTCTCCAGGCACAGTTCTCTCCCTGGGTGTCAGGAATTGATAATGTGCCCTTTCTATAGTGAACCCCATCCAAACATCAGGTGAGATTCAGAAGTAGCTCTAGGGCAATACAAGATGCTGCACTCAAGAATTTAAACATCTGAACTAAAGGTGGAAGGAATGGGAATCTGTTGTGGGAGAGCTGAAGCCCTGAAAATGACAGCTGTGTCTTGTTGCTTTCCATTCCGCACAGGTTACAGCTATTTCGGTTTTCAGCATTGTGCTTGACTATTGCAGTGCTTGACAATAGATAACCTTCAAACCCAGCTGGAAAATACTAGGGTTTGATGGCATTTTCCATCTGTGGGCAGACATGGCTTGGTAGGCCACCTGACCAACTCTGGGTAAAGTTCAGCTGGGGGGACTTCTGTATGATCAGTCTTTCAGCTGGAGAGGACAACAGAAGATGAAAGGCTGTGTGCTGTCAGAAGTCCTGTATGTCAGGCAAGATGCTAAACAAACTGCTGAATGTGTCAGTTATAAAAGGACAGATTCCGTTCTGTTAATCTGGTGTGACTTGGAGTTATTCTAAACTTTAATTGTTACAAAAATCTGACTCGATTCTGTTAACTACATAGGCTCCAAGTATATGTAGTAAATATTTCTAAAGCAGTATCTGCTCAATGAGATAGGCTTGGTTATAACAGCTTGTCTGTTAGAATTAAAACCTTTCCCCTTACAGTCTATCTCAAATGTCTTTCCCAGTCTGTAGACTTACAGTGTGACCCTCCAGTGTGACTCCAACACATGGCATGACTGTCCACACTAATTCAGTCTGGCATTCCCTCTTGTGTTCTCTCCTGTTGAACTTTCTCATCTGTTGCTACTAGAGTTTCAGGCTTGGAAACAGAAGAATGTGGGTTCATTCTGCCTCTGTATTATTATATACACACACATATATATGTACTTTGCATATGTGTGTGTATATATAAAAATAAGAATTCCTCATACACCAAGCTTTGTGTTTCTCTTTTGGAATGTTTCTTCCTGTATTGCATTGTCTTTGTATGTAGACGTGACAACTGAGATCAGGAGCTGTCTGCACTGGATATTGTGCAGAAATTCACATTGTCTTGAGTTTACTCCAGGTGAGAGAAAGTATGTAGTGAGAGAAGTATAACCCTTCTTTAGAAGAGCAAAACTTATGTCAGGGAGGAACAAAATGCTTCTTCTAGATTTAAAAAAAAATCAAACAAGTGTCGGATGTTTCTGTCTCATCCCCATGTCCAAACCACAGAAGAAGACTTCTTGAAAGTCTTGTTTGATCTGTAGGCAGTCCTACTTGGTGTCATTAAGTCATGCTTACATTAATGTCACACTGAGATTAGCATTTTCCTGTAGGAATGTTTGAATTGCATATCATAGACAATTAATATAAAAGTCCTCTTAGTGGTACCTTTCATCTCGAGAGGATGAGGTTTTTCAGTTTTGAAAAATGAAAAAGAAAAGTGTTCTCTTTTCTGGTCTTTTTATGCTCCGCTTTATTAAAGAGCTCTTGTGGTCGGCATCATACCATTAAAAAGCTAGAAGCTGATAGCCACAATATTTCATGTGTGGTAGACTTTACAACAAATTATAACACTGACTGCTGAGACTATCTAAGTTGCTGGAAAAATGGGTTTAATTGTCCATTCTGAAACTATTTCCAGGATCAAATAGAATTTCTTTAACTACTTATGCTCTTTATAACCCTGGTTCAATTCCATTGCAGTAAATCTGATGGGAAAGCAGCAGGGCAAGTTAAAAACAGCACTGATATTTTATAGCGCTGACATTAAACTATATGTCATCTTCAAATTAGAGTACTGGGCTGAAAGGTTTTCTAGTTGTAATGATTTGTTACTATCTGGAGATCTAATTTGCATTTTAAAAATGCAAATTTAAAAATTCTTAACCAATGGTTAGGGGCAGTGTGTGTGTGGAGGGGTGTGTTTCTTTACAAGCTCTATTCAGTTCACTATCCTGTTGACATTTCTTCTTGCTCAGGTTTGAAGGGGAAGTTGCTCCTGTTTATTGAGAACTCTGATGTGTTGCTATCACTGGTTACATAGACAAATGGAGACAAAATGAGCATTGAGTATTAACGACGTGTTGTTCAGACTAATCATTATTGTCTTACAGTCCTTACTCGACTCACTCTTCAATGTGTTTTCATATTCATACATGAAGTTAGTATAAATACTTCTATGTCTTGGGTCTAACTAGCTTTCAGCTTGCTATTGCCCAGCGTGGCAGCACAAGAGACCAAGGCAGGATCTTGTTCTTTCTTACCATTTTCTAAGGCTTGTGCAATTCCTAATAGCACTTGTATAGGTGAGGCCTCGAGCTTGTAGGTCAGTGGAAGTGGGCTGTAACCTTTTGCTGTACTCAACAGGGTACATGCATCAACTCTCGACATGTGGCACTAAAGTTGTTTTTTCTTAAAGTAACTCAAAGTGAAGTGTCTGAGGATGTGATTTCCTTTTTTCAGGATCAGAATTAGCAAGGATACTGACATGTATCACAGAGTGGTTGAGGTTCTCTTCTCCAGGCAGAACAGTCACAGCTTTCTCAGCCTTTCCTCGTATGTGAGGTACTCCAGTCCCTTAATCATCTTCATGGCCCTTTGTTGGACTCTCTCCAGTATGTTCATCTCTCTGTTGTGCTGTGGAGCCCAGAACTGGACCCAGCACTCCAGGTGTGGCCTCACCAGTGCTGAGTAGAAGGGAAGGATCACCTCCCTTGACCTGCTGGCAATACTCTGCCTCGTGCAGCCCAGGATACCATTAGCCTTTTTTGTAGCAAGGGCCACATTGCTGGCTCATCTTCACCTTGATATCCACCAGGACCCCCAGGGGCAGGGGAGAAAGAAACAGAGTTTGAACCCAGAGGGTGGTCTTTCTTGGGTTCAGACATTGGCTATACCTTACTAGGACTAACCTCCTGGACCCCTGTGACTTGTGTGTGCTCTTACAGAGGAAAAGGGCAAGGCTTCAGCCCACGTTTGAGTACGTACCTGCTTTCATTGGTCTCACTTGTAGCTGCCGCAGTCTGAGGGGAGTTGCCTGACCTGCAGGTCACCCTTCAGGATTTTATTTGCTGAGAGTGGTAGTTACATATACATCTGAGCCTCAGGCTTGTAGTTGCTATTTAGGGTATTGAATCTCAGTAAGTGAAGTTGAAGGGAATCAACATGGGAGTCAGAGATGGGTTGTGAATTCTTGATTGGCAGTTCAGAGCTGTGAGGTGTTTTATCAGTCTAAGGGGATGAATCTGGTGATAGCATTTGCTTTTTTTTTTTTTTTTAATTTTATGAGCACAATCATTGCAAAAGCCATGCTCATTTTACAGCACATTTGTATTTTTGTTTGCATAGTTTAAAGTGTGTTTTATTTCCATGTTTATGCCCTGGGGACTTTACAAACTGATCTAGTTTGTTGAAAGTATGTGAGATTCCTTCTGAGAATACTTACTGCACCGAAGTTTTCTTTCTTTTTTTAAATAAGGTGCAACGCTCAAATTGAATAATTCCAGAATTTAAGAAATGGGGTGAGGAAAATAACAGGAGGGACATGCCAGGAAGCAAAGTCTTGTGAAGTGTTTTTAAAAATGTGTATTTGTGTATATTGCCAACATGTTTCCTGAGAATTCAATAGTGAATTAGGTCTTGGGAGATTTGACTTGTTTCCTTGGCTCTTTTCTGAAACCTCTCATAGCCTCGGACAAATCCTGGTTTCTTCATGCTCATACTCCTTGCCTGTGAATAACTTGCCGAGTAACTGTAGATTACTGAGAAACTAAACCTCCTTTGTTTTGGTTTTTTTTGGTTTTTTTTTTTTTAAGATAGTAAACTTTTGAGAGGGGGAGTTCCTAAATGTACTTTTGTACGGCACTTAACGCACTCTCCAGATTCTGCCTTGAATTGAATTTTGAAAATGGGTGATTTCAGACTAAAACTTCCAGACATTTACTCCCAGGTAAAAGTGATGCTACCCCAGGCAGGAAAAAAACCCACCATACAAGTGGGGAAAAAAAGTTCTTTCTTAGTTAATGAAATAAAGGTATTTTTTAACATCAACAAGGTTACTACTTTTCTGTAGAAGTTGCAGGGAGGATGCCTTGAAATGAACAGAAAATAAGCACCATAGTTCATAGTAGTTGAAAAAAAAAGTGCAAGCGCAGCTCTACCAAAATCTTAGTCCTAATCTCTTGCATTTGAACATAGGGCTTTTCATCATCCTCGGGATCTGATTGTGAAGTCCCTTTTTCATCACCCAGCTCTTCCAGTGTGCTTTTTGTGACAGTGTTTCATACTGCCTATGAAGGAGAAGGTACTTTAAATCAGTGGGAACTGAGATTGGAACGAGGGGAAAAACATTGAGTTGAAATGGTGTAGCGAGATAGTACTTTAGTGTTGCTCATGTTGTGTTTCAAATGAAGATGTATTGCTAACACAGTGCTCATCAATGTTTCTTGAAAAAATGCTCTATTGGAATAGGAGGGTATGAGCTGAACACTAACTCCCAATACAATACGCAATGAGAAACTTTAAGTGGAGGGCTCCACTTCAATTTTGGATGGAAGAAGCAAGATTAATGCATCACTGTATCGTGTTAATGAAAAATTTTTGTCTGCATAGTTCGATATTACAAGTCATAAATGGCACAAATCAAATGTGGTTTTATTTTAAATATATTAATAAGTTTCTTTGCAGCAAATTAACTTACAAAGCTGAACAGAACATTGTTCCGATATATTTTTTGATTACTTCTTTTTAAGCAGTGGGCTTCTCTCAGTTCCTGCAATGCTTGAAGAACATTTTATTTGGAGATGTAAGGGATCTGAGTAACAGATCTGAGTAACTTTATAATAGAGTAACTTAGTTGCATTAGGCCTGGGTAAACCAGTTGTGGTAAATCTAAAACTGATGTTAGACCTTTTATTTAAATTGCTACTTGTGCCTGTTCTTTTTTTAATACTATCTGTTTAAGATGGAGCTAGTAATAAAAAAGCCAGAGCACTCTAAGAATGTGACTATTCTTTCATTATGTAGCACTTCGTGAAGCATGGCAGCATACTTGTGAGGCAGCCTGAGAATTCTGAGAAATTGGTATTTTGAAGAACCAAAAGATTTGGATAATTTTACCTAGCTGTCAATTTTTCAGGCTTATCAGCTGGGATTGCTACTGCGTGCCAAATCCTGCAGTGGCTCAATTTGAGATACAGCACAGCACCAGTTCCAACAAAACTGTGTCTGTCCAAAGCAGAATTGAAGGTGATAAGATGAAGTGAATAGCTACCCTGTTGCCAGGGTAATCAAATTCAGTAATTAGGAGTTCAGTAATCTTGGTTCTTTTATGTAGTTCATCAGTGTTATAATTAATTCGTATTCAGTTTCCCAGTTTGTGGATTACGTTTAGATTATCACTCAGATGTATGCCAGCTGGACTTCATTGCACCTGAAGGCCTTTAATTTGAAGATTATCTGGAACCTTGATCCTAATGCTAGTGACCTCTGTTATCTCTGGTCTTCAGAAAGTGTTTCTTTAATGGTACATTTGCACTGAGGAGCATGGCAGGCAGTCATCCACAGCATTTGTGCAGGTTCTGCTAATGAGTTAGGATCAGCACCTACCTTCCAATTACATTTTACTAATCTAGAGACTAACAGCTGCTGAGATTTCTCTGTGGTTTTGTAGAAATCTGATATTTCTGTTCTGTATCTAAATGAAGAACTGTGGAATGATTTTGATTAGGGGTTAGAAGAGCTACAGGGACAGTAGTGCTGTCTGCCTGATTAACTAAGTCTGAACCTTTAATGTAACTGGCTTTAGAAGTCAGTCAGACTGGGAATTGAGCGGGGATATGATGTTTTTAGAGCAATCTGTGAGCAGAAATAAGAAGAGAGATTTCTAAAAAATAAAATCGGCTGTGTACCGTTTACAGGTCCATCTCCTTGATCTAACATGAAGTTGTTGCTTCCCTTCTGTTCAGTGGAATTAAGATTAAAAGCTTGTTTAAGAGTTTTTTAAATAGCTCCACGTGTAAATGCAGATTGCTAAGATATAGACCAAAATCCATTAAAAAGTCACTTTCAAAAAACAGGTATTAGGAACACCTTTAAAAGTACTTCTTTTCCTATAAACCGATCTTCACACAATATTATGTCAAATTTATAGCAAAAGAATTCACCACACATGGCAGTATTCTGGAGGAGTTAGGCAGTAGAGACAGTGGATATAATTCTGCTTAGTTTACCTGTTCCACACTCAAACTGTACCCCTATTTTTCACTGGTATAAATGAAGGTCACATTACCAGTTGTTGGCATTAATTTCTTTCTGCTCTGTGCAACATGCTAGAGGCTGGAAAGAAACATTCGAAGTTATGTGGCATTGTTGGCAACAAATACTTTCATGAAGAAGACTTAAACATGCAAGGAGAATAACGCCAAGAGATTGTGCACTAGCTTTGAACCATAGCACATGAGCCTGACCCTGTGTCTGGAACAGCCATGCTGTTTGCTGCTGCTATTTGTACTGTCATCTGTGGAATTACTTTGCAACTGGCAGATTTTAGGTTTTGGCTCCAACTGGGAAGTCATGCACACCCATACTTTCCAGCATCTCTGCTGATACAGTAGCGGAAAAATTTTCAGTGTGATGTACTATCCCCATAGCTCACATTATTGTTAATGGGAACTTTACAATTAAATCCCATAGCAAACACAGCACTGAATATAATTCAAACTTGTGAATAATTTGACCTAAATTATTTCCCTTCCTCCCCTCTCTCAGGTAGCTACCTTGAGTAGAGGCATGTCTCAAACTTTAAGATGACAAAAGGTTTTAGGGAGAGAACATTTTTATGCAACTGATACAGTCATAATAAATCAAACAGCCTTTGGGGAACACACTGCTTATATCTAAAGACTATTCCAGTTACAGAGGTATGTTTTAAAAAGGATTTATGTGTTCAGCACAAGATCTGGATTTACAGAGTTTAACTTGCACGTTTCAGTCAATGGGCTCTCTGCCTGAAACCTCTAAAATACTTTTCCAAACCACAAACCAACAAGGCTCCTTCTGAATCAATTCTCAGACTCTATTTCCATCACCTATTTACTTTGAGCCTTTTAAATTAGTCTCAGTGCCTCAAGAAAGTTACCAAATGGGGTAGTGCTGTTGGAGCCACCAAAAAAAAAAATTAATAAAATCCCTTCTGTCATGGGAAACTTGTTGCACAAAGTGTACAGAAAGTACCTCTTCCTCTGGGGTTGCTTCAGCGCAGTAACTTCCCCTGCTCAAAACCTGAGTGTCACAAAGTGTTAGTCATACGGGCCTGTGAGAACAGCCTGCCGGTCTGACAGCGGTGATGGACAGGCTGCCAGGTCTGTTTATGACCTTACTTGTAGGTAGCTCTCCTACAGCTTTTCTCATAACATGTTTCCAAAAATTATAAAGCGTTGTACGCAATCTGTCTTTCTAATCCACGTTCTTTAGAGCTATTGAAATAGCAGGGGGGTTTGTTGTTATTATTTGGCTATGAAACTGGTGGATAGTCCTTTCTAGTTAATCCAAAATGTTCTGACATTAAAGAAATATTTTTTAAATTAAACAATTTCCTTTTCTTTATAAGGTATAAACAGCTTTGGGAAAAAATATCCAAAATGTTTTATTTAGAAAATAAAAAAAATAAACTTCTGAATGGTATTTTTCCTCAAATTTTGTGTTTGGTCCAAATATATGAATAATTTAGATACAAAACTGTGTATTTTTAAAGCAAATGTAATAAGGAAAAAATCTTGGCAAGCTCTACTTGTCTTATTTTCCTTTGAGCATAGCAGTGCAAATTTGGACAAAAACTGAGCTAAAATTTTGTTCCTTTCAGCACCGTCTGTGCCTCCTGACCCTCCCAGATCCTGCATAGAAATGCCCTCTGCAGCTTCAAATGGAGTTCTGGGAGAACCTTGCAGGGCGGCCCTTGCTACGTAGCTCTGGCTTGAAAGAGCTATCCCTTAACAATGTCAAGAATGTTTTTTTCTGTTGCAGATCAGTTCCTTTGTTTAGTGTGTGAGGCTGAGGATGAAAGGGATATGTTAACAGGCCCAGCTCCTCATCTGGGGCTGCTCAAGTTCCACTCTCCTTAGTGAAGTTCTGCAGTTTCATGCCAGCTCAGGGTTTGATGCACGGTTTGTTTTCTGAGAGAGAGGACCCTTTGGCAACTCAAGAATAACTCACAGCTATGAAATTTGATAGTATCCTTTCAGCCTATTACAAAGCAATCGATGGTGCCTCTAGACACGTGACGTATGGGAGGATGTTTCATCAATGCTACACTGATACCATGTAAGAGCTTCTGTAAATAAGCCCCTTCTTGTATCTGCAATACCTCTGCGTTACAGGTAGTCAACAGTTAAAGGCTTTTGACTTCATCTTTTCTGTTCCTCTATGTGACTTAAAACCTGACAAGTGTTTGAGCCTTTTTTTGAAGTGGGAGATTCTGCAAGTGGGATTTCAGGTGCAGGAGTGTCTCTTTGAAGGAGTTTTCTGCTAAAGTGAGTAATTGCTTTTCACCAAGATAAACTTGTGAGGCAGGGGAGGGGAGCTGATAGCTGGGACCAGTTACAAGTAGCTTCCTGATTTGGATAAATTAATGCAGGTTGAAAATGTTGTAATGCACACCCAAATGAGCAGTATGCTGTGTGCACAGTGAGAGATACCCAAGAACTTTGCAACAACGTGGAAACATTTGTTGCCATATGACTGTCTACAGGGAGGAGATCAAACAATTTTATTTATTTCAGGAAGCTGTGGATGGGAAAACATCAGTTCTGTGCAATTAGCTGGTTTGTTTTTAATTTATCCTCCAGAGCATCAGCCCTGAACTGGGTTTCCATGACATTGTGGAATTTACTGGATAATATAAGGAACTTGGAACAACTTGTGTAACTTGAATCTAAGAGGATCATTGTTTGGTGCCCACCTCTAAAGATGCTGCTTGTAGCACTTAAACTGTTGAGGAGATAAATGTTTCTGCAATGGCAGCATATGGAGAAAAGTTCAGCAGCGCTAAACACTTAAGTCCCCTGGAGCATCTTTGGGATGTAAGATCATGTGTCATTAATGTAAATCGGTGAAGAATCTAGAATATAGTTGTGAGCGTCTCTGATATATAATGAGGCCAGAAGGGTGAGGGCTTTGTCTGAATCATTGCTTAACTCAAATACTTAGCATTTTCTGCATCTTCAATTTAGGCTGATTAACTTCACAGAGAAAAATGTATGTTTTGTTTTAAATGATACTATTGTTTTATAGTCTTGAGACTTGATTCTCTCACTTAGACCTTGGAAGCTTTCTGTTTGGTTCTTAACATCCCCTCCCCACACCCTGTTGGCCTTTCCTTCTATTTTTTTGGAAGCTTATTCTCTTGGGGAAAGCTCTTTCTGCTTTGAAGATGTCAGATTTCAGGCATCTGAATGTCTCAAAACCAAATTTATCTTCTCATTCAAAGCACCTCTTTGGAGCTAGCGCCCTGTGTTTTTAAAGGGATATTGCCAATTAAAATTGGCCACTGAGGGGTAGGTATATCAACTTCAGACCTCTAAATTCTCGTGGAAGTATTTCTTAAGAAAATAAATATTCCCTTTGCAGTATTTAGAACCTAAACATTTTAGCATCAAAAAACTTGTGGCAAGGCTGATAAACAGAGAGCTCTTATTTCCCTACCCTTCTCAAGCTCCCGAAGTTCTGAGGTGCCAGTGAGTGGCTGTACAAAAATGTTTGCTTAAATTAGCTTTTGCTTAATTTCTAATTTTCAGTCCAAAAACTAAATGAGCCATTAAAGGAAACTACACTAATGAGATGTGCTACAAAGCAAAATATGCCTAGGGCAAAAAGCAGGCTTTTAATTTGTTCAACTTAAATCTCTGACATCTGGCTGTGATGGATGATGTCACTAAGCACATTAAGAATATCAGAAATAGACTTTTGTAATCAGTGCCTCCACTGTTTGCCTTTCTGCGTTTACTCACTCGTTCTCTTGGTACACAGTGATACAGGAAAGTACTTTAAAGGGCAAAGGTTCCAAGCTGTACGTTGAACTTTGGTTCGGATATGGACCATTGGGCCTGGTCGTCAGCTCCTTGTCCAGTCAGCTTGCATCATGGCTGATATGGAACACACAGCTGCTCTTAGCGTTGGGTACCTCAGGGCTGCTGGAGAGTTAGGGATGGCTAGGAGCATCACTTGGACCAACAGTCTCAAGAAGCTGGGGAGATGAGGACTTCAAGTAGCAGGAAGCCAGAGCAGGTTTGTGCTTCTCCTCCTGTGTTCAGAGGCCTGGTTTGATTCCCGGTGGGCCTGGGCTTGGGAGGTAGGCATGACAGCTGGGGCTAGTACTCCCATGTAGTCTAAGATGATGAAGCAAGAGCTTTGGAGCACAGCTGGACTCATACTGATAAATTCTGCTGCTTGTCACAGGTGTGAACGGCTTCCTCTTGAGAACAGCTGGCTTGTGGTGACTCAAGCACTGCATCAGTGTGCCTGGCACCTGACAGCACTTGGCAAAGTGTGCCAGCATAGGCACAGCCAGCCAGGCTGCCGCCTTCATCTGGTTAGGACAGTTTTCTCTTTTGCTATCAAAAGCAAAATGTTGTTGATGCATGTTTAGCTTGATCACAGATAAAAAATGTTGCACGTGGCCCCCTCTATGGGTGTTGCCTCATTATGTTTGTGTTTGCACTGTTAACTGGATACCCAAGCTTAGAATTTCCCAGGTGGGGGAAAGAGGTTTGTTGACCACCAGTCCTTGTAAGCAGGCTAAGATGAGATCTGAGGGACCCTGTAATCAGTTATTGTCTGTAAAACTATTCTTGATAGCTTTCAGTCAAGTTGTTTCTGGACAAGGTGAACTGTGAGCTCTAAACTGGTCCACTGCTCCATTAAAAGTGGTGGAATCAGCCCAGATTGCTTGCAGGAGCAGTTTCTTGGGTGGTGCCCCAGTCAGGTCAGGTGTGTACAGTTATCTGTTGAAACAAAGCTGTAGTAGGAATTTTGTCTGTGCAGCCACCCTTTGTTGTGGATTTCCTTGTGAAGCACTGTAAGCTTTATTTTCATCTAGCAGCAGTTCCTTTCCTCTGCCTGGAGTAGTGATTGCTCTTTCTGGGGCCCACTGCCCAGTGGAAAGTCCTCTGTCCTCTGCAGGTAACTGGTGTGTGCAGAGTTGCATTTGTGGTTGTAAAGTAGCCTGATTCCACTGTCTTCCTTTTCTGTGGGTTTGGGTTTTTTTGTTTGTTTGGTTTTTTTCTGAAAAGGAGCAGATCTAAGTGGAAAAGGGCAATTGTTCTGTCTCACAGAAATACAGGTCATTTTGTTTTGCTGAGCTTTAATTTTTAGAGAATCCTAGAAAACTCAGGCAACTCTTTCATGGGAGTGTATTAAAACTAGGTGATGGTTGTAATTCACAGCTTCTGCTCTGTGGATCTCTCATACTTCATGGTCATTTGAACGTTTTAGTGCACTGGCCTATCGCTTTCTGCTTTGAATGTACTTGAAATCATAGCTGTGTTGTCATACTTTTCCCATTTGCCAAATGTAGCAAATGTCATTCCGTCATTTCCACTTGCCAGGAGACTCTTTTATATTGCTTACAATAAAAATAGGGCTCCATATAGAAGCTTCTGTTTGTGCTGGATAAAACTTAATGATGGGAGAACCAAGGATCACTAGCACAATCTACTAACTGAGAAGCAAACTGTGTGTATCTTGTTTCCTGGCTGTGCAGAATCAGGGCACAAACCTGAGTAGCTGGAACTGTGAGAGCCACTCCTTTTACAGGTTCCCTCTAATATGAGGGCACTCTGCCAAGTGGAGTACCCCACCCTTGCTGATTCATGCCTAAATTCCAAGTAACACAAATTCCCAACTTCTCCACTCCTTGATTCCAACAGAATTATAGAGAATAAAAATTCCAAGCTTTTTTTCTGGTCCTAACTGTTCAAGAAAAAGTATTGGCCCCATTCAGGGATAACTGAAATAGAGGTTGGGTTTCATTTATGTCTGGGAAGCACTGATGGCAAGACCTCTGGTCTAAGAGCAGTGGGGGGCCCTGTCAAGTCTTTTTCATTGGATGATCTAATCCATCTCTCTTAGGAGGTTCACAGAAGACATAATCAGGTTGTCTAGTCTGATCCACTTGGTGTCACAGGTCACTGAATTTCATACAGACTGCTGTGTAATGAGTCTTATCCTGACTTTCTCGAGCATTGACAACATCCAAAGGGTCACAGCACTGTGGCGGTGGAGCCAAGGCAATGGTGAACTTTCCTCTTGAGTGGTTTTAGCTTCTGCATTGTCTTAATTCGTGTCTAAAACTTAACCCCAGTTTCATTGCAGTATTTAAGTGTGCAACTCCATCACTTCCAATAGTTGTTATCCTTCAAAAATGTGTTTTGACACCTGGGTCTTGGTGTGTACAGCTAGATATTTAGATTCTACAGTATAAGAATTGCATGGGTATGATTGGCAACTGCAGAAAATGTTGGTGAAGTGAACTGTAAAATGAAGCCAAAGTTGCAAATGGTAATCTGAAGTGAAATGCAAGCAACCTCTCTTTCTTGTTCCAAATGTACTTTTCTACCACATTGTTTAGAAATGTCTTCAGTAGTTAGAAATTTGGGATGAAAAGTTTCATTTGTATTTTCTTCCCAAGCACAAATACAGGCTGGGTGGAGAATGGATTGAGAGCAGCCCTGAGGAGAAGGACTTGGGGCTGTTAGTTGATGAGAAGCTCAACATGAGCTGGCAAGGTGCGCTCGCAGCCCAAAAAGCCAGCTGCACCCTGGGCTGCATCAAGAGAAGTGGGGCCAGCAGGTCAAGGGAGGGGATTCTGCCCCTCTAGTTCGCGCTTGTGAGACCCCACCTGGAGTACTGCATCCAGCTGTGGGGCCCCCAACATAAGCAGGACATGGACCTGGTTGGAGCAAGTCCAGAGGAGGGCCATGAAGATGATCCGAGGGCTGGAGCGCCTCTTCTCTGAGGAGAGGCTGAGAGAGCTGGGGCTGTTCAGCCTGGAGAAGAGAAGGCTCCAGGGAGACCTGATAGTGGCCTTCCAGTCCCGAAAGGGGGCCTACAGGGAAGATGAGGAGGGACTATTTGTCAGGGAGTATAGCAACAGAAGAAGGGATAATGGCTTTAAACTGAAAGAGGGTAGGTTTCAATTAGATGCTAGGAAGAAATTCTTTACTGAGAGGGTGGTGAGGCACTGGCGCAGGTTGCCCAGGGAAGTTGTGGCTGGCCCGTCCCTGGAGGTGTTCAAGGCCAGGCTGGATGGGGCTTTGAGCAACCTGGGGCCGGGGGGTGTCCCTGCCCATGGCAGGGGGGGTTGGAGCGAGGTGATCTTTGAGGTCCCTTCCAACTCTAACCATTTTATGATTCTATGATGGAGGACAGAAACTTGGAGCTGAATTTGTAATGTGAGAAGGCAACTTGACAGCTCTGTGCACTTGTCTGTTATTTTAAAGGGGGCATAATGCCATAGAACAGGAAGGTATCAGACCTCTCTGAGGCATGGGGATGGGATAGATTCTGGGCTCTGTTCCTAAATTGCAGGTCTATCTAATCAAAGCAAATGTGGTAAAGAAGCTGGGAAACTTACAGCTTTAGAAACTTTCAGAAGTTGAAAAAAATAACATCACTGAGTTGTGCCTTACAGTACATAATTGCAGTTTATGAATATTTTGTTTTGTGAAAGAAAGGGGTACTTAACTGTAGATAGGAAAAGTCTTTGGGGACAGGGAAAGTCTAATGCTTTGGGGAAAGTTCCTGCCCTGGCCAAGGAAAGTCATCCCCATGAACAAAAGACTGATCCCCGAAGATATTTCAATGTGGATTCATAAGATGGAGGTGACATGCTCTTGGTCTTCTCAACCTAATTAACTTAATGGTCTTGCCCTAGTACAATTAGATGAAAGCCCAAAAATTACTGGTTGAGATGCATTGAACTAATGCAATTTTTACCTGAGATCAATTGCCTGTTGTCTCAATATTCCCTTCATTTGGTTATTTTAACTTGTAGCATGTAACTTCATTTGATGGCCCCCTTCTCTTGCACTGGGAGAGACTCTGAGCAGTTGATTCCTCTTCTTTTATACTTTTTTTAATTTTGTCATAACTCTCTAAATAATTTTTTTTATTTTTGGAAATTAATTTATTTTGTGTTTGTATACACAATTTTATACAAACAGAACAAATACAACAGTTGACTGTGCTTTAAAATGTGTAAATTCATTCAGTTTTCCTGTTGGCAATCACAGTGCAGTCTTATTTAAAGTTGCCTCTTGTCACCCTGCCACTGGCCACCTCACAACATCTTTCTCATTTGGATGGACTTTAGGTTCAGGGTACTTTGAAGCGGCTGAGGTGACATGTGGTTTGTGTAAGCAAGCGATAAATATTTTGGTAGAGGTGCCGGATGTTTTATTTTAAAATTTGATATGCCTGGAGATGTCAGTCTGCTGGGTCAAAATTTGCTGGCTCTTGGGGAGTTCTGCAAAAGTATAAAAATCTGTTTATAAGACGCTGTGTCTTTTTTATGAGGTTATTTACTGTTGCCAAGGAGGAGCTCATTTCAGTGTGTATGTGAAGCCCTGGGTCAATACAGCATGTGCTCTCACAGCCTAAGCGCCGCTTTTGAGCTATACAAAGCTAAAAGCCATCAGAGGAGTGGACGCTGCAGAACTTGTAATCTGACAGTCTTGGAGCTTTTGTGATCTTTCTACAACTAGACAGAAAACAAGCTTTTCCTGAGGCAGAAGTGCTAAGAATAGCAAACCCCGCACTCAGACTCTGCCAATAGAAGACCAAACTTGTGAAATTGAAACATATGGCAGAAAGCGAGCTGAAGTGCATCAGTCTTAGCTTTGAGTTTGCAAATGAGAGGTTTTTGGCCAGCTGGTTGTGGAAAAATGTGAAACCTAAGAACCCTGTAGGTAACTGAGTTCCGAGGAATGTAGAAAGCTTAGTTACTTCACCCTGCACAAATACAGCTATACCGTCTTGAATTACTTGAGATTACTTGCAGTAATATTGTTCCATATTGCTCTTCATCAGTCAGCCCCTCAGTTCAGCTGGTAGTTCTGCAGTATTTTTTTTTTTTTGAGTTTTAGGTCCACGTGATTCTCTGAACCTAACATTTGAAGTAGCGAGAAGCCTCAAGATGTCTTGAGGCAGCAAAATTAGTGGAAAGTTGTTTCTGGTAGGCCCGATCCTTGCCAAATAGGAAATAAGGGGGACAAAAGCATTCTTCGGAGTTGAAAAACTCTTGATTTTCCTATTCAGAAAAAGTGAGATGAGGTTACTACCCTGATGTGCGATTAAGTGTGCTAAAATATGTTTAATTTGTAAGGAAATAGCACTGGAATATAAGATATCTGAGATCAACCAAGAATGACAGTCCAAGTCTCTTCTCCCGTGAAATTTTTTCCATCCAAATATAGAGATCGTTTATTTGTTCTTTTGGACTTTGTTAGTGCTGGATCTCCTTCAATCTTCTGTATGTTTATGTAGCATTTAATTGGGCACAACTGGAACATGATGTATTTCCAGTAGTGAAAAATACAAGATTTTAAGGACACCTAATCCCAGACTGGAAGGAGACAGTTTGATATGTCATGTGCACTTCACTGAATTCTGTGATGATACAACAGCCGGACAGGATGAAAAAATAATCCGCTAAATCTTTACAGGAAGACTAAAAGGACAAGGCTGATTGCAGTGCGTGGTTCAGGCTTTACTTTTTGAGTGAGAGAATCAGTGGAAACTTGCAGGAGTGAATTTTCATATGTTATTCTCAAAGTAAAAATTGTGGTGCTGGGAGAAATGGGGAGCCTTTTTCTTATCTACTGTGACTCTCTCAAACTGAAAAGTATTTGCTATGCTGAGAAATCAATGTAAGAGCTATTTCAAGGGTATATCCCACAGATCCCATTATTCAGTAGACCTGAAATTCATATCCCAATTTGACACTGAAGAAGGAAGTTTCACATCCAAGTGCAACAATATGCTTCAGTGTTCTGGTAAGAACGTACTGTATTGACTGCTTGTTAATGACCACGAGGCAAGTATGATAACATGTCGTACTTCATCTACTGTAAAGAGAGAACTCTACTAAATTAAGGTAACTGTGTAGAGAATGGAAGGTGTGTGTATGTTTGTGCTGTGGTAGATCATGTAAGGTTTGGGAACCCCATGACACAGGCTCCTAAATAAGACATGAGATACTAAGAGGAGAAATGAGGAGAGCATCCAATTTACTGAGTAATGTCTTGAGTTTCACAGGGAGGATTTGTCATCAGTTCTGTGACCGTAGCCAGGACTGCCATATACAAGCCCACCGTACCAACTTTGTATTCTGTGCTGCGTAGAGAGAGAATCTCCATTATGAAACAGCTTATCTTTTCCACATCAACCAGCTCTTACTTTATTTTTACAGACACTTTATAGCTTTTTATAGGTGCAAATAAATACAGAAAATAGCTAACAGTGTTGAAGAGCAGACCTGTTAGCCAGGGCACTTTCATTTTAAGTATGTTTTTCAGTTCCTACTGACTTACCCAGGGAGAGACCTCCCCAGCCACAGGACTTCTGTTTCCCCCAAGCCTGTACTCCCTGCTGGTAGATGATCTGAAAAGTTACAGAACCTGGCAGGGATCATTTGAACAAAATGCTTTTTACAAAATTAGAAGTTTGCTTCTCCTCTACTAAGTACCTCGAAGCTTCATCAGCCGTGCTCTATTCAACTAATTCATATTAAAATGAATTATAGTTAGGCTGAGACTTCCTGTTGTTACGTGCTACTGCAAAAAAATAATTGAAAGCCCATTAATATGTCTTAAAAATTTTGACATGATGTTAATTGCTGGCAGCTGTAAGATGCAGAATCTAACAACATATTTGTGTTTAAACAGAAAGTAATTTGGACAAGTCCTGTGGTCTCTGTCTTGCATAAGCTCAGAGAAGATGATCCAAAGCAGTGGTCTAGGATTATCTCTGAAGAGAAGGCAAAAAGGCCAGGTCTTGCAGTAGTTCTTATATTCCCTATCAATGCAAGGATAAAAGACTCTACAGAACAGGAGAGTGGTGATCCCTGCCCATAGACTGAATACATCCTTCTCCCTACCCTGCAGCAAATATACTTTAACCTAAATCTACTGTTCTCACCTCTTGAATTAATGTGCAGTTTACTGTTATTTGTGCTGAGTCTTAACTGCCCCGATTTTTCTTGCCTTGGGGCATTATGGACATCTCTTGGAATGAAAGCTGATCATATTTCTTTCTTGAATGAACTGAGGCTTTCAAGTTAACAGGCATACTAAGCTGCTTCACGCTGGGGGTTTTTTTGAAGTTTCCTTCTATTCTTTATATATTTCCAGTGTATGTGTTCAGAACTGTTGCTTTGTTTCTCTAGTTGCGTAAAATGGCATAGGAAGGCATGCCCTCGAAATACATAGCTGCTAAATTATGCACATTTTTTTTCCAGTAGATGATATCTGTGTCTTATAAGTGTAGCAGACCTGATGATTTCTTTAGCTGAAATAAATTGGCTCTCTGCACTTTAGCTCTATTTGATCAAATTCATATGTTACTCTGATGCACATGGCTTAATTTAGGATTGTGACATTGAATTTTTGTCTGTTTATCCAAATATGGTAGTCTTGCTTTCAGAATATTAGATAATAGTTGTTCAAAATCTGGCCACTAGAGTATGTCCTCTTCTGTATGCTCTGAAATATTGTCTTTTTTTTTCCCCCTCTACATAACTAATGGAAGACGTCAAATATGCACGTTAACCTAGGTTTTGTATTAATTCCTATGATGTTCCATTCCTTATTTGAAATTATAATTTATCTGATTACGGTAATTCTTCATGAGGTGGAAAAAAAAAAAAAAAGTTGATTGATTCCTCCCTGCCCCCTACCTTTTATTCTCATCTGGAGATTCCAGCTTTAAGAGGTTCCAAGCCTTTGTTTCGGAAAGGTTGCAGGTCGCTCCAGGAAGTGCTTGTGACTCCGTCTGCTGAAGTAAGTGCGATACCTGGGGTGGGAGTGTGCTGCCAGTGATCACCTTGGGCTACTCACCCTGCGGCCAGGCTACTTCTGCACAACTCTTGCTGCACTGGTGTTCTAGGTGTTTGGAAGGTGGAAGAGCTTTGGTTAGTTGAGGTTTAAGTTCCTGTTCTGGTATTATAACTGAGAGATGGTAAAGAGGGACTGCCAGGGTGGTTATCAGAGCAAACAGTAAGCATGGTTTCAATAAAAGGGAAGTCTGTTTCACTTTTCTGAGGCAGGATATTACTTGTCTTGTTGGGAGTGTTTTCTAGGAGCTGTATATAAGAAATTCCAGAAGGTAAGCAAAAAGCTAGGACTTCCTATTAGTTTTACATGAAACAAAAAAATTTCTATGAGATTTGACTTTAGGTGATAGTTATTTATAAGCAGCAAAATCTTGTTAGCTGCTGGAAACCTTTGCTTCACACAATGACCTGGCCGCCCACTCACCATCTGCTAAACACGATGCTGCTTAATTTAAAAAAAAAAAAAAAAAAAAAAAAAAAGAAATGAGGTTTTA
The DNA here is from genome assembly GCF_000708025.1 of Charadrius vociferus. Lineage (NCBI taxonomy): Eukaryota > Metazoa > Chordata > Aves > Charadriiformes > Charadriidae > Charadrius > Charadrius vociferus. The sequence goes on from NW_009646411.1 coordinate 750,484, forward strand.
TGGAAAAAGTATTTTGGGTTTAGTATGTGTTTAAGTATTGGTATCTCAGCTGATAGTCCCCCAGGTCCTCTTCTGCGCTGCTGTTGCCTGGCCAGCCCATCCCTAACTGGTGGCAGTACGTGGGCTTATGTCTTAAATTCAGCATTTTGCATTTGACTTTGCTGAAGTGCATGATCCGCATCAGCCCATTTCTCCTGTTTGTTAAGGCCCCTCTCAACAGCAGCTAGGATCTGCAGTCTAGCAACCATGCTTCCAGTTTGGTGTCATCCGCTATCATGCTGATGGCGTGCTCTGCCCTGTTTTCCAGGCTGTAAAAGATATTTGATAATATCAACCGTGGCATATCACTGGGTTTGGGACAGATGGCTATTTGAACTGCACCAGCACTTCATGAATATGGTATGAGCGGTGAACCTGTACCACTGTGGGAGACTGCAGAGTGTGAGCCTGTTGTGATTCAACAGTTCCCTGTCTGGTGCACGGCTGAGTCTCAACACTGGTGAACAAATCAGGTGAGGAATGTGTCATGTTTTTAGGACTCTCAGCTGGCAATAGCTGGGTGATGTGTAGTTGTGCTGGTAGGGTGCCCAGCAATAACCTGCGGATGGCTGCAGAGATCTGCTTGTATGACCCTGCTCAGGCCCCATCATCCCAGCCCCTTTTCACAAACAGCCCCTGATGCTTCTAGGTCTCTTTGGGCTCTCCTTGCCCTTTTAATTGCCAGATATCTTGTATTTTCAGGGCCCAACAGATACAGGTGTATTCCTGAAGGAGATCTGAAAGGATTTTACCTAAGCTTGCTAGGCACTGCGAAGTGTTGGACAAAAATTAAAACACCAGATTTGACGTTGGCACCATGGGCATTAGTAACATGGCAGGTCTCTTAATTCTGTTCTGAAAAGGAGCAACTTCTCATTGAAGTTATGAGAAAGTAAATCAGGAGTGAGCACCATCTGGCTAAATACCTGCAAATTTCACTTTTTTGTATGTAGCCCTGTAACATGTGTCATGGTCTCTAACATCTGTCCTCATAGTTGAGAACCTTGTTAGTAAATCACTCCTTGGCAATTGCATCAGTTTCATGTTCATGGTGGATCATTTCTTACACTTTAACTATGAGTTCTACCTTAATTCTCGTCTAGTCCAAGTGATTAAGGAAGCAAATCCTATGGAGATTGTGAAAAGCTTTTATCTTGGTTGAAGGAATTTGATCATGATCTCCTTTCCTAAGCTCCTATCTTGAGTCTATAATTTTCCATGGCCCTTCCACTATTCCACTAGATTATTAGGGGTAATAGTTAATGACAGGTATGATGTAAAACAGGACTAATGGATAATATCTACTATTAAATGTCCTACTTTGGGCTTATAAACATGAGTGTCAAATGTTATTTCATGAGATCATGAACTGTGAATCTTATTAACACCTGAATGTACAGAATCATCCCAAATCATTACAGTGCCATGAAGGTTGGTTAAAGAACGGATGGGCATACCTTAGGGGAGAAAAAAGAAGTATAAAAACAGGCAGTCCTGAGTTTGCTATAACGCAATGCAAATGCAAAGTAACAAGAACAAATTTCCTTGTAGCAGAAGGAAAAATTAACTCTATGGAGAGCAGAGTAACTGGCATGCCTGATATCTGCCATAAATATTTTTGTGCGTAATTTGGTGAAGTCATAAACAATTGCATTTCTAAGTGTGACCATTGATTTTTCTTCTAGGTTGACATACATAGTTATAGAGGCCACAGTTTTAGAAAATTTGCGCCTGATCGTTTGGAAACCACTTGGTTGCTATCATCTTGTATGTGCCAGTGCTCTTAAAAATGAAGGTTATGTTGCTGCAAATGTCTCATGCATAATCAGATACTGAATTAGTAGCTGCTTTTGAAAAAACATTTTTAAATTCCTTCTGCTTCCTTATTGCTCAGATGGGAGATGTCCAGCTTCACAGGAATAACGTAGGGCTTAATTTATTAAAGGTTGTAAAGCAACTTCAGATCTTCTGCAAGTTTTTATATGAGTATGAAATCTTAAAAGGTAATTTTGTGCTTGATCTTAGATTTGTTTGAAGTTAGTGGTGAATTTGCCATTGATTTCATTAGCATGGCATGAGGCTCCTGGGGCAAAAGTCTCAGATCCATGGAGTGTATTTTGGTCTATTTTTGGACTTACGTTTGCATGAAGAGTAGAAGGAGCGCAGACGTCTATCATGAGTCAGAGGAGAGAATTCTCTTGTGGGGATAGATATCATAAATTTAGCCCCAGTTCTTCAGCTCATAATTAGAACTAAAGCAGGGAGGAAATGGTGACTGCTTTGTTAGAGGCAGTATAATTCCTGACCTCCAATAAGCTTGGAGTCCTGTGCTAGGGGAGGAAATGGTGACTGCTTTGTTATAGGCAGTATAATTCCTGACCTCCTCCAATAAGCTTGGAGTCCTGTGCTAAAAATATAAATATTTTTAAAATAACTTGGATAATGTAGTGATGTGTCTGATTTGTTTCTTTTCTAATGAACATGATAACATCTGCTGCAACTAGTTCTGACAATAGGAGCTGGGAGTTGTATTTCGTTGGAAGCTGATGCGTTCTGTTCTGTTCAGTATATTGTTAGTTGTTTGGGTTTTTTTTAATTGCTTGGTTCTGCTAAACCTACTTAGATTAGATTACAAAGTGACTATATACTTCCAATGTATTTGTATATTTGATTAAACATGACCATTTTGATTTTACAGCTAGTATTGCTATGATCAGGGTAAAGCTGAGCAATCTGTGCTATGAAAAGCTGCACCATTTGCTTTTGATGAATAAACTTAGTGTCCATAATGATCTCACTCTGAAGAACAGTCAGGTCGCCCCGTCGGTGGCTCTGGTACATGTGGCGAGGGATCCATGTTGTGGTCAATTCTGTTCTGGCAAGAGCTGCTGGATCTGGCCTGACATGGTCCTTAGTTTGGAGGAAGTCCTTGTGCTCTGTGGGTTTGTATATTGTGCGGAGGATCTCTGTGACTGCCAGAATGTCTGGCACAAGTAAGTTCCCGAGATGAAGGTGGCCCTGCAAACTCGGGATGGGGGGCGCTCACTGGCTGCGGAGGCAGAGTCACCAGGTGTATGGAAGCGTTCTGGGCTCTGACATACTGATTTCTTGTCCAATACAGTGCTGATGCAAGAGAGGCCAGACTTCTGCTGCTGCTCTTCTGCTCTGTAACACATTTGGAAAGTTTCTTCTGTGCTTAGAGATTAGCAATTTTGCTACAGGTAGCCGGGAACGTAAAGGCCAAACCACAAAGCTATTTAGATGCTCTTGCTCTTGATATCTTTGAATTGATGGCTGTTTGGTGCCTTATTTCTAAATGGTGGGAGGTTTTTTGTCTTTTTTTTTTTTTTTTTTACTTCATATATTCATGTTTCTAAACTGGCGCTTGGTTACGTTTGGAGGTCAGATTTGATGCCTATTCCAGCTAAATGGGGGATATACCCATCCTGGTTTCACTCCATCCGGGGAGAGGTTTTTTGCTCCAAGCTCTGTTCCATTAAAGGTCATCAAACTACCTGTCTCCTTTCCTTCTATGAATTGTGGGAAGCCCTTTAGCAAGAAATGTTAAGTGAGGGTTCCCATGTACCACCAAGACTATTATTATGCATTGAAAAGGGCACACAGCATTAGCCAGCAATGGGGCCCAATTTGATTTGGCCTTTACTAACTTCATCCTTGGTCCCTGGTAGACTACCTTATTTCTGTCAATTCATTTTCCGTGTAGCTTAAGAACTTTTATATGCATTAAGATTTACAGTGTTCCCAATTTATTCCCCATAATACAATTTTTACATCTTTCTTTCTCTCTTTGCTGGATGTGTTTTCTCTAGTGGTCTAGAAGATGCATGCTTCTGGAATTGCTTTAAGAGGACTTCCATTGGAGCGTATTTTGAATAGAGAGTAAAGTGTCCTGGAATTACAAAAATGTGTGTTTCATGAGAAAAAGAAAATATGGTGAAAATAAGAGGGATTTTTGAGGGTTAAGCCTGTTGACTTTGATAGGAATTGTGTTATATGATAGCACAGACGTGGTCCTGATAGAAAATTCTGAAGTTAGTTATTTTACATATGTAGCAGCTACTGTACAAAAATGATGCAATTATAATTCATTTAACTGAAAATAATAAATCTGTCCAGCCAGAGTGACTTTTTAAAAAATGACTGTGGTAGAATGTGAAATCCTGCACCTTGGCTTTAGAGCTCCCAAAGCCGGTTCCCACCAGTATAGTCTCTCAGTGAATGAATGAGTCTTAGTGGGCACGCATACCTACCCAAGAAAAATCTGTTTACGTGAAGCATCTGCTTTACATTGAAACTTGGGCTTTCCAAGAATCTTTCAAGCTGTGTTGTGAGGCATGAAGAGGTCAAATGACTTTTTCCAAGTCTTGCAAAATGCCAGCTGAAATTAGGATCTAATGTGCTTCTGGCTTGGTTCAGGTTTTACTCAAGCCACTGGAACACAAAGCTGCTTAGAGGAGCCGGGAGGGAACCTGGGTGCGGGCGGCTTTGCACTTAGGCATTGCCATTGAAAATTCTTAGGGATTTGCTTGTGTTTCCGAATCCCACATGAAAGCATAGCTCATTCTGAGAGGGGCAGAGAGATGTTTCTTGTTCTTAACAAACAATCCTTGTAAAATGCTAATTAAATGATAAGTATAATAGGAAAATTGTTAATTGCTTAGTTGCATTTCTTATTATCTATGGAAGTTTTTAATTAAAAAGCAGAGTTATTACAAGAAGCCTGTAATGACGAGGGGAAAGTGGGTGTGAATTTACTGGTGCTCAGCTGGATTCTCTTTATTGCCTTTCAAATAAAGCAGCCTGTCCTGAGTGGGACGCGCTGCTTCCTCTCGTGGGGAAGCAGAGGCTTCAGAGGAGCGAGTCCCCTCCAGGCACTGGGGCGGTGCACTGGGATTAGAAGAATTCACTAGCCTTTGGCTGCCCTGCCCTGGGTTTATTCAGGAGTTGGATGAGAAGTTTCTATACAAGACGAAAAATACTGTCGCTGAACAACTTATGAACATAAATCCTCAGTGACAGGCTGAGTGTCAGACTTTGGTTTCAGCAGGAAAAAGGTGCGTTAGCCTTGCTAATATTTAAGATTAAGGACAGGGGGGAGTAGCATTATAAAAGAACTACTTTTCCTTGGACCACTACTACTACACTGTTCTACTAAGGATATTATCTTAGCTTTCCTCTGGAAATTGGCCTCTGAACCTTGTGAAAGTTTTGTGGAGGCTTATTACTGCCTAATTCACCTTTCAAAATGAAAGTGAGATTTTTCAATTGCTTTCCAGAACTTTGTCCTTGCTTGCTGCATCTGAGGGCCAAAGTTTAAACCAAATATTACAGCGTTTGAAACAGTTAAGCCTTCCTGATTTGTCATTAAATTGGGGCTTATACTTGATCCTTAAATAGATAGTGATTTTGCCATAGAGGAAGAAAAGGCTACTTTTTCCATATTATGCTAAAATACCACACAAGTGGTGAAAACCTTACGGTTTGTGATTTGTAAATCAGAAATATTATCTTCTATCCATACATCTGACAGCATGTTCAATTATGTCCAGAGTGTGACATATTCAGCATGGCAATAAAAATACCCATTAAATATCAAAAGGGAAAGAAATCTTTTGAAACATATTTAATATTCTTGATTTTTTGTTCTTTTGTAAGTGAAATAGTACCTTGTTTTTCTTTATTGCTCTAGGAAAACATTTTATTGCGCTCGAAAACTTAGCAAGTTGCTCTTTTACCCATGAAGTAAATTGTTCTGCAGTGCTTCATGACTGAACATTAATTAAGATTAGAAGATCCTGGATTGGCTTCCCTTGGAATGAGAACTGATCAGGTTCAAACTGATTGCCAAAATGCTGGTAATGTTCTATGAAAAGCGAGATCTGAAACAAATCACATGGTTCTCTGCTTTCAAAAATTACTAAAAAGCCCAAAATTAATTTCTCGGGGTTTTTGAAAATATTTTTAAAAATGCTGCTGCACTTTAATACTTGTATAGAATCTCCTAGGTGCTTCTTCAGTGCAATTCATTTTAGATTTAACTCCATTATTATAATCTGTTATTAAAAACAGTTTTTCCTATCTCAGGAATGATGTTGACGTAGCAAAGTGGCATGCCCAGGGTATGAAAGCATCTGCTTGATTAGCAATGCGATACTTTTTGCATGCCATTTTCTTTACATCACATGCTGGAAAGGAAAAGAACACATCTTTTAGCTGTGGACTTCTGGAGAGGAATTGCTGCACACTAACATGGCACTTAAAAGGAAAACAGTCAGGTTTGAACGTGGCACGTCCGGGGATGCCAGTGTGGATATAATATGCCTGCAGAAGTGGGTCAAAATAAACAATAAGCAGTTGCATCATCGCACCTAACTTTTGTATAGCCTTGTTCACTGCTCCCTTGAGGAGACATAATACAGAATTAACCCACTGTTATGGGAGTTTACATAGTGCTGTTTTCATAGGAGCACTTCAGCTTAGGTTGTTAAATTTGGCAGAGGCTAATTTGATTATGTGCTGATTTTCTCCATTTTACAGACAGGATTAGACAAAAGCCAAAATACTCAAGCTTCCCCTAATTTTGGATGCCCAATTTAAAATTCCAGCCAGTAGTTGTGCAAAATATATAATTATTCTTGGTGACCAAGCAGTATGGGGTGGGAGGGGGAAGAAGTGGAAGAAATTATCCTAGTTTAAAAGGCCTGAGCTTGTTTCAGCCCTCAACCCAGGTGTTCTGTGAGGTCCATTCAAAATAGGAGGAAACAAATCCTGTGGATCAAATGGTCAGTCTGCTATATGATCTTGTCAAAGCATCCAAGATCAAATAATTCTTTCATAACAATACTACGACCTTTAAAAACTTGGCTTCAACCCTGTGAGTAAGGATTTGGGTTTGTGCGCAATTGCTACAAGTTAGAGCCTTGCCCTGTGCTGTAGCATTGGCTTGGGCAGCGGTGGAGCCTGGTAAATCCCAGACAATGTTACCAATATTCTCTAGTGTGGGGTTTGGTTGGTTGGTTTTTTTGGTTGGGTTTGTTTGTTTGTTTTCTTGGGGCTGGGTTTTTTTGTTTGTTTATTCTTTTTTACATTTCCCTTTTTGTTTTGTAAATGCAGTGTAATCTGTCTGGCTTGGAGGATTCATTCCAGTTTTTCCTCTTCAAAACCTATTTTGGTATTTTGATAACAACAGAAAATCAAACTTCTAAGGTGTCTCAAGTCTACTTGAGACAGGATTATTTTTGGAGGCCATCAAATCAAAGAATCATAACAAACTGAAGTAATTTTATGCCATAGAGCTCTCATACAAAATTGTGATGTCTGTAAATGGGGTGCCAGATTATTTCAGGGATTACTTCTGTTGAAATTGCAAAAATACTTTAACGAGTTACAGAAACAGCAAAGTAAAGAATTTCCAGTCTCACTAATATAAAATGAAAAGTGTAATTCTGTAACCTACTTGCAGCCAACTATCTTCAAACCATTCTATTTCTAAAAGGAGCTCTTTGGCTGCAGTGGCCTATTTTCTAGTTGCATGACTTTGAATAAATGCTTCTAGCAGCACAGCATTGGAGCGTCATGAATGCTCCTCTTTGTTTTTGCAGTATAAATTTGAAAATAATTCTTCGCTTTTAGTTGTGGGGTAAAAAGAAAATCAGCAGTTTCAACTGTTTCCAATTTCAGAATTATCTGTCTTACATTTACTCAAAAGTGTCATTTAAATACAAGTACTGAAATGACAAAGTCGGTTGTTTTGCTTCAGACCTTCTATAGATGTCTTGTGTCAGTTCTCTTTGCAGGTGCGCAGGCAGGATGGTATCACTGAGACAAAACATAGTGATTTCTGTTTAATTCTGACAGCAGCACTGCCAGATGCATTGGCTCCGAGTGTTTCCTGTGGTAGTTCTTCCAGGGGATATGTTGTTCCTTTTGAGATCTAGCACGGTGCAATTCCAGTGTAACTTTCCGATTATTCATCTGCGTACTACAGAGCTTGTCAGTTTATCAAAAATTTAATTTTCCCATTTCTGTTATTCATAATAATTACTGCACTTACTCATCCCTAGCTTACCTACAAGATTTAGTGCATATTGAATATGTAACTCATTTATCACATTGTTATGATGGATTTACCCCGTATTCCCCTATTTGTCTCTGAAATATTTCCTACTTCCAGAAATCATGCTGAAATTTGAAAATACTCAGATAATTTTAAAAAACTTCAAGACTTCCAATCTGTAGCTGGCATTTCTCAGCATGCTGACAAATAATGGATAACAATGGCCTTGCTAAATACAGTGGAGTGGACTTGGTATGTTTAATTGCAGAACTGCCTGTGCATCACTTGTTTTGTTCGGCTAAATTTAGTAGATACTACACTTGATCCCTGTTCTGTAGTACCTGGGTAAAACAGTACATAGCTAGTTAGGAATCTACTATTTACTTCATAAGTGCATTATCAATTTTTAAAGATTTTTTGGGGAAAAGTATTGCTTCTGCACAGGCACTTCACTCCATATTTGCACTAGTAAATGAGTAGTCTGATTTTTTTCAAATGTGCTGATTTCATTGCAGGTTTGCTGGCATTTTTTCCCTATCTGGAAGGACAGGATATTTTTATGGTTCCTTTACCTTCTTGTGATCATTTGGGTTATTTCTGCACCTGGCATGGAGTAACGCTGGGCACAAGTATAAATTGGGAGGGGAGTGGCTGGAGAGCAGACCCGCAGAAAGGGATCCAGGGGTGCTGGTTGAGAGCAGGATCGATACGAGCCAGCAGTGTGCCCTGGCAGCCAAGAGGGCAACCCGCATCCTGGGGGGCACCAAACACAGCATAACCAGCTGGTCAAAAGACGTGATTATCCCGCTGTATTTAGTATTGATGCGGCCTCACGTTGAGTGCTGTGTTCAGCTCTGGGCCCCGCAATTTCAGAAGGATGGAAAGGTCCTCGAATGTGTCCAGAGGAGGGCAACAAAGCTGGTGAAAGGGCTGGGAGGAATGTCCTGTGAGGAGAGGCTGAGGACTTTGGACTTGTCTAGTTTAGGGAAAAGGAGGCTGAGGGGCAGCCTCATCGCTCTCTCTGGCTTCCTGAGAAGGGGACATGGAGAGGGAGGTGCCGAACTCTTCTCCCTGGTATCCAGTGATAGGATGCGTGGGAAGGGTTCAAAGCTGCGCCTGGGGAGGTTCAGACCTGACATGAGGAAGCATTTCTTTACTGAGAGGGTGGCCGAGTACCGGAACAGGCTTCCTGGAGAGGCGGTCAGTGCCCCAAGCCTGTCAAGGTTTAAGGCATTTGAACGCTGCCCTTAATAATATGCTTTAACTTTTGGTCAGCCCTGAAGAGATCAGGTGGTTGGACTAGATGTGATCTTGTAGGTACCTTCCAACTGAAATACTCTGTTCTATTTTAACACTTTGAGTACGTTGCAGTGCCTGTTATTCAAGGTAGCTAGCAGTAGCAAGCAGACATTTGTAAGAACTGTGTCTTACTTTCCCAGTGAATCCAAAAAATCCTCCTAACTGCAACATTTCAGACTAGCTCTGTTACTGAACTGAATAAGGATTATTGGGGCATGCAGTGTAATCTGCATGGTGTCCAGAGTTTTATCTCACACTGCATTTGGGACTTGTGTCCTGATTTGAGGACACAAGCTGAAATTAGCTGTAACAGATGACGACCACTGCTGACTTTGGAGTTACTGTGAGACCTTTCATCAGTATGGGTGATGGCGTGCATCCACCTCACGCATCCTTGTCCATCAGCTGGAAAGTGAGTATATTCCTCTGCAACAGCCCCATCTTGCTTCCAAGGCAGACTTTCAGTTTCCCTCTAGGAGCAGTGCTCTGCGGCATACCACTTTTAGGAAATGTCCAATAAGTTTTCGGTGTTTTAAAATCATTGCTCAGAAACTATTTGTGACAATAAAGGTGAGAGGCCAGAGAAGTTTGGGAGCTGAGTGTAGATCTCCCAGCAGTGACCACTGGGAAGGCAGACTGGCTGGCCTGAAATTCCACCCATTCTTCTTCCTAAAGAAAATCAGTATATGGTGGTATGTGACAACTGGTGTATTGCCAAAAGGAAATGCTTATCCACATCTAGCAAACCTCTGCAAGTTAAAATAAACCCTTACATACAGAAACAATTTATAAAATAGGATTCTAAATTAATGTGAGAGTACACCCCTTGAATAAATTTCTTCTTGTACTGTGTACTTAATGCACAATGGAATGCCAAGTTTGTCAAAAGACAACTCATTTGGGGCTTTCTTATGTATAAAAGTGACTTCCCTTCCAAAGTTATGTTGTAAGACCAGACTTTAACAATGTGAAAGATTCTGTGAGAGAACATGTTAAGGGATAGCTGTCACAACTTTGCATAAAGTAGTTTTTTGTGTTTAACAATAACTTACCTCTAAGGTAAGTCCATTTTTTCAGGACTCTTGAGCAAATCTTCTCTCTAGCAGGAAAGGAGTTTTTCAGAGGTTTGTGGGGTTTTTTTACTTATTTTTCTCACAAGTGATTTATACATCTCTGTATGTCACTACTGAAGCAATACTGCCCAATATGACAGGGTGAGTACAGCTGTCTGCAGAATTTTTCTTTCACCTATTTCGTATCTTTTCATAATATGATTTCAGACAGACTCTAGATGATTCAGTGTTTCAGCTGTACTGTTTTCCTTGCTGGAAAGATAACGCTGAGCATTCTTCTTGCTGGTGTCAGTCCCTTTTACCTAGCTAATGCTGCAGTAGCTAAAAACTAAGAATTGGAACTGCTGGACTGATGCCCCTCCTGACTATTTCATTAGTCTGCAGGAGGCCTGTTTTACTTATAAACTGCCCTGCCACATCCCTATCCCTGGCCTCCCTTAAGCCTGGCATTTAGGTCCAATTGTTTGAAACAATCTCTTGTTGTAGCTGGTTGGGGTGAAATGGAGCTATCTGTCAATTTGAAAAGGTCACTGGCTGTGTCAGAATGACAGTGATTCCAAATTATCCATTAATCTCCCAATTTAAAATTGTCATCCTTCTGATTACAGCCAGCCAGCCACACGGGCTAAAATAGACCTCTTCTCTTACACCCATGACCAAGCAGCTTTTTTATTAGCTGGCAGATAAAATTGGCAGTGCTCTCCAACATTAAATATTCATTGACTGCTCTCTAAAAAGAAATGGCTGCTAACAGGTTGAGAATATATGAGAAAACAGCCAAAGAAATTACAATTGATTTTCTTATCTGCTAAGGTTTGGGTGATATGATTAGTGTAACGCACTTAGCATATTCCTATATTGGTTTGAGTCAAAGGGTAATAAATGCAAGGGCTTCCTTGCCTCCTTTTACATTTTTGTGTCGTCTTGATATTGTTGATGCACACAATATGTTAAATGAAGGGTAAAGTAGTGTATAGAAAGTGTAATTCTCTATGGAAAATAAGATTTAATAGCTTTTGCGTTGTCAAAGGAATGGCTCTGGAAGATGGAAAGAGTCCCAGATAAGGAGTTCGGACCTAAAAGGTGTTTAGTTTTCTTACACAGTATAGAAGTGTGGTGCCACTGAGGTTTAAGGCAACAGGGGTGAGCTGTTTCCATCTGCTGCTCCAGAGATGAAGGAAGGGCTTTGACTCTGCTTCTCCATGTCTGTCATCCATCACCTAAGTCCCACCTTTGGTGTTGGTCCTGTTTGAAATACAATAATTGTAACTCGGGGGCTTTACTAAATGGTCAAATGACTTGGGAACGGGGCAGGGCAAGAGCTGGCAGTGCCCCTTTGTAAATGGAAGTTTAAGCATCTATCCTGTCAGGGAAAATCCAGACAGCTTCTGGAGGCTTTTTGGTGCGGTGTCAGTATGTTGTGGTGTCCATTTATACAGTAAAAGGCATAAGCCAGGGAAAAGTAAAGAAAAGAAATCCCAGACACGTGAAAGGCCAGAAGGCATGTCATCATTTCTTACTCTGAGGAACAAAAAGAGTCTGTAGGAACACAGATACTGAGGCAAAACTGTTAGATTGCAAATGACGATGGATTCACTAGCCTCATCTCAATCCTTCTTTGTGCAAAACGTTCATATAAAGAACTAATTAAAATCTTTTAGTTCTATAAGGTATTTAAAAAATATGCTGCTCTGTTTCACAGTTTTTTTGTATTTAGTCAGTGTTGTAACTGCCCAAATACTTTGCTGATTGACAACATGTATTTGCCTAATACTTTTCCTATTATTCAGCTGTCTCTAATCATGATGCAGTTGTGAGTCAGGGCTAAATGAAATGGAAAATAATCATTGCGTTGTAGCCAGGAATAAGTGCAAGGAAAGGATATGACTGTCCATCTTGAAACCTGTTGAATACTGCCACATGCAGGAATAATTTTTTATTTTTTTTCCTTAGGAATACGTCTTTTGAGCATTTACTGAAGCCAGTGTGCTAAGATTTTTAGAATGTGCTGATTGTTTATTTGCTTGTATGTTTTTTGTTTGTTGTAGATTGGACTTTTCAATGTGTCCAGAGCCAAACAGTGGCCACAGATGACTCTTGAGATTTTTCACTTCTTTGCAGTGGCCATATTGTACTGATTCATGGCAGACAATATGGCAGGTGTTTCCTATATACAGGTAAGTGTTGTACACCAAGAGACTGGTAAGACTTTCTATTCAGGTATATCAAAGAAAGGATTAGGTTATTTTGTCACCAGCCAGAGAAACAGAAGCTGTATAGGTTGACTGCAGCTTTACCAGTTGTGCCCGCTTTTCCAGTGAGCGTTTGGTTTGTGTGCAGGTGCCAGCTCTGCTAACCTCTCCTCTGACTGCTCTTTTATGCTGTTCGTTGGGATTGTGGAAAGCACAAGGTGAGAGAAAAGCAGGGTGTCTGCTATACCGTATATTTTGGGTTTTTTCAGCTCATTTCAGATATTTGACTTCCAGGGGAGGATGTGTGTGTATTTTTTTACTCTAGATTTTTTCCACCTCAGCCTTTTGCAAGTTTAATTGCTCATTAAAAGGCACAGAGAACCACACACAGGCACGATGTTCTGATGAAATGCCTAATGACTTTCAGCTTTTGATTTATGGACACAGCTTAAGTTACACAGGGCCTTGTGTCAAAACAGGCCAGAGATAAGCTTACATTTATCTATAGAAGTTAAGGGATAATTATGTAAACGCATTACATTTTAAAGGAAACAAAGACAGACCTGTGGGAAGTGCATTTTCACAGCATGTATTAGCAAAGCCCAATCAACCTCCTTGTGGGAGGACAATTAACAGAATTAAAAGTTGGAATTTTAATTATCATACAAATTAGAGGAAAATTAATCAGCTCGTATTTTATGACTTGACTTGGCTTTGAGCCTTGCCGCTTGAATTTTATAGCAAAACTTTGATTAATTGAGACACTGCATGAAAGCAGAAAATCCTGACTTAGGTAGCATTTTAATGCATGGCTCGCTTTCCATCTGCTGCCTCCAATATGGGAAGTGGCAAAAATGAGACAACGCAGAAGCAAAACCTTTGTTTACCCCAGCAGTAGCCTCCAAAACCATACCCTGAGATTTCTCTGCATATGCTGGAAGTTGCTTTTTCTATAGGTCCCATTTTTATCTTCTGACTACACAACATGTTGTTTTATAACTAGTGCCCTGGTATGAGCCAGGTTCAAGAGTTAAAGTTTTCACTGACTGACTGGAAGCATCATTTCAATATCAGTCAAAACCCAGCTTTTTTTTTTTTTTTTTTTTCCTTCTGCAGAGCTGGACAAAAATTTTAAAAGAGCAGCCTAAATAACTTTGAGAGGAAAGAGCATAAATGTTGATGCCATGAGGCCTGCACTATGTACCACTGAGAAAGAGCAGCTTCATGTGAGATCTGAAACCTTCTACAAGCTTTTGGGTGACCTTTGGAACTGCTATCCCAGACTCAGCAATGCCTTATCTTAGCAGGTATTTGAACCTTCTTTTGGCTTCTGCTAATCAGAACTTGAAAGTATTTAGAGCAGTTTGATGTGGCACTATGAGAGTATGGCAAGTTTCAGTTCAGCTGCTGAACATGTGGTTTTGATAAAATATTTACTCTTTTCCCAAATGAAGTATTTTGTTGGTTTTTTGGTTTTTTTTTTTGCCAGACGCTCATTATAGATTCAAAAGTTTGAGTGCTCCTTTTCTGGAAACTGGGAGATCTACATTCAGACTCCCTACATAGAAAAAGGTGCTGAATTTCATGTTTGCACTTTATCTTTGTCTTCCTTTCTCTTTCTCTGGTAAATATCTGATGGCTTGGGTCTGATAATCCTGAAGCATAGTCTGGCCATATTTGACACTGAAAGTCAAAGAAAGACTAAAGCTAAGCTCAGTCTGGGATAAAATGAAACCAAACACTTTGCACTGCTGAGTTTGGGTTGTATAAACAAAATTCAAATCACAAAGTCTTAGAAAAATCAAACCTGTCCTTCAGTCAGAACATAAGGCACAAACAGATTGCTGAAATAAACTAGACCACAATTTTTTAGGGTCTCAGGTTAAAAGAGGGAGCTTAATTATGCTGCTGGATTTAGTTCGAAGCTCAAGTAATGATCTAGGAAGATGGAGAGAAGTACTGGAAATGACTGTGTGCTAATGAGGACCCTACCAGCAGCTTTCTGTGCTAGTTAATTTGCAATCTATGTGGAGATCTGTTGGCAAGCCTATAAAATGAGGTTTTGCAAAAGTAATCACCACTTCAAAGTCTAGAGATACAGCCTTAGGAAGCAGAAGCATGTTGACCGTTAAATTTCCATTTTGAACGTTGTTTGGAAAGTTGACGTTGAACTGCTGAACTGAGGGAAGCATAATGCCCTTCCCCATCAAAATAGGTCTGAAGTTCAGCATTTCAAAAGGCAGTAAACAGAAAAGTCGTCTTTTGGCAGCTGCCAAGTAGGCCGACTAGAGACAATGTTATCCATTTACAAACGCTAATCTGTTTGTGGAAATTAAGCTTAATTGCAAAGGTTCAATCTATTTGTCAAAAGGCTAAGGTCTAAGCATCTTATTTTCCACTCTGAATGTGCTGCTCCTCAGCACTTTACTGGATTTAGACTAGCTCTCGGTATGATACAACGTGTGTTTTTAAGGTAAATCCTTGGGCCACCTGCACAGGTGTGCAGAACCAAAGAGAACTCTTACCAGCATGTCTGTGGAATAAGTTGGTGAAACAGCCCAAGGCACGTGTGCTGTGTTGTGTTCTCTATGGAATTCCAGTTTGGCTTTGAGTGGGAAAATGCAGTAGGTAGGCCAAACCTTCTGTTTTGAACTCCACTGAATAGAGGTGAGCCATCTCTGCTCACTTCCCTCTCATAGAGTCTCAAGGAATTGATTCCACGAGGCTGCAGTGTTTGATGTGAGATGGGAGGAAGTCAATGAGCTGGTGAAGGTTGAAGGATTTATTGCAAAGTAGGTATTATGTAAATCAAACTAATTACATCATAGAACTGTCAGGTGGTCTGAATGTGTGTTACCATGTTGTGGTTTAACCCCAGCAGGCAGCTAGGACCATGTAGCTGCTTGTTCACCCCCGCTTCCTCCCCCAAGAAGGATAGGGAGAAGAGGGAGAAAAGAAGGGGAAAGGAAAAAATAACTCATGGGTTGAGATAAAGACTGATTAATAGAGCAATATCAGAAAAGGATAATAATGACAAGTCATTCTCACTGCCCGGTGAATTGGTACTGTCCCGAGCAGTGATTGTGAGTACCCACCACCCAGCTAACCCCATTTATATACTGAGTATGACATCTGTGGTATGGAATATTCTATCAACCATTCTGTCTTTCTGTCTGGGCTTCTTCTCAGCTTCTGTGGGAAGCTAAAAAATGTCCTTGAACACTATAAATATTGCCAGACAACGACTGAAACAATATGCCTTATTGGAGTTCCTTTCATACCAAATCTGAAACACAACAACCACTAGAAAGAAAATTAACTCTGTCTCAGCTGAAACCAGGACAGGTCATCACGATCTGTTAGACGTCACTGTTTCACTTGCATGTCAGTTTACTTTGAGTTAGGTTGAAAACAAAATGTTCTTTTATCAAAGGTACAAGCGCAACTGAATTACTGTGTCTTTTCCAAACACCTTGATTTTAAAGCTCAACCACAGAAACTGAATAATGTCCTGCGAGGTCTGAATACAACCTCAGCAAAGGCTGGTGGATGTAGGATAGAATAGTTCCAGTTGGAATGGACCGACAATGACCATCTTTCCAGCTGCCTGACCACCCGTGGCATAGTGGAGTGCTGCACAGAGATCCACAACTGGCTCTGAACAAGTCAGTGCAAATGGCTGAAGTGAGACCAGTGGGCTCTGCCCAGAGAGCCTGAGAAATGTGAGCTTGGAGGAGGCCATTTCTCTGGAAACGTCCCGCAGGGCTCATTCAGGAAGCCCCAGACGGAGTGCTGTGGGTTGCATTGGTACTCTGGAGAGGTGCCTTGCTTGGCAGTGAGTAAGCAGTCCCACTCTGTTGCAGCACATCAGACTCAAAATAATCTCTCTCGTCTGAATAGTGCAGGTAACAGGTTGAAGCCTGGACCTGATGGTTGAGGGGAGGGAGAGTCTTACCTTACTAGAGGGAGGCACATAATGTCTTAGTCAACGTTTTCATGATTGGATTCTTTTAGGAGATATTTTGGCAATGGTGCTTGCCACTAAGTTAAATCAATTGTCCCTGTCCTAAAAATAAATTGAGAAATCCTACACTGTCATCCATTTTGTTTGGGGAAATAGATACATTTGTGACCCAGACTTACAACCCCGAGTCCTTTTATTCCTAAGCAAAGTTTTCCGCTACCGTTTGAAATAAAGAAGCGAGTAACCTCTGTGTGAGGTGAGGGATGCTACTTTACCAGCATGGGAATTGAAGCTCCACACGGTGGACTGAACAGCAGAGCAGGGAAGAAACCACAAAATTCTTGTCTGCCAATGCTACTTAGTGGCAGTTTCAACAGTATGTGAAACTCGGGGCAGTATCAGAGCACACCCCAGCTCCTCTGAAAGGCTGCTGTTGCAGCATATGGTCCCTGGGACTTCCCAGACAATTTGAGTTCCTTGTGGGGTGCTCGGTGCCTTGCGGCTTCCTGCCCGGGGTGGCCTGAAGACACTATCTGATTGTAAATCTGGAAATTAAATACTTACAGCATTTGGCATTCCTAATGTGGCTGTGAATAATTTGTCCTTTTAACTTATACACACTCATAACGTTGGACATGCAGGGTCACTTAAAATGTACTCTGAAAACTAGGGGGAATCTGACTCCTGTGACTTGATTTAACCCGGCTGGTAAACTCTGTTACAAAGCTGGACCCCTACTTAAAAAAAGGATGCTGCATTTGGATGTAAGTGTTCTGCAGTAAATGGAAGTGCTTTCAAAATTATTTTTTTTTTAAAGTTCAATTCTGCTTTGGAAGGGTCTGGAGTTCGCTTGAAGCAAGACACGTGTATCTAAATGTCAGTATTTGTTCAATGTGCTTAGAAAATGGGGGGGGGAGGGGGAGCCAACATAAACGAGAAATTTTATAGTTTATCCTCACTAGAGCTTGATTCTAATGTTAGGGTAACTGTAGGGTGACTGTAACAAGAATTTCCAAAACAAAGTATCCATGTGATGACTCTGCATCCCAGCGTATGTTTCACATTAAAGTAAGCCCTCCAATTCTATACGCCAGATAGTGAAGTCTACTTTTCCAATGACTGTGAATGTAGTAATTCTTGTATCCAGGACCATATGTCAGATGGAAAAGAATTCCATTCTTGGTAAGTAATTACTATCGGTAATTCATTAAATACAGACTTCCCAGTCTAGAGTATCATTTTCTAACATCGCATATTATTTGACAGATGCAACCCGCTTTAGAGTTAGGCATTTTTGAAGCTGATCGTATGAAGTGCCCGGTCCTGTCCTTGGAACATTAGATTAGGTAGACCCTAATTTCACTCAGGATTTAGGGTCTTCTCTTCCTTGGCTGTTTAATTGTTACACATCTGAGCTTTAAGGCCGTGCTTTGAAGCTTCATGAGTAGCACTGTGCAGCTTTGCCACGCCTTGATATCTGAGACCTAGTTTCAAATTGTTTGTAAAAAGTGGTTTGACCTCCAAGCGTGTTTAATGGGACACTCACCCGGAGCAGGCAGTGTGGGGAGAGAGTCTAAACTTGAGAACAGAAGCAGTCAAAAGCCCTGGCTGGGGAAGAGGTGACAGCTTGCACAGTGCCTGGGTTCTGACAGGTGTTTGCTCTAAATCCCAAATTAACTCATTTACTATCTCTTTAATAGAAGTCCTACAGAGCTCAGAATTACTTGGGGCCACTTGTAGCTGTCTCAAAAAGGAGACTGTCACGTGTCCAATTCGGACAGCTTCTGAAATAGAGATTAGGTTTGAAATGCTCTGCTTTCATCGTGTTTAGTTCAGATGCATCAATAGATGTCTTTTTTCCAGCATAATTTTTAAACAGCAATCACTGCACATTGTAATTTGAATGGCAGCATCAATGGTCAAAAGCATGCAAGGAAGCCAGACTTAAGGCTGGTAGGTTTTCTTCCCAGCTTGCCCTCAGCTATAGCTATGCTGGGGCTCTGTGTGTGCTCTTAGTGATGGAGATGTTCATAGCTGTAGACAATGGCTGGGCTTCTGCATTCACTCAGAACAGCATCACTCAGTTAAGGCAAATGCTAAATGATGATCCTTATATTTAGGGAGTCTGTTACAGAGTTATTCCCTCCAGCTGGATTTGCCTCCACAGGTAGCTCTGTGCATGGGGCTATGCTAGAGGCATGGTATATGCTCCTTGTTTTGTTTATTCTAGCTGACTGGTGGAGCACAATGTTTTAACTCAGGGAAAAATGCATTTGAGGAGATCTCTGAATAGTTTCAGCTATATGAGACCTTCTGTCATAATTTGCTGTTGTGTCAGTGTCTCATTTCACTGGGATTTGAACAGGACTGTCAGAAGTGAAAAATACAGGTACTGGTAGATTAGGAGCTATTTCATATTTGTCAGATCTTTAGAATTTTTCTTGCAAAGTTATTTAATTTCAAGCGAAACCAAAGCACTGCTTTTATGCTTCTATTTGATTATATTCCTTGCATGGACTATAATAAGCAAGATTCCCTGCTTCTGGTATATAACAGTGGAGTTGCACTGCCATCTAAAACTGCTGGAGAAGAGTAGTGTAGTCAGGTCCTAAAGGTGTAGTTTTGTCTTGATGTTTCTTACAAACGTCCAGTTCCTAGTGGATACTGCACCATCTTCCTGTTAATCAATACCAACCTGAAACTTCCTGGATAAATGTTACACAGTTACAAAGATATCTTTTTTAAAATTTGGAGTGATCTAAGGGAGAACAAGCATGGACAAGTGAGCTTGATAATCAGTTGGAAGAGGTAATTGCAAGCTGGTGGTATGAAGATTTTTAATCCTTTGAAAACGTGTGGCTCGTTTGTGCAACTTGGAGTATTCAGATCCTGAGATCCACATGCCTTCTACTTGGAGGCTTCTAGCTATGCTTCTGTATGCTTTTTCTATATAGTAGTGAGTGGGGAGAATATATACTATATTCTCATCTAGTACTTTTGGATGCCATGGGTTATGCAGAGAGCTCCGGGCTGAACCCTCGGCCACCCTGATTGAGGTATTCCATGAGCAGATTCCTGGGTGTTAGGCTGCCAGATCAGGTGGAACAGGAGAGAATTTGGTAGTGTTGGGTACTGATGTGGAAGTAATTTTAACTACTGGAGTTCAGCAGCTGAATGGGAATGAACTGTGTGCCTGTGTTCATGCTTGCTGCTATGGATGTGGAAGTGAGTAGGCAGCACCTCTTTTCCCATTCCCTCCCCAACACGCACTCTGACCAGAATGCGCGTTGCCTCTGGCTAGGAAAGCTTGGAAGTTCTGTGGGCAGTAGTATACCTTTACACTCTGAGCAGCTGTCCCTAGACTTGGTGCTGTAGGAAATCCAGCAGCTGTCCCACTGAGGCTATTGTGCGTTCTAAAATAGCAGTCTGTTGCTGTTAGGCTTGTGATTACTTCTGCTTTCTCCCCATCTTGTTTTTGAATCCCGTCACCAGTCTGGCCATGTTCTCCCACAGTATTTAATTCACTGGGAGCTTCCATCCCCCTGTGCAGTGTGGTGTCCAAAGCTTGCTTTTTGAGAGGTACATTTGGAATTAGCAAAAAAAGGCAAAACTGTGGAGTATGCTTTATTCCGTGGTATTTGAGGTTGTAGTTCTCTGTGCTGTGCCAATCAACACATTTATATAAAAACCCGAATCTACTGTTTTTTTAATGGAAGAAAACTGTGTTGATTGCAAGCAAATTTCTCGGTCTCATTTACCCAGTGTTATCAGAGTCTGTGACTTGGAGCCCTATCCAGCTATGAGTCCATTCCATGTTGTTTTTAAGGTGTTCCTGTACATATTCTAGAAAATCTGATATCTCCAGGCCTATGGATAGAATTTGTGTGTATCATTTTTTTTCTCCAAGCTTGCTTTTTGTCTACCTTTGGTGTTTTGCATTTGTAGTGCTTGAGAGCAAATTGTGCTCAAGGAGGTTTGTGGCTTCCCTTGACCCTGAAGAGGATTCTTGCTTCCCTGGTTGATATCGATAGGACTCATCATAACTTCAGTGTAAATTGGAGTGACACTAATTTGTTTTCAGATACATGCTCCTGTCTTAAAGGTTTAGGTCAGTGCATGCTACTTTTGGCATAGAACATGACTTTCTAAAGCCAATTCTTGTTCCTTGTCCATTAGAATTCAATGCTTTCTGAAGTCCTCCAAAGTCAAACAACTTATTAACATGAGCACAGTTGCTTCAGGTTGCATCTTAGTGCCCAGGGCTGTAAACATGAGAAGCAACTCAATATGATTTGTGAATTCTATTCGGTTCTCTTTATCATTAAATTCACATGCAACTGCTGTGATGGGAGTCCAACGACTCGCCTTACTGTTGTTTGCATTGCCTAAAGATACGTATTTCTTATTCCACATTTTCTCATAGGTGTAAAATTTCCAGTGAGTCTTCTAAGTGCTGAAGCGTATGTATTGGAGCTAGTAGCAGACACATGCATGGTTTCTGCCACACTGAAATAATATGCCTCTCCTGTTGTGTTGCCTTTAACCGGGAAAATAAGAGGACTCTACCCTTTGCAACTTGTATTTGAGTTCCAGCAGGGTTTGTTTATTTATTTATATATTTATTTTATTTTTGTTTATTTTTTGTATTTTGTCTCTGTATCAAACTGAGGACAAGGTGGAAAGGTTTGAATCTCACCGTGCTGATTACAAGCTCACTTTAGCATTCATTCAAAGCTAGTGAGAATGGATCTGTAGGCCCAAGAACCCTCTATATAACCATAACCTGCATTTACATGCTGTTAGCGTTTACATGAAAAGTCTAGACAGTTGATTTAGTGGTTTTGTTATAAACAGTGTGTAGGAATCCAAAAGGAGTTTCTGTTAGCTGTGCAGATGAATCTGCTTCTGCCTAAACTAAGAAATAGAAGTGGATAGAGAGAGGGCAAGTAACTTGAACTGGAGGAACCAGAAAGAAAAAGGATCCGGGAAGAAATTTAAGTCATAGTTCAAGTCTCTCATCACTGACCTGCAAGACCTCTCTGAGTTCTCTCAGTGGAATGAGAAAGAATAACTTAATCATTTGTACTTATAGGACTTGAAATAAAAGTTAAATGGCCTTTTTTTTTTTTTTACTTCAGGGAAAGGTCATATATAGTAATTTATATCTTCAACAGAGAAATGTGTGAAAAATATAGCTATGTTAACTGTTAGTTAAATGTTAGCATGTTAAAACAGGAAAAAAAATAGCCAGTCTTTCCATGCAGAGAGAGGAGATATTTGTCATTTCCATGTGTCACTTTCTTCTGTACTTCTGAGTAACTTTTTATTCCTTTTCTAACACAATCTTGCTTCTTTTTCCCTTTAGACACTAATACGATGCAGATGGTAAAGGATAGAAAACTTCTCTGGATAGAACATCTGGCTGCTTCGTGATCTTCACAAGTTGGTGGCTTCCAAGCAGCCTAACCCAAGAGTAAGCCCTAATTGACTGTCTGTGAAACCTGCCTTGGTCTAGATCAGCTATCTGCTTTTTGAATGAGGATTTCATCGTCTTTAAAAGCCATTTTCCTGTGCTGAAAATCAAAAGAGAGTTCTGCTTCCAAATTCTTGAGAAGGCAAGTATTTTGGATACAGGCTTCTGTACTTCTGCAGAGATTTATGGAATCTCACTGGGTGCTGAGTGTTTATGAAGACATCCTAAGACATCCTTTGCAAAAGCCTTTAGGTAAATATCACATTGTATTTTACTGTGTGCTTGATCTCTGCTTTGAAACCGTATGTATGGGACAGGAGAGCTTATATTCTTGATTTAAAAAAGAAATGTTCAAAAGTTTTTAGTTATGCTGCTCACCTATCTAGACGAAAGACATAGCTCCCACATTTACTCTTTCAATGAGGTCTTGTAATTCTAACTAATGAACTATTGAAGAAGAATCCTCAAAATACATCAGAATAAAGCTGACAACATATGTTGCATTTAGCCAATCACATTTTATGCACCTTGTCCTGATTTTGTTTAAATAATTGTCTCTTTTTTTCTTTCCCTCTGTTAATGTTCCAATAATAAAACATTTTGCTGAAAAAAATGATAGGAGAAATATATGCTTAAATTCACAAATTAGTGTTCATTCTCCCACTGTGATCTGAATTATTGTCTAAATAATGTGGATGAAACACCTATTGCAAGAGCTGGTAGGATTTTGCCTTTTTTGGGGGGAGTGTGTATTTCAGTGTTTTTAGCAAAAGATTAATACGTATAGTATCTGTCAGTAGCTGTAAATTGTCTAATGATATGCTTTCCATCTCTGCATGGGAAACAAAATATTCCTTTCTCAACTGCAGATCTTAGAGGTTATGTTTTTATGATAAACAGAACATTAGTGTAATTGTCAATTTTGCTCGTGCTACAATGCCATGGAAAATGGCTGTATTTTCAATATGACTGGGAATTGAAATATTTAACTGAGGAAGCCAAGCGTAGCCTTTTCATGATTATGTTATAAGAGCCAGAGACAGAAGATTAGCAGCAGGGAGGTTGATGTTTAAATTAGAAGTGTAAGAGACTACATATACTGGATTGCTCCCCGCTTCTGAGCAGCTGGTTCAAGTGCAGAAAGTATCCATTTCCCATATGTACTGGCTGCACACTTAAAGCCAGGCATCCAAAAGCTGTATTAATTACTTGGCAGAAATTTTTATGTCAGGCTTATTGACAGGAAATTAGTTGGAAAAAACCCTGGGAAACTTGGGACAAGCACTGAACAATTGGAAAAAGCAGTGTTAGTACATGTGTTAGTACATACTTCTGACCAGTTAGAGTGGCTCCCTCAGCATCAGACTTCACACCAGGGGTAAGAACAAGAGTCGAAAATCAATGTCTCAATCTCCTTAGTGGACGTAAAGGGATGTTCCAAGCAGTTCCTTACAAACCAAGGGATATGAAAGGATCCATATGGAAACACACATACCTCTCTGAATTCTCGCGGCTGTGCAGTATGTTCCCTTGGGGAAACCCAGAGTGCAGTGCGCCAGCAACTGCTGCCTGGGTCCTCCCTCCTAGGGAAGCAGAGCCAGGGGTACCTTTTGGTGCTCTTATGTTAATCTGAAAAAAGGCAATAAGATTTGTATCTATGTATCTTCCTGAAGCTCTGTACAGGTCACTAGTGTCAGTGTGAGCCCAAGTCAAGTCCAAAACAGGATGCCTTTCAGGTACAGCTGAGGCAAGGTCATTAGTTATCTCAGAGTTCACTATACTCTGACCTATGACTTTCACATCCTGAAACACTAAGAAAGAATTAGCGTCCTAATATGAACTTTAAATATGTCTTTTTAAAGCTGTTCTCATGCAAAGTATTTTTTCAGAGTGCAACTTGTAGCTGGCATGTAGAAGGGAAGGGGAGAAAATATGATAATGAAGTGGTCTGATTGCTTTCACGGGAGCATCCAGGGATCAGAGTCTGACTGCTGTTAAACAGCAGTTTCAGGGTTTTTTTCTCTCAGCTTACTGCACATCAGGCAATCTTCTCAACTCTCATTTGTCTGTCAGGCGTATCATTTACCTTGGAGCTAGTAGATGGCTTGAGAGCTACCATCTTTTTTTTTTTTTTTTGTGGTGCTATAATGCTCTTCCTAACGCATTGTCTCTGCTTTCAATTTGGAGTCATTTTCGTCCCCCTTCTGTAGGTGCTCTCCCTGAGTTTGATGGTCAAACTTTTCTAAGAGGTGTCTCGTCAGTGCTTGTCCCATCTCTTCCCTAAACGACTGCATCAGATGAGCAGAAAAGGGTGGATAATTGACTATTGGATTCCAGTTAGTGAAGGTCAAGGAGGTCTCTGCCTGGCCTACCCTGTGCTTGTCATACAACTCTGTTATTACAGGATTTATTCAAGCCTATAATCAGCTGAGTTTCAGTGAGATGGAACCTTCTGCTTCACTGAGTAGTTTTTTCGCTGCAGTGCAGCCAGGCTTTGTCTACCCTTGACAGCGTAGATAAAGTGTCCACAGATTTTATATTCTGGACCCATTGTATTTTTAGTTTTTTCAGATACCATTTAAGAAACTGGTAAAAAAAAAAAAAAGGAGAAAAAACCAATCAAACATAGAGGTAATTATGGTATGTTAAGTCCAGTACTTTAACAGCCAGTGTCCATAGTATTTCTGGAGAATATGGTTTAATCCTTTGTCAGAAGACAAAGGTCTCCAAAGCCTGATAACGAATTACATCCAATGTTGACCTGTTTCTTCAGCATCTATGAAATACATAACTATAGCTTAATGAGTGCAGCATTGCTTAGGGCTAGTTTTGTGCTCATTTAAACCTTGATCTAACTAACTACAGAAGTGTAGTGCAGCCTGACGATGACAAAATTTTGTGCTTATGTGTAGGAAAATGAGTACTTAGTAGTCATATTATTTTATCAGTTGTACTGGTGCTGCTATGGACGTGTTATGAGCTTTGCATAATAAACGTAGTTGCGACTGGGTGGAAACTGGTTTGAAATAGAACTGTACTAGAGAATTTCTTGAGGCCTTGGAAGTTTCCATACATTCTAGTAATTAATTTCATAAGCATAAATTATTGAAAGTTGTGTTTAATGTCTGTCTGGCCTTGGCCAAATCAAAATCAAACCTTACTCTTGCCTGTTTAAGCTAAAAGATCTGTGGGGACGCGAGTATAAACCACTCTGCATGTGGTTTTGAGGCTGTTTGAAAATTTTCATGCAAGTTTTAGCCTGGTCTCAAGTGTCTGCCTTCTGTGACTGGTTCAAAACCAACTTTACTGGGTTTTTTTGAGGTTTTATAGTAAAGCGGTAGAAAATCTGTTAGATTTTAGGTTAGGAACGGAGTGCGAAGGAACTGAAGAATGTAGTACAAAGGATGGGATGCTTCAAAAGGATAAGAGGCAGGGTCATCACCAGTCTTTCAGACCTTGGCAGTAACAGACAATTTTATAGAAAAAAATCTTCTGCTGTTTCCTCATACCATGCTATTTGAGGAGTACTGAAATAGGTGGATTGGGTTAGAAAATTTCTAAATAATAGTTTAAGTGCTAAAATGTCTGATATAAAGTCTATGGGAGTTGATGAGAATTTGGGGTGAGGTTTTATGGGACTTTCTGTGTGACTTCTGCTGGTTTAGTCATACTGACTTACAGAGGGGAAGTCTTTTCTCTTTATCCAACTTAAAAGTGCAAATTCTCTTTTTAAAAGATTTTTCCTGAAACTTGGGACTAATGAGGTTTCTACAAATTGAAGGTGATCAGTGTGGAGGAAGTACTTAGTGCTGCCCTTGCTGACATTAGCTGCTTTTGCGCAACAGTTCTTGCAATTGGAGTTTTGGTCTGTGAATCCAACTTCTGCCCACTGATTTCTTGAAAATAGCTATTTCATAAGCTAGTGGCTTTTGTTGTAGGCTATTTTTTTTTTTTTTAAGAACTTTTATAGGAAAGGCATATTCTACATCTGCCCTTCACCCTTCTGTCCCTGGGGCCTGCTATTCTTTGATTTTTTCCAGGGACAGTGTCTCAAAGGAATGTATGATATTCAGTGTGCGCTGCATTGTTCCAAAAATTGTATATTGGAAACTATAAAGAAACACTTTGAGTCCTGGAGATGAGAGAAGTGAGGACAAGAACCAAAAATGATTCTCTGCTTGTGCAGAACATTTCTTGCTGCTTCAAGAGTCATCAGATGGAATAAATTAAATAATGTGGGCTTTAGTGAAAGACAGCTCAGCTGCCTCCAAATACAAAACTCCCTCTTAATTAATAAGTTCAGAGCCTTTGTCAGTGTGGAAGTACTTTGTCAATGTGGAATGAGTATTTACTTGGTTATGAAATGATATTGAAGAAGACAACTTGAAATGTCATACCTATGTGTTTGCTTCTGCTTGATACGAGAACGCAGGGCTCATACATCCACTTGGAGCTATTTTAATGTTGAAAGTTTTTGTCATAGGGCAACTTAAAAATGCTCGGTCTCTGAACAACACATACTGCTGCTTCACATGGGGTGTCCTCTGGAGATGCAGTCTCTTTTGAGAAGGGGAGAGAAAATATATTCCCTGCTTTATGGCTGAAGAAACAACTGTCTCTCTAGAACAAAACAATGGTTCAAGGCTGAAATTCCTTGGAGAAGATGCCTAATACTTTAACCTTCTCTGTTTTGGGGCCGATATACTGAAAATCAAGACAGTCACGCTGAAAATAAACCAGGCTCCATGTCTGGCTTTTCTTCGGTAAAACTTCTCAGTGGTTATGTGAGCGAGCCGTCCACCATCAAGAAGTTACTGACTCATTTTTTATTTACTCGCTTGAGTGTGAATTGCAAGTCTCTATTTTCTGCTCTCCTTTAATGAATAAGCTACTTTAGTGCATAAGCTACTTACATCCTGAACTGAGGTCTGTTACTATGGAAGATGCTTTCTGAATGTTTTTTCTCCATAGAAAATGGATACTACGTGAGCAAGTGCCTCTGGGCTGCTCCTTCTTGCTTGCAAATAAGGTACAGATGGAGGAGTAAACTGCAGCTTTTCAGAGCCTGTGGTAAATTTTGTGATTTTTTTTTTTATTTTTTTATTTTATAAATTTAGCAAAAGAAGAACCTGGCTTGTAGACTGAGAAGGATTGCTGGATGCTTTGAACTGTTTGAACTCTGCCACTGTGGAGTCAGAGTAGAGGAAATAGCATTGGTAATTCAGTACATTAAAGTACACGGGCATCGTTCATGCTCCCTGCGAGAAATTTCGATATCTCTGCACTGTCAGTGGATTCACTTATTCATGCTTTGGGAGGAGCAGAAGAGGAAGGGAGGGAGTTAAAGCAGTTCAGTGTATACAGAAATCAATGGAAAGACTCCCATTAACTTAAATGGATTTTGGATTTGGAACTTGAACTCTACTATACGGTCTCTTCAATAAAAGACCTTCTGTTTTTCTACTTAAACTAAAGTTCTTGAAGACTGAACCGAACTTCCCCCTAAAGGTGCTTGCACTGTGGATTTATTACAGTTGTGTTAAAGCAGCCCATTTCTGTTCTTTTAATGCATTAACAGGCTGCCAGTTGAATAAGATTGTATGTTTGGGTGGAAAAGAAATCCAGAGATGTGCGACAGACAGTGCTTGGAATGGTAATGAGAATGGCAGTTCATTAGGATTAGCAATGCAAAAAAGGTTCCAGTTAATGAACAATGAAAACATTTTGGCAGTTGCAGGGTTGATTATTGCAAGGCTGTTCGTGCTGCTATAATTTAAGCATCTAACGTGACTGTCCATTATCAGCTCAGATTTTGAGAGGTTTATTATTCCATCAAAACATTAATTCTGTGCTGAGAGTTGGCATGGAAGACAGGCAAGCGAGTAAGTTACATTATATGTATTATCTGTATATTTAATAGAGACTGTAAATGAAGCCAGGAGCCAAGTTTCTTTAGGCCCAAATGAAAATGTCTGCTGTCTTACTCGTATTAGGAGGTCTTGAGAGAGACTGCATGGGCATGACCAGATGACATTGCTGGAAATGGTCCCGTTCAGTTTATCGGCAAGCACAGCTCTAACCTGTCAACATCATCCCAAGGTCAGTCTGTAGAAGACGGGCCTTTTATGAGCAGCAGCTGTGCTAAAGCAAGCCTCTACTGAATTTGCTTTTAGATGTAGAACTGTATAGAGAATAAACCCGTAT
Source organism: Charadrius vociferus (assembly GCF_000708025.1). Classification (NCBI taxonomy): domain Eukaryota; kingdom Metazoa; phylum Chordata; class Aves; order Charadriiformes; family Charadriidae; genus Charadrius; species Charadrius vociferus. The sequence goes on from NW_009646411.1 coordinate 778,805, forward strand.
AAGGAAACAGAGAGTAGCACTTTACTGCTACTGAAGATGCTGCAATTTGACTTCTCCACTATTCCCATGGAAAACTTTGCCCCTGACATGAGTGGAAGCGCAGTTAGTGCTGAGCTAACCTTTATAGGAAAGTTTCTCAGGAGAAGAGTAGGGGATAACAAGAGTGATGGGGAGAAGAGCTGCTAACTTGTGATGTCTTCTGCACAATAGTGGAAACCTAGCTTCAAGTCTGGCTCAGAATCAAAGGCTTCAGACTGTTTGCTTTTCTGGGCTTCTCACTACCCATTGAAAGAACTTGGTTTTAATCTGATGTGAAACCAAAAATAGTTCTGATTTCCCAGTCAGCTCTAGCTGAAGCTGTTTTCTTAGTGTTGGCAATCTCTAGCACAGTAAAAATGAGCACAAGTACCCAGGAGTAATGCTTTGTTAAGAAAAGTCAGGGTTTGTTCTGTGGGACTGAATGATCTTGAATTTGGAGTGAAGATTTCTCTCGACTTCTATTTCCTGCTCTGATTGTTTTTTAAATTGATTTACTTCCATCTGAATTGCATGTCTTCTGTCTCAGAGTGCTTTGAACCAACAGTCCCAAGTGCCCACCTCCCCTCTGCAGCAGATGGTGCGAGTAACCTGGACCTATTTCCATGATCAGTGAGCAGCAAAAGGTGCTGCCAGGTTGTTGGCTGCTGTAGATGCCTTGTGGTTACGATTTAGCTGTAGAGAATGATGCTCCCTGACAATTAGGCAGCACAGTTGGTATTAAGCAAATGTGAATATTATTGTCTAGAAAATGGTGCAGGGATCTAATCAGTGTGATTTTCTTATTGCTGTGAAATTATCTGTGAAAATAGGAACTCAACCTGATGCTTTGGTAAACTGTGTGCATGATTCCACTGGATGGTTAATTCCAGTCCGAGGACCTACTTTCTCTCTGATGTGGAGGGGTTTGCTCCCTCCCTCACCACTTCTCTTGCCATATTAATTACTATCAAGGTGATTATTTTATAATCACACTTTGGATAAGAGTTGGATAAGTTGAAAACTTGCTTTTATCGGCAGCATTGTCACTAGGCGTCAGTCAGGTTTGATGTGGCTTGTGATGTTACAGTCTTAACCAAGGAGTTGATCCTGTGCTGGGCCCCTTCTCACACTGACATTGATGGGAATTTTCAGCACTAACTTTTTGCTAAATCATAGTCACTCCTGCAAACTATTGGGCACCAAGAAAAAGATGCTGCCAGACTGACTTTGTTAAAGTCTGTGGAAAACACAGTTTTCTAATAAATACATCCTGCAACTCCTTTTGACTATTACTATTCAGACTGAATTAAACCCTTAGAGTTTCCTTTGGGACAAGGCCTTTGTACAAAAAACTGTACCAATGTAGATGGTTTGCGGTGAGCAGCAGTCTGTAGCAGTGGCTTACAGCCACCAGCATAAAAAGAGATTGCAGGTCCTCTGACACCCTGTTGCCTGTTTGCCTGCTACAGAGGCTTCACAAAGGGATTTTTGCCCCATGAGCATTCCTCCTCCTCCTCTTCTCATCTCTCATTGCAGGCGAACTGGAGAGAGAGTCAATAGAGGGCCAAGAGATTTGGCTGGGTGGAAGATGGTGATAAACAGTGGCATGGACAGGCTGGTTTTGTCCTGTTTCTCCCATGGTCAGGAGAAGAGGTACTAGTTGAGATGCAAAGAGGGGTTGAAGGAGTTGAGGTGGAGAAAGCAGGTTATAGATAGCAAGGACAACAGGGAGTATCTGTATAAAGTAGATTGGAAACTGTCTGTAGCCCTGAGGAAGAGACATGTCAAAACTTCCCTCCATTGGAAAAAACAGGGTGAGTAGCCAGCTTTCCTGCTCAAACTCCCAGTTCAGCGCTGCGTCTGCTAGGTAGTGCTGCCTCCCTGTTGCATGCTTTTGTTGTTCTAACATTTCAGGCATCCAGCAGCTCAAACAGTACTGTGAGCTTCAAACTGCTGCCAAGCCACCGGAATTATGTATTACACATAGCCAGTCATGACTCCTGGCCTGGTCAAACCCTGGTTTAACTTCTTCTTACATTTAATGATCCTGTAAACTAGGGGAGATCTGTGTATGTTGTCGCCATAATAGACAGTTTCTCAGCCTTACGATGTGTGCAGACTGCACTGTTAGTTCTGTTGGCGTATGGGTTTTGCTTACAACTGCTGTGTATGCTATGGCTGTCAGCTTTGTAGAACAATTTTTAATGTCACATCTATACTTTGTTCAGTGATCAATGCAGTAGGCTTGTACTGTGTGTGTATCTAGTGATAGAGACCTGGAGCTGAACATCTCCAGTTTGTTCAACAAGGGCTGCCAAATAATTTTACCCCTGGTATTGGAGATGAGGTCAACAGGACTAGAGAGAGAAAGCTGTCGGAATAACAGCCCTACTAGGAGGGTGACAATACAACAGATGGGATTTTTCTAAATATTTTCCCTAGACCTGCTTCTGAACGGATATCCTGCCTCTACCCAAGAGTCTAGCATCATAGCTTCATCTCATCTGGTTTTCCATTTAGACTGCTGCTATGTAGCTTTAGAAATGAAGAGTTTGTTAGATACCTGAGTGGCAATTGACCTCTAGAAAATTTGTTCCTGGAGATGCTTGTAAAGTGTCCTGGAGGGGCAAATCTTTAGCAAGCCATTTAACGGAGTTCTTTCAGGTTGCTTCCCAGCTTGTGCTCTCCCCCAACACAACTGTAGCACTCCCCATCTGCAGGGAGTAATATATCATAGTTTTCTTTGACAGACTTTTATATTCATGCCGGACATTGCAAACTTACAGCTGCAAGGACGCTACTGTAATTCTTCTATGATATGGTTATTATTTAAGTTGTTCTATCAGATTTGTGTTTTGCTGCCAAAAGCAAATGCATTTAGATAAAGGATGATCATTGAGTCAAACAATGGCATGTAGCAGATACGCTAATTAATATCTAAGAGCTATTTTCTTTAATGAAATTAAATGCAGAAACATCTTAGCTATTTGAATGCATTTAATCAAGTCACACCTCCATTTCTTTTGCAAATTATGCTGGAGATAATAGTCAAAATACCAAGCAAATTTTCTGCTATGGAATATGCTGAAATTTAATGAAAATATAACAACTATTCTATTGAAACTAATTTAGGAGCTTCTTTCAGACACTTCATTTAATGTGTTAGCAAAATAAATTGTATGTAATTGTAAACAGCCGCCTTGCAGTGTGGGTTATGGAATTAACGATGGGATGCAGGAAGACGTAAGGAGTTAAAAGGATAAAAGCCCACTTGAAACCATTTTAATTTAAATGGTTTCTGATAACCACATTGTCCAGTGAGATTCCCTTTCCTGAGCCAGTTCTTGTAGCTTTTAATTCTTGCCTGTTGTATTTTTTTCAGTTGTGACAATTACTACAAACTGGCAACCAATAAACTAAAGGCACGCTAGTACAGCTGAAGTCATGCGGTAAGTAGATGTTAAATAGGCAATAAAGTGCCTTTCACATTCACTATCTGAATTTCATAGTTATGAACAAATCCTTCAGATGTGTAACTATGGGGTTACTCTAATGTTTAACTTGACTCTTTGAGGAGGCTAGATGGTTCAGAAGTGAATAAAACTGAGAGCTTGGTAGGACAAATTGCTTTTACATCTTTTGTCTCATTTGTAGGATAACTGCATGGTCTTACCCAAAAATCTGTTTAAAATAACGAAATTATGGTTGTTTGCAGGAAATGAAGGTTCTTGAGTAACTTCAGGCTGGGAGAGAATGGACCTGTGCTCTTCTGGGTGAAACAGTGCACTGAAGCAGAAGACAGCTTGCTCTTGTCACTGCTGTCGTATTTGCACAGCGCTCTGCAGGTACGTATGAGTTTGCTTTACTTGGAACCAAACCTGCCCTGGAGTCCCGCAGCCACATGAACACAGTGCTAAGCCCAGGCGGGTATATTTAGCACTTACTAGTCAAGGCTCTGCATTGGTTAACTGTTGCTGTAGACCTTATCCTTCAGGCCTGATTCATGTCCAGCTGACTTAGCACATGGACATAGTGAACAAGTCTGCCTGAGAATGCTGTGATAGACACACCCTGGGAGATCTGCTTCACTTTTGGGTGCTGACTTTCTAGATGGCGAGAAAGTCATACTTACCTGTCCTTGGAACGGATCTGGCATTTGCCAGAAAAGCTACACGTTTGAACCCTGTTGCCTTGTTTACAGTGTAGTTCCTTTTCTCTGTGTTGCCCTTGTATTCAGAAATACATTCACCAATATTTCTTGCTGGTTCAGCCAGAGGTAAATATTGCAAAAAGACCAAGTGAGGCAGCATAGGTGACAATATGTGCCTTACCCCACAGTCAGCCATCCTCGATTCTGTTCCAAACAGCGGGCCTGACTGTCTTGCCCCTGGCAAGGCAATGCAGCTCCAGTTACTTTGAAGGAATTACTCTTGTTCATAAATTGATGATCAGGGTACAATAATATTTTTGTGGTTTAATATGAGACACGCAAGAATTTTTGAGGTGCACAACTGGCTCTTTGTTCCTGTACAAGAGTAGGTAAAGACGGTGCAGCAAGGCTATGAGTTGGTGCCATCAGGCAAAAGGGCTTCTTTGTTGGCATTGTTCTCTCAGCTGAGAGATAGCAAAAAAGATTGGACGAGTGCAACACAGAAGCTAAGTTGGTACTGCGCAAGTGCCAGGCTTTGAGACAGGGACTACTGCAACTGAGAAAGTAGGCTTAAGCATCTCGCAGGTATTTGGAGTGATCTAGCAGGAAGCAGGCTGCTTGCCAGGGGTCCTGGGCTGCTAAGAGCAAAGCTGCTGCAAACTGCAATGAGACGCTTGCATGTGGGGAATTTCCCAGTCCATTTTTATTTTCATCATTAGCACTTGCTCAGTCTGTCCCCACAAGCATAGTCAACGCTTCCTGAGCAGCTGCAGCTGGCAGGGTTGAACAAGCGGTTTCAGCCCAGATAAGCAGTTTACTGCTCTTCATTTAAGCGAGGTGGAGTTTACTAATTCCCAGGGCTTGTCCCAGAACAAGACAGGTACATTTACCTACTTTACACAAGATTTTTGGCTGAATCCTGTCTGCTGCACCTAATGTGTGAATGTCTTTCTCACTTCTTGCTAACTTTCTGACAGGACTGATTTGCACGGCACCAAAAGAGAGGCTCCTAAAGGGGCTCCTTGTTGCTGCTGTGGTTCCCGTATAGCTCAGTGATTTTGCAGGTACCGTCACAGCTACATGGGGCTGGAGACTGCTGGTAGGAGAAAATAAATAAATAAAACTACCTTAGGAATGTTCTGATGCACTTTCAGTACTGGGGCACAGGGATGGCAGAACCTCGTCTCTCTCTCAAGGTGGATGGTGTTCCCTTGTCAGAACTGGGAGGGAGGCCTGCCTCTGGTCTTTTTTTTTGAAGTTTATTTGCTCTGTGTGTGCCTCTCCTTGGGAAGTCCGGTGATATTTGTTTGAAGTCATCTGTGTAGAATGTGAGCTTCTTGCCCCCATCTTGTGTCTGGACAGTTTAGATGGTGCACAAATGAGTGAAGTTACAGTTAAATCATTTGGTACCAACCTCAGAGACTTGTGCTTCTGTAGCCTATATAAAAGCTTCTATTTATACAGGAGGACCCCATCCTATATAAATGGTTAGGTGCCTTGGGCTGTGGTCCAGCTCCTCTTAAATTGCCCTGTCTCACTGTTGAAACAGGTGCCAGCTTAATGTCCTAAATCCGCCTCTGGTGTAGCACAAGCTGGGAAGAAACTTCATGGAGGGAAGAAATCCCTTTGAAGCGTTTACTCACAAAGGTCCTGTGCAGGACACAGAGCAGGTGAAGCAGCCTGTTTGCCAAAAGCAAACAGCAAGGTGCTGGGTCCAAGTCTGATCACTTCTGTAGACAGCAGAGCAGCTTTTGAGGCGCAAAGGCAGCCCAAGTTACGGACCAGGTCAAGATGTGGCTGGGGCTGCTACAGTATAGTAGTAGTATGTTGTCACCATAGAAGCAGGCTGCCCAGCGGAAGCACCACAGCTATTTCATGGTGACAGTACAGCTATTCTGCAGAAAGCTACTGCCACATCTCAGTGAGTTACATTTTCTCCCAGATGGCTTACTAAGTTTTTGTTATATCCTGGGTGATTCCCTTAATATCTGCTGTGACAGAACTACACATTTGCAAACTGTTTGGCAGAAGGTGACGTTTAACTCTCTCCCAAAGCTTTGCACAGCATTGACAGGAGCAGAAGATAGCTCCCCCCAATTTATTCTTGTCAAAAAAACCCAAACTCTGGAACTCTTGACAGATGCGTTCTATAAGGAGGCACTGTTTTTAGAGTTGCTTTCTAAAATTGTACTCATGCTCAGATTTCCTGAACCAGCATTTAAATGCCTTGTGCTATTCTAGAAAAGACTTATATCAGCAAAGCATTTTGCTGACCATTCAGAACAGCCCGTACGTCATAAGAACACATTATGACTACTTATCTCGAGTCAGAGCGCTGCCAGTGGGGATAACTATATGATAACAAGCAATCTAAGCTCAAGGTTACTTGGTTACCTGGGGCACAGGGAAGAAGCGTGATGCACACAAACATATTTTAGATCATATCCTGCCATGCAACCTTGATGATTTTTATAGACCAAAGATACACATTTTTAAAATAGGAGGTGTCACACAGTACAAGAAAGTTACCCAGTGTCAGATGGGAATTCTGTGGCAGGACTGGAAAAAACAGCCTCTTATCGCTCACTGTCTTGGAAACAAGCCTATTCTCTACGTTTTCTTATCATCATTTTTTTCAAAGGCCCAGCTGCTTTGCTGGGTTTTGAGTGTGCTGATCATGGTCCGTGGAATGAGTGTGCTGTGCAGATGTGCATAAACAAGTATCTACTCTGTCAGCCTTGCTTTTGAACCAGGGAAGCAGTCCCTGGAGTGGTAGTTTGCCTTATAGGTCTGGATTTAGGCTTGTTACATCAGTTCAGGCCTTAAAACTGGATGTAGTTTTGTTTGCCCTTTTTTTTTTTTTTCCCTCTGAAAGCTTGGTTCTCCTCTCTGAAAGGTATCCCTTCAACGTGAAGGGGTGGTTAGGACAAGGAAAGGGAATTCTAGTTTATAAATGCACCTTCGTATAACTACTATACTCAGGCCAGAATAGTGCCTTATATAGAGGGTTGTCTGACACTGCCCATGATCAGGATCTCTGTTTTACTCCTAGTCCTGAAACAAACCTCTGGGTGACCTGAGTCACTTCAGCTCATTAGTTTTTTGTGGTGGTGTTTGTTTTTTTCTTTTAGCTACTTGTGGCAATTTCCTTAAGTTTCATGTCCTTCCAACCATCCTTTACAGAAGGCTGCTGTGAGGGTTGGGTAGATTTTAAAAGGGCTTTGAAGATCATGATATATTGAAAAATATATGGGAGAAATGTTTCATCTTGTTGGACCAGCGCTTTCATAATGGTCATGTAGGCCTACTTTTGGGGGGCAGCTGCAGCTGCTTGTGTGCTGGTAGCTTTATAGGGGAGGTGCAGATACTTAGAAATGTAGTGGTTTCTTCGTGTGTGCCTTTGGCATTTCTGTGCTGCTGTCCCTTCTGTAAAAGGAATGCAACCTTCACGGGGAAAAAGGTTTGTACTTCCCAGACGTGTTCTCAGCTGATCTGAATTTACTTCTTTTGATATATATTGGGTTGGGATTCTGCTGCACCAATTATGTCCTCTTTGTAGGGATGCGAGCCTCAGAGATTGAAAATAGCAGACAAAATACAGAAGCCATTAACTTTTTAAGGCACATAGGAGTAGAGGAACATAGTGGTCAGAGCTGTACTGGAAGCAGAGAACTCAGAGCGATTGCAGCCTACGTTCTCTAGGGGCGTTCAGGAGCTGTTTTTAAAACCGCAGTCCAGCAGGCTTTGTTAGATTTTTACTACAGTGTTTGTGCAGTGAAATTAATTTGAGTCTGCTAATTGTGTTTTCAGTTGCTGCTGCAATCTGGAAAAGGGAATACTGCTCAGATAGCAGTGTGTACACCAAACATTTTGCACAACCAGTGGTAGCTTTGGATTTCTATTGATGTGATTCGTTCTCATCTTTACATTTGGACATATTGGAAAGTTCCTCAATATCCTGTGGCTGCGAAAAAAATAATCTCCTGTTGAGTCTCTTAAAATTGTGTAAATAGTTTAGTATAACCGTATAGCGGCATAAAATACTCTACGCAAATATGTCCTCAATTTAAAAGGATCTGTCTATGCTTACCCATTTCTGCTATATCTTACAAGAAGCCCAATTGATTTCACAGGAACTACTAATAAATTAATACTTGATGCATGAAAAGTAGCATTCATCTTTGAAATTAATTCAGCTTTGATTGTGATCTTCTCTTAATACATTTCTAAAAAATGAATTTGCTAGCATAAGTGTTCAACAAAACAGCTAATTTAACTTAATCTTGCACTGTCTGTATTAATAAAAAGCAAATTTCAACTTGTAATTAAGTCTCACTGAAAATCTCACTCCTCATTTGAAGAAACAGGATGTGTGGAGACAGAGATAAAGTAACCATTGTCTGGTCAAAATCAAATTGCCCCCTGGAGCAGCCTGCTGTTCTCCATCCTTTATGCAGAGAGAACAGGCGCTGGACTTCATTCTTAAGGGTTTATGCTCCAAGTTACACTATACAAATTAGCTCTATCAGAGAACACATGATACCAGACAATCTTTGCACAGAAAAGATTATTAGAATACCACACAAAAGCGAATAGACAAAAGAGAATAGCCTTTTTAAAGAACTTGGTCCAGGTTAATAACTTGAGTGGTCACTTAAACTCTATTTGCTCCAGAAATTGAGACGGCTCTCCAGCATGTAGCGTTTGAGCCTAACCTCAATTCCATATAATGCCTCTATTTGTGAACTCATTGGTGTATATACAGTGTGCTGTATACCAATAGATAGCATTGCGGACCTTGGGCTCGTGGACTTAACGTGCGGCTAACATAGTTCTCTTGTGTTTCTGTAATGCATGTGCAGGAACAAAAGCAGCCAGCACATAACAGGACCAAGAGAAATGCACTAGGAAATTCCAAATCTGATCTATGCTTTAGAGAGAGAGCATAAAACCCACTCACCAGACATTGACCTTCTTACCGCACTACACGTATAGTAGCTCTTGCACTGCTCGATTCTATTATAAATGTTATGAGTCCGAATTGAATTGAGATATACTGATCCTGGCACAGCAAGAAAATTGTTCATTTATTCTCTGTAACTCTTTGTCATAGTATGTGGAAAGCATTATTCTCACTTGCAACTAATAAAGTACATTGCAATGTGAAAAAACGGGCTGGAAGAAACCACAAGTTCCAATTGGAAATGACAGTGCATCAAGCGAAGGCATCCGGTGATGTCGCTAGAGTTCACCTTTGCCCAGTGTGATATTTGACAGCAGAGTCAGTCAGGAGTTTAGCAAAGCAGCGTATATGACTCCTCTGTGGACTGCAGTGAGACCAGCAATGTTCCTGGAAGCTCAAAAATGAATCATTATTTTCCGTGGTTCCTGTTTTATGGTCCTATGGAGTCTTTCCTTAGTTGCAAAGGACTGTTTTATATAGGAGTCCTTTACAGTTCATTATGTGGTTTAAGATAAAATTATGTAATGTCTAACATTTAAAAACTGCACGAGATTCAAGAGGAGTGCTGAGAGCAGGAGGCGGCAGTTTTGGTATGAACTCAATAAGGAGCTTTAATGAAATTAGTAAAGACAATATAGTATTGAATTAGACCATGAAACTTATTGCCACAGGGAGCTGTTGAAGCTGGGAGCTCTGGAGATCAGCCGTTGATGTGGATTGCAGAATATATTCACTAATGTGGTGTTAATTTTTTTAAGAGGGCTATTAAGCAACATACCTGGGATTTTAATAGATATATGTAAAACAGTAGACAAATATAGAGAAAGCAAAAGATTCCTCATCTTCCAGTTGAAATTTCTTACATTTTCTTCAGAGGATTCCAGTAGGGGCCACTGAGACCTTTAGATCTACTCTGGTTGCACAGTGCTTTCTTTAACATACATGTTATGTTACATGCTTGTCCCGTGAAAAGCTCTTGTTTTTCTTGACAATCTTAAGAATTTTGCCATTTCACCCGATTTTTTTTCAACTGTATTGATCACCTGCCAGATTACTGCACTTTCCCCAGAGTGTCACAAGGCAGTGAAAGTGAAACATACTTTTTCCAGTATCCATAAGTATCAGTTTTGGGACCTGAGGAGGTAGTGCAAGCCAGCAGTTTGTTCCAACCTCCTGCTAGATTGAATGGCATAAATTAATAATTTTTTCCTTTTTCCCTTTAGAAATGTTACTGCATCTCAAAGCTAGGAGAAATTTGGACCAGCTTTAGCGATCACTTTAGTGGTTTGTACTGGCAGCCTGTATTTCTTCCAGGGGCAAAATGTCCCTCAGAGTAATATTTGTTTGCCAGACTGTGTTGTCACTAGCAGGGGTTAGTGTTTTTGGAAATGGAAAGAAATGAATTCCCTACTGCTTATGTTTTTTGAGGATATAAGTTTCTGAGAACTACTAGGTTTAATAGAGGATACTTGGAAAAATACATTTGTGGGGGCCGTGTGTGAAAACACTTGCAGGAAAATCACTAAAAAATACTTTGAATAGAAGATAATTTGCTTTATGTTTGTGAGGCTGCCTTGACCAGGTGTTTGTGGCAATAGGGGTGATGGGGTTTGGATGTTAGGGCAATGAGAAAGGCCAAATATTGTAGAAAGCTTGAGTTTGGCAGTTATATTTATTCTGCAGTACAGCTCTAATCCAAACACATTGTGATGGATCTTAGTGGATCAGGTTTTGTGGGTCATCTTTCAAGACCTTGGCTTTCATTTTGGGTTCAAAACAACGCAGCAGGGTTTTGAAGAGCTCACTCTGCTTTCACAGCTCTCTACAATGTGCTTACAGTGGAGTATGTCAGAGGAAGATCTGGTTTTTTAGGTGCTTAAGTGAGTTTAAAATCATGAAAATGCTAACTTCGGTGGTGGACACCACCACCCCAGCTGAGAACTGTGTGGAAAACTGAGCCCCCTCTAAAATTAGCTGTAGTGAAACAGGCTACAGGAGCTGGGTGGGGGGGGAGGAAATCCAAAAAAACTACATAACTTATTAAAACCTTGGCATGGAAGTTCTGCCTGCAGCTTCTTTTCCCTTTCAACTGCTTGTACATTGCTCTGTGAATTGATGCTGAAAACACTAATTTCAGGACCAATTACAGACCAGCAACTCTCAGCTCCTTTGGTATTGCAAAAACTCGTCCTGATTTGGTTTAAGATGTGCTACTTTTTTTACCAAAGTCCCTTCTTGCTGACACATGCAGTGCTTGTTCTGAATGAATATGACTCGGGACTGCCTACTCCCGAATGCTTGTTTAAATGAAGTGTGTGCCATATTTGAGTCACCCGCAGGATGGCCTCTGTACCGCAGACCTTTCCAGTAAACAGCCTTGCCAACGTTGGCCTAGTGGGGAATATGTCTAAGCCTCATAAGTATCTCCAGTTGTTTCTCATATGTCGGTGTCCTCCCCTCATGATTTCTCCTGCCCGTTTTCTGTAGGAAAATTAATTTCTTGCGATCTCATTCAGTATTTGTGTGGAGTTGTTTGATGGGCTCCAGATGCAGTTTGCCCTAAGGCAGGCGACTTGGGTATCTTGAATTCCCTGCCCCGAACAGTGGGGATTGTAAGCCCAAAGGTGGCCTGTATTGCAAACCTGAAATCTCATCTTCCTAACCTCCTCTTCGATTCACCTGCCGAGCCTGGGGATGTACCAGCCACACAGTCAGAGGAGATGCTCCTTGGGGAATCGCTTGCCCAGTTTGTATTGTTAAAACTTAATGAGTTCATGCGATTGACTCCGCTGCAATTATTTCTTAGTGATGTATAACAAGTAGCTGTTCTTACAGGCTAATAAAATGTTCCAGAGCTCCATTAATTTGCCCTTCATTAGCTATGTAATTTTGCTAATGACCCAAGATATTTAGAAGCATTGTGTCCTATGAGAATTATGAGTTTGACTGTGAGGCCTTACGGAAGACTTGCACACGGAGTCCATCTTGTCTTACTACCAGAAATTCGTTCTGCCCTGCTGCATCTAATTGTATTTTTTACTTCTGTACTGAAGTAGAGTCATCTCCCATTGATAAATGAGTAATTATTTCATATATGAAATTAGACATTTAATGGAAGTTTGAAGTGTTAGAGTGTTAAATGATTAAATTTGTTAATTGTGTAATATTGCTGGGCATAATGAGGCATTTAACCATTAACAGTTTTCCACTGCATTGCCTTTTAAATTCTCATGTAGTGTATTATACATTCTTGTTGCCTTTTCATCAAGTGTTAATAATTGTGGAGAAGAAAGGTTAGAGTCTGGAAAAGGAAGTATCCCGACTGCGGTAACAGGAAGAAAAATGGTGTGTGTCACTGGAGACCCCAGTTGGTATGGCAGGGTCTGAGAAGTATACAGTATCAGAAATATTTGGAGACGTGACTTGTTAAGATTCACTATACAATCTCTCTTTAGATTTTTCATTTTCACAGTATAAAATAGCAAAAAAACCCAAACCAACCCAACAAACCAACCAAAGGAAATATCAAAGAAGTGGTGTGAGGAACAGCATAGGCTGTAGTTCCTACTTGAGTCTGTCTGAACAGCTCTTGGTGTCCATCAGCCCTGGAGATTCATGTGGGATTTGTCACGTTTCCTTCCTGTGATACTACCAGGAGGAGAGTCTGTGTGAGACCTGGGCTCTGCTATGCTCGACAGTGTGGAGCTGCCTTAATTTGCCTGTAAGCAAAAGGTTTCGTTTCCCTAATTAATAGATGGGGCATAATGCAGAAAGCAAGCCTGGGTCTGTGCTGTTAGGCAGGCGCTTGCAGAGGTGTGACCAGGGTGGCTCTAGCTGGCTTGGGCGCTGCTGCATGGGAACATGGCTGTTTTCTCAGCTTTCCTGAAGTGAACGGTCGCAACTGGACCACAATGGCTGGGTAAGTGCCAAAATCCATCACCGGAAGCAGCCGTGCCTGGGCCCTGCAAGTGGGGGGTAGATGTGACCAGGGAAATGCAGGGAGTGGGCAGGAGAACTGGAAATAAATGCTGAATTTATGTCCCCCAGCAATAGCTCATTAGACTGTTCTTTCAACTTTTCACTCGTCTGCAGCCTCTAAGAAGCTGTTTGGCCTCTGTGTTTTGGGTACGAGATGAAGGTTTCCAGAAGGGTTATCTCTGCTGATAATGAAGTAAATCGCCTTGCATAGATCAAGCAGATCAGGCACTGTTAGACCAAAGTTGAAACAATCCCTAGAAAAGCCTGAAAAGCCTCAGAAACTGACTTAAACATTATCTTTGAAAGGAAAGTCTTTTTGCTTCAAGATTATCATCACAATTTAGATGCTATACATTGTACGAGGATAAAGAGGGAATTTGGGAGATGAGCTTTGCCTCTGGAGCCCCCAGATGACTGGAACAAGCTTCCCTTTCAGCTTAAATCAGCAAACAGCATAATCTCCTTTAAGCCTGGGGTTTAAATGGCTGTTTGAAGGAGGATTGTGCAAAATCTATTTCCAGTAATATGGTTACTGGAGCTAAAGAGTATGTGTTGTTTTCATGAGATTTTGGATGGCCTTGTGATGTACATTAAATTATTGTAAGAATTGATTGTAAGTTGATGGTTTTCACATATTCTGTAGATATGTGAACTGGCTGCTCTTCTGTAAAACTGAAGGCTGCTCCTTGGTTCTTGGACACTTCTTTAAATGCAGTAAATAGAGTAGCTGTCAATACCCTGAACGGTCCCTTATGCTGGCTGTAAGAAAGGTAGTTGTGTTTGTTGTGCCCATCAAGAGTCACAGTTAAAGTTTCCTCTTCTGACACGTCTAACACCAGCAGGAGAGTCATGGATCTCACTAAGTCAACAGCAGCAACCTTTCCTCCATCAAAAAATCGAGGATTAAAACACCACAGACTTGAAAACCAAGGTGTTGGGGGGAAGAGGAAATGTGTGTTCTGATCTGACGGGGGCTAACAGAAGTGGCTGCCCCGCCGTATGGCTATCCTGTTATTATGATACCCAGAAGGGTACTTCTGTTCTCACTCTCTTATTGCCTGTGCTTTGTGGCAAATACAAGCCAGAGGTGGTTTTAAACTTGCATAAGCAAAAGCTTAAAGTGTCTTACAGTTCTTTTAAAAGAGGAAGCACTTAACCAGGAGTTGTCATAAGTGGTATCTATGCTGGTAGCAAACAAGAGGTTGCCCAAGAATTTTTCTCAGTTCTCTACCTTGTTTGAAGAGCTATCGGCCAGCTGTGCTGCTGGCTGGCTGGGGCAAAATGTTAATTTTGCACTTGGGTGACTCCAGCGTTTGCTGTCTGGGGGACTGCAGCAAGCAAAGAGAAGTTCATGTTAACGGAGTATGACTGCCTGATCATTTAGAGCAGGCTGCTGTGGTGCTTGCTGAGCCAACAGCTCTCCTGCTTTTGGCGTCTGCACTGCCTGTCTCTGGGTGGGACTGGGCTGCTCCGTGAGGCATCCCGGTTTGCTTGATGCTAGCTGTAACATTTGTACCTCAGAAGACATAGCTATGGCCTTAGCGGTGTGTCCTGCTTGGAGTCTGTATTCCTGGTGACAATTGCCCCTTTCCATTCCAGCTGGTGTGGTTTGAAGACCTGGCTTTTATGAAATGAAGGCCTGAATATGCTGCACTTCCACTCCTCCTGGGGGGCCAGTCTGTGCTTCAGCTCAGTAGAGGCTGAGGCCTTTTGCTCTTGAGCCTTCTCCAGGTTTTTGGGGCATACTGTTCCTGAAAATCGCCTATTTGTGGGCGTCAGTGACAGAGTTATCTTGAGGAGAGATTAACTATGTGTGAATATTTATTAGGAGTACTAGCAAAGAACTTTGCTGCAAGGCTGTGGGCAACACTCAAATATCTGAGCTAAATGACAGGTTTCTGCAAGTAAAACACAATGTGTTTGCTGCCTCTGCTAGAGCAACTGCTCAGTGGTTCTGCCCAGAAACGAACACCAAAAGCCCGTTTCTTGCTAGATTTCCACATCCTTATTGCTTTTGTTTCAGATGGGAGGAAGTACTTGCGGACTGGTCTTCCTTCTTTTCTGCCTTCCCCCACATCAAGGTTGAAGGCAACTCTGATGGCAGTGTAGCAATTAATGTTAGAATAATGTGATAATTATCAATGGGAGAAGGTGATTTTCTTTTAAAACAGATGCTAGTTCATTCACTCTCTCATAAGCACCAAGATGCATGTGTCCAAGGGGGCAGGCCAGCATCCAGGCACCAAGGCGTGTTTCCCACCTGGCCTGGCCAGGATTCCTGGAGACAAAGGAGAGGACAAGGTATGCTGGCTATCTAGTCCTTTTTAGTATCCTGCATCCTTCCAAGCTTGGCTGAGTATGTGCTGGTTTTGAATGGGCCTGTTGTACCCTTTAGGAGCTCACGGTAATGGTGATCCTTTTTTCTATTGTCTTGCTTCTCTCCATCATTATGATTTACTTACTTTTCTTATCTAGGTGCTGTCTTGGCTCTTCCCCTATTCTGTGTCTTCCCACCACCGTCTCTTCATGGGTTTAGTCTCCATTTAGTATCCTTTATTTTTCTCCCCTGGGAGTCCCTGAGAAATTGACTGTAGGTTTGTTGGATCGTGACCTGCCCTCAGCACCTACCACCCTTACATTCCTTCTTCTGCTGTTACTTCTGGTACTTCCCTTTCACTCCCCTTTCATACTGCTCTCAGCGTTTCTATTACATATTTCTACAAAGTGACCGTATTAGTTCATCCTCTACTGTTACACAGCACTGTACTGTGCTGCGGGGACAACTGCATTCCATTGCAGTCTATTGTGAACATGGCGAGTTGCATGAGCACTTAATTTATTTATCATTTCATATTTTAAATATTTAAGTGAGTTGCTGGTACTGCACAGATAATATCTGTAGATCTTAACAACTGATCATGTATGGTTATGGTAATCTGGAGAAAATGCAAATGAACTATGAAAACTGCGTCGTCTATAAATAAAACCATTTAGCTTCAAAGCAGTATTGCCATGGAAATTCTTCACTGATAAAGTATGTGAGTGAGGCTTTTCTCATTTAGATTTCCTGAGCCTTTTTATTTTATGTTGACAAGATGCAAGAGGGAAAAAAAGCTATAAGCTCAATATTGCATATTTAAAAGATGGTATTTTATTTCATCTTCTTAATTCCAAATATTTCCATTTACAGTATACAGCCATGAATTGAAATTTATAGCAAATGAGGTAAAAGGGATAGGAAATGTCATTGTTGACAAGCGCTAGCTAAATCCAGTGCTCACTGAAAACTTCTGACTTTGTTTCCAGTTGGCTTCGGTCCTATATTTGTAAATACTCTTCTAATCAATATTTCTCGAATGCATTCAGAGAACTTTCTCTGAACCACACACAAGATGAAGAGCCCCTAAGGGAGGATGTCTGAGAGAAAACATGCTTAACTGATCTATGAGAGTGGTTCACATTAAATCCAAACACCGTGAATGCAAGATTCAATGTGTGCCAGCCTTGCTCGTATTTAGTTTTTTCTTGGGCTCTGCGGGCAGAACTGAGCTCCGTGCTACAGCAGCCTCACTAGTGTTGTGCTGAAGAGGAGCTAGAAGGAGGCTGTTAGAAGGTAGCTTAGATACTGCTGAACGGTTTCATCATATCCTGAGTCTTCCATGTATTATGCCTAGTAATCCTTATCTAGCAGAGTTAGTAATTAGCACCTTATTTTGCTTTTCTGAAGCTATAATTTCGCTATTATTAGTGTGTTTGTGTGATAGCAGTTCACTGGACAGTACTGGCTTTGTCTAGGTGAGGTATGGGTATATTATCATATTTCTGTGGGATTATTCAAAGCAGCTGATAGTGTTTCTTCTGACAAAGTTTATGTTAAATCAAGTTTTCCTGGACTGGGTATAAAGCTGGCATAAAGTTACTCTTTAATTTTTTTTTTTTTTTTAATGTGAACTGGAGATTGGAACTATACCAATACAGTGCTTCTCATCTGTGCCTCCAGTGCTTTTTGATTTCATAGTAGGTATCTGTAACTGTGTTTTTTACCTTCTCCTAGAATGACGATTTGATATCGCGTTCTCTAAATCCTATCAAACTTTGTGTTCTGAATCAAACTGAGAGATTGCTGGATGAAGCTCTAATATGGAGTTATGCATGTCGTATCACGCTTTTATCCCTTGTCTGAGAGCTGATCTCTGTGTGGAAACTTCTTGCACAGTCTTCAAATAGATCTGGATGTACAACGGTGCGGTAATATGAATGGAAGTCATCTAACAGCTTATTTCAAGGTATGGAGAAAGACCTTTGTTCAATTTCCATTTTTTAGCATACATTAAAAACAATCAGACAAACCAGCCCATCAGTATTATTGGTAGAAGACTAGCATCTTTATGAATTAGTGATCAGCGGTTGAGATAACACTTCCCTTTCTTCATCATAGACTGCTGCATTCAATTAAAATGACAAATAATTTCATGAAATTAAACTCAGCTCACTGGGGCTAACCAAGCGTGGCATGCACACTGTTAATGTCACCCAAAGGAAAACTTCAAATCAGTAATACCTCCATTGCACCATCCTGCCTTCTCCCAGCAGGAGCTGGCTGAGTGCCCTCTGCCACCTCTGGGCGCGCACAGACCGCTCGTCCCAGCCGCCGTGGTTCAGTGTTAGAGCAGTGCACTCTGAGCTGCTGGCATTTGGCACGTGATTTTATCTTCCCATGGTAAGGAGGTGGGAGCTACTTTGAATTCATTGCATTGCTGACCCATCATGAAGCCCTCTCAGAATCCGTGCTACGAACAGCAAGAGCCCTTGTTTTGTGCATCACTTAGCGTAGGAAAGCAGAGTAGATCCCCATGGCTCCTGAGCAGAAATGAAGAGCCGATTTGCAGTCAGAAGTGCAAGTTCCCTTGAGAAGGTAACGTCTGACAGTCGAGAAGAGAAAGCTTTGTTGATAAGACAGCAGATTTTAAGAGTATCAAAGCATTCAAAAAGGACCATCCAACTAGACATACAAAGCAGAAAGCAAATGGACTTTCAGCTCCTTTGTGACTCTGGGAGTTTGGTTGCTTTCAGCACACCCTTTTTGGCTGAATTTGCCTCTCCTCAGCAGATGGTGTTACACGTTCCTTTGGCAAGCCTTGGTCGGAACTATCACAGCCGCCTTGGTTTTCTGGTGAGCCGCAAGGTTATTTCACTCTACAATGCTTGATTTCTCTTTTTTTTTTTTTTTTTTTCATCTGCAGAAATCAAAGTATTCCCATACCTATCACTTAGCAGTTGCTCCTCAGAGCAGTTTGTTTCCTTTTCAAGTAGAAATCTATAGATTTGTCACCCTTTGAGGGTTAGATGAATGATCACCAGCCCTTTGCTGAAGTACAGACAGCCTTGGTTTCAGTAAATCAGACCACCACTATCCTTTCTGGGGAGACGCCAATATCGCTTCTCTTGTGTCCCCAGTTGTGCTGGGGCTGGGTGGGGGGAATCACAAAAGCCACTTTTTTCTCTTTTCCTCTTCCTTGAGCAGATGAATTGCAATAGTGAATTGTCCTCTCTCTTTTTTTTTTTCTTCCTGTATAAAAGTGGACGTATTTCACATATGATAACTTGCATAGCATTTTTGAGTACGACCTTGATAGAGTTGCATTCAGTTGTACTGATTGCTGTGTGGACATGTAAAGTGATCCCTGCCCTGGTGGCTGTGAAGGTCAAATAGCAAAAGAAAAAGATTGTTTGCACGTGTGGAGAAAAGAGAACATACAAACAGAAAATGTATTTTCTTCAGCCTCTGAAAGTAGTTCTTTTGACTTGGTGATACTTATTTGCTGCACAAGCAGGGTGCTTACTGGCATGTTCCTGGCTGTGTTGAGGGTTTATTTTTCTGATAAGGAATTAATCTCATTTCGTGTCGGTGCAAAGTTCTGTATTTAGCAATGAACATTGAGCCAGAAGCTGCTCATGTTTTATGGTCCTTTGATTTAATGTGTAAAAATCAGCAGTGAAGATTGATAGTTTTGCATATTTTTAATCATAGAATTGCAGTTTCTGTGACTTTGTTTAATCTTCTAAATTCATGGTTTGACTTTGTGTATACATTCTTCTCAGGAAACAGAAGCTTCAATGCTTTAGAAGCTTACTTAGATACGGGCTTTACCTTTTTAAAACATTAATAGTTGTGGGTTGTCAGGAAGATCATTTATATGTACATAGTAGTTCTCTGTTGGAGGCTAGAGGGCAGAAAAGAAATACAGTGAGACCTGTAAGCTGAACTAGTTAAAATAAAAAATTAAACTGGGCAAATCTTTCCTTATAGATAGAAGAAGTATTACTTTATCTGCTGAAAATCCCACTGAACATTGATTTTTATAATGTAGGAACTCTTCTGACAGCTAAAGCTGCCTATAAAACTTTTACGTCACCATTATTACTGAATCATCTCCTGAAGTGTACATTATATATTGTGATTTTTTTTAACCTCCAAATTGTATTCAATGAATTTTCTGACAACTAGAATTTCCAAATGAGTTTTCCTTTTTTATTTTTCTTTTTTTTTTTTACCTAACCAGCTGCATTGTAGAAATTGAAATGCTGAATAATCATTCTGGTGGCAGGAACTTGCTTGAAATAAATCCTTGCCTATGTAGTTTTGCATGCTTCCCCTACTTGGAGGAGTATGTTAAAAACATAAGGGGATGATTCCATCTGATATGGCTGTGACCAGATGTGCGTCACATCTTTGGATCTTAGGAATGGCATCCTCAGGAATAACACATTACTGAATGTGGAAGCCCGTTGTGGGAACCGAGCAGAAGAATCTGCAGGAAATCCTAACTGAGTGAAGTGGAGATGTTTAGAGCACTGCTGGCAACTTCTATCTGAAACAAATCGTTTCAAGAACCTCCAAGGTTGTTGTTGTAAACAGTTTTACTTTAGGTTTGATTTACTTCGATACTGAATTAGAGCATTCACCTGCAAGTTTAGTGCGTGAATTCTGTGTCAGTGTAATCTGTTTTTGTTAGTTCCCTGTAAACAAATCCACTATTATTTATTATGACTTTTTTCTATTGTGCTTGCTTTCTTGATAGCGTTTCATGATTCTTTGTCATTAGATACCCAGTCCAGCCTTCAGCTGAAGGAAGCAAGCGAAGATGAGGAAGAGAATTAATTTACCTATTAACTAACAAGAGTCTTCATATTACATATATAGTAGTCTTTAAACAATGTTGATGATTTGGGGCTTTTTTTGAGGAAAAATTAGATTCCTCTTCATCTAAGGTTCTTGGGGTTGCTGAGCCTGGATGGACGTAAGGAAGGTTGGATGAAAAACATGTCACCTACAGTAGTCTCTCAGGAATGTAAGGATGCATAATATACTCAACTCCTTTCCTCCAAATCAAGTCAAACTGTGCTGGGAGCTGAGTGCGACAGGACAAAGGGAATTGCACTCATCGGCCCAGCAAAGCCCCCCTTGCCTTCCCATGACGACAGCATGTGGGCAGTGCGTGCAGGTGTTGTGTTGGACAGTTTTCTTAGTGCTCAGCTTAAAGCAGTGGTATGGAAGAGCAGTGATGTACTCGTGCTAAACAGACCATCCAAGCATCATGGGAATTGGTTTCAGCTTTCTGGAGCTACTCATGCAAAAAGTTGTTAAAAACTCAGGAGGGTGAGTGCTATCTGCCTGGCGTTGCATGGCTGCTTCTTTTGTATTTAATCCATGCTGGACCTTCATGGGTTAATCGTAAGTGTGAGGTTTCTTGTGACATGCTTGGCCAAATCCGATGTACAGACTTCAATTTGAAGTGAGCAGTGTTGAAAAATGAGATGTTTTTGAAAGTTAAATTGCAGTCATTTATATGAAAATGCCTTAGGTATTTCATTTTTCCCCCCAAAAATATACTCATTTTATAGCACATTAATAATTCATGTGCATATTGGTTGCAGACATAAAGCACAAAAATATACGTGCTTATAAAGCATAGATTTTTATGAAACAAGCATGAATTGCTACTGTCTGAATGACAGTAATGCCTGATTAGCTCCCATACTATTTAATTTTTTGATGGATGTTCATGATTGTTCATCGATACAAGAAAGGAACAGGATCCTCTGCAGTGGTTTGCAAGAAGTCTCCAGAAACACATCTCCCGCAACAACAGATTAATAGGCGCAGCAAAACACATGTGAGGCAGCAAAGTTCACCTGTCTATTTGTTGCATTCATGGCAAGCCACTGCGCTCTGGTTTGCTAACCCAGATTCAGGAAGAAGATATTGAATGTATGGGATAACACAGATAGATGCTTCCTCTGTACACTAAAATAGGGATCTCCAGGGAGTACTGTATTTCTTGATTTGTGATGATTGATTCTCTCAAGAATCAAGGAGGAGCAAATCCTGCTCCCCAGCTCCTGCAGCAGACACTTCTTAAAACAAGAATAGGCCGCTAATGATCGTTTGGCACTTTGTTGTAATAAGGTTGCCCTGATGTCAGTGCTGTCTCCCACTAGTACAGTTTTTCTATTGACTGAACTTCCTTGTGCCAGTAAAGGTTAAAGTATCCTCGTCTTCTATCCATAGATGCCTATTGTATATAATAGTAGTTATGTTCTGCTTACATACGGATGAGTTTCTGTGGTGTAAAATAGTCCAATAGTCCCCAAAATCTAATGTCTTAACCATCAGAGTTGTCATCCTGCTTACAGAAAGGAGAAAATTCCCTTTGACTTTATTTGAAGTTGGGGCAGATCTGGCTCTCCTAGTAGGACTCGGACTATAAAATGTGTTGGACTGGGCTAATCCCTTGCTGCCCGTCAGAGCAGAAAGCTGAGAGTTGAGTGAAGAAGGCTGCAGGTACATGCGCAGCTCGGGGAAGTAGCTCAGCTTTTGCTGTTCTGCAGCAGGATGCAAGTCAGTGCAGTGGGAATGTGGGACGTGAGCAAAGTGAATTTCACTCTGTGTTCAGGGTCCTAATTTATGCGTTAAACTCAAGGATATTGCGTTTTCAAAAATGCCAGAAATTAGAGTAATGACGTGTTTGCTTGATTTCACTCCAGCTCCCAAGATTAGTCATTAAATATGGTGATGAAAGGTGTTCCTGCTCCCGGGGGTGCACTGTGGAAGAAGTGGTCACTCTCTTTTAATGCTGTTTGCCGTAGGGGACATTGCAAAAGTAGTTTGGTTATTGTCAGCCGTGCTTTTCCATCTATCTGTCTTTTCGCATTTTGGTTGTGGAATCACATTACCTATTTCATGGGGCAGATGTGCCCGCTCAGGGGAGCGTGACCATGTCCTGCCTGGAGCTGTTGAAGAGAGTGATGTTGCACGTGTGAACATTGGGAGGACGAGACCCTAGGGAAGGATGTGGTGCTTCTTGGCATGTAAGGGCAGTTGCCTCGATAACTATCACTGAAATAGTGCAGCTCGATTAATTGATTTGGAGGAAATTGCTGGAGACAGGAGAAGTAACACATGAAATACTGGAATGGCTTTACATTGTAGGGTGACGAGGTCTCTTCCAACAAAATTGAGCCGGATGAAAGCTCTTCTGCTGTGGGTGAGGCATGCTGGGAAGAATAACAGTCCTGTTGATTACTCTGAGAGAGAAGTATTTAAGTTTCTTAATCCATCAGTGCATGTTTGTCAGGTTTTGGAGACGCTAGGGTAATTTTATTCAGAGAAATCTCTTGAAGTTATCAGTGTACTATCAGAAGAAAGCAGGACATGCTTTGCTGAAGAAGCAGTAATGAATGGGATGGCACAAAGATTGCTGCAGTGCTTGGGTGCCGTTGCCATGAGCCAGAGGTGCTAGTGATTGGGATTTCAGAGGCAGTTGTGCCAGGCCGCTTCTTTTGAAAGTGCAACTTTTCACTCAAAGGGAGTGACTTACATTACCTGAGAGCGTAGCGTGCCATCGAGCTGTGTCTCAGAAGCCTGAGTGTTCAGGATGAAGATGTTTCCTTGGGAAGCCACCATCAGAGAAGTGAAGCCCTGTCATGCTCTGGTATCTCCACAGGTTTCTGATCAGTGTAAACGGAATCCATGGGGATATATTTAACCTGTTGAGTCAAAGTACAAGTCTGAGTAAGAAATGTTCCCTACCTATGCCCTCCCTTCAACTTAATAATTGGCAGATGCAACGACTTGAGGTAACCTGGATTAGTTCTGCCTTAGTAGAGAAGGTCTGTCTTAGAGGTCTCTTCCTCCAGAATTCATTTATTCTTTGGCTTTGACGAAGCCTGGAGGTATTGACTTGCAGGGCATGATGTACAACGTTATCTTTGCAAGCATGTCTAGGAGGAAGAGATTAGGAGTTTTAGGGCTTCAGCCAGAAAGGTGCTAATTTGAAATTTTTACTTGCAGCCCTCAAGTATTCTTACCCTTATAGGAAACGGTCACGGGAAGTTTGGGCGAAGGTGGCTATTTCTTCTATAGGTTATTTCATGGATCTGGTTTTTAGTTTCTTACAGTGCCATGGGTTAAGTGATACAGGCAGTCAGGCATTTTTAAAAATAGAATAATAATGACAGTTGCAAGTGCGGGGTATATTTTGGAGGAGAGGACTGTGGTTACATCTTAAGAGTAGGAAAAAAAAAAAGTGTTCTGTAATTCTGTGTTGGGTTTTTGCTCCTGTGGTCTTTTAGTGAGGTGTATTTGGTTTTGAATATGCCTTTGAGGACTGTTGCACAGTAAGAGAGTATAATCAAATCACTTAAGGGGTTGATATGGCTTTTTCTGTGGATTATCTGGATGTGGCTGCAATAACAGTGTTTTTTTCCTCTGGCAAATCAGTGCAGTACGCTGCCATGAAATGCCTGCACACTTAAACTTTATTGCAAATTTAAATTACTTACATTATTTTGTTGGACAGTCATTCCCTGAAGCATTATAAACCAAATCATTAATTACTGTTTCTAATGTGCACGATCCATTGGAAAACATTAAACAACACTCACGGTTCCCTTTATTGTTATTGCTCTTTCAATCCCTGAGGCAGCAGATCAGATGGAAACTCCTGGGCAATCTCATACTGACATTTTGTGCTTCTGACAGAGATGGCTATGGGCTGCAGATGTTCATGGGACCATATGGTATCTGCATATTGTCTTCTGGAATTATTATGAAATATACTGTTTTAGAGGGGAAAGATAATCTGATCATAAATATTAATCAGTGCAGCTGTAGTTTGAATGACTGTAAAAATGTCATAATGGAATTCCAGACTTTTCCTGTTTTCATTCACTGATGTATTTTCTTCCATACTATTTTACAAGTAAAAACCTATTTTTTAAAATCACTCTTTGGTAACCCTACATTTTGTCTGAAAACAAGCTGGGTTTTTTCTTGACACGAACATCTGAACTAAGATGCGTTGTACAGGAAAAATATAATTCTTATCAGGACATCTAAACCAGTGGCTCCCCCAGCAAAAACCCTGTTGCTTTGTTTTTCTCCAAACGCTAATAATCGCAGCTGTAGAGCTGAAAATTCTGCTTTTCTGTCTGAGCTTTAGTAGCACTAGGGCATCACTGAAAACCCTAGCGCAGTCTCACAATTAAGCCTGCGTGGAAGGCCTTGTTGAATTTGACTCTATGACCTCTATTTTTCCTGCAAGTAAGTGTAGCTCCAATACCTCCAGAAGATTTGTTTGAACAAAGCTAGGTATTACTGGCTCTCTTAGAGGGGCTTTGTAATGCTTGCTTATATGTTTCTTTCTTCCTAAGGCCCCTTGAAGTCAAATGTGAGCATCTACTGAAGTACTCCTTTCCCGGGGTGCACCCCGTGAAATGCTTCATGCATCACTGTAGAGTAGCCTCTATTTTGGGGGGCACTAACTAGCTTATAGGTTATGTCTGGTTTACATCTGAGCCTGCTTCTTGTGTCAGGATATATTCAGCGTTGGATATTCAGTGCCAGGAAACTGGCACTGAATATCCAAGTGGGAGTTAGCACATTCAGTGGAGACTGGTTGTCTACAGAATTTGTCTCCCTTTGGTTCTGTTTGTAGTGGGCTTCTTGGCCGTTTGGCCATGTTACTGGTGTGTTGTTAAAACTAAGGCTTTTTGTTTATGAACAAGTAAAAAGACTGGGGGGAGAGTTTAATTCCTTCAGTGTAGTTGATCAAATTCTCTAAATACTCTTGTTTTGATTTTGCTTTTAATTTGTGGCATTGATTTATGGCTCTGTATGCCTGTTTGTAGAGGATTATCTGCATATTCTGCAGTGCTGATAAAGTAAACATTAGCTGTCATCTTGAAATTATGCTACAAGATGGCAGGGCATTTGATTGCTGTCTTATACTGACAATGGTAAAAGCATTTATGAGGGCCTCGTGCTGTCTTAAATATGTTTTGTTAGAATCTACGCTTACGTGTGTTTTGTTTTTTCTTCTGGCTTTTTTTTTGTTCTTTTAAAAGGGTGAGGATATGGCAATAATCTCCATACTCTGGGCACGCTTGCTGTGTGGAGATTAGGAGAGGCTTTAGTGCTGTGTCCTCAAAGGGCCTCCTGTACTTTCTTAATCCATAAAAGTGAGTGTCAATAACTTGTACAGGAAATTCTTCATGAAATTTTTTGACATATATGGCAATGACCCCAGGTTAAACCGCATGAATTAAGGACGGGAGCAGGGCTGAACCCGGGCAGGGTGTGTTAGTGCCTGTCACACAGCGGTGTAGGTATGGGACCCCAAGCACTGGGGCCACAAGTTTTGCAAGTACTGCTTTAAATCACTTTTTTGCTGAAAGAGAAACTAAAAGACTGTGTATCTTAAGAATCGAGGAGGTTTTTAATTCGCGCTGTTAGGAAAATCTGAAGGCATTTTGAATTACCTCAAAAGATTTACCATGGTATAAGCAAATTAGCCAAACCAAGCTCTTCTCTGAGAGGAGCCCAGGTGAATCCCAGGTTCCCCGCTGCAGTGCCAGTAATTTCACATTGTCCACAAGTCAGATGCGGCAACACTGGTGTAATGGGGTGGAAAGCCCAGCCCGTGGAACACCCTTAGTGTAATGGGGATGCCTTCCCCTCGATCATTGATATAATAGATTGCCCTGATTTTATCAGTCTAAAGCTACCGACATTTTGCAGGCTTAGTTATTAGACTTAAGCGTGTTCATATGAGTCAGAAATACAGTGCATGAATGATGGACCAAGTACTTTAGGCATGATGAAACTATATTTTAGGTTTACCAAAATGCAAATATATTTATCACATCCTTTCCTAAGAAAATGTAGTTCAATTTAATGGGATTGACTAAAGCTGCTGAATATAGCTCAACAGCTAGCTCAGCATCTAGTGGAGTGTGAGCCTCTCACTGCAGTTCTTTATACGTTTCCTCCTTGATATTTGTGTTCTTTCATCTTGGCCTCATCCTTTCTTTGTATGTTTCCTCCTTGATATTTATTCATCTTGGCCTCATCCTTTCTTTGTACATGCTAATAAGGCAATAATTGATGTAGTCCTACCCCGGCCAAAGTACTGACCTCTGTTTTACTGTTGATTAGCAGAGATCGGTAAAGTGTGTGTATGAATATGCTGAATATTTTATGTCTCTTCAATTTCTACATTGTCTTACATTAACATTTTTATCATGTGGAGAGCTGTGAAACACGAGGTATTAGATTTTCTGCTGTAGTACGGTTACACTGAGACACTGTCAGAATATCGAATATGTGAAGCCTTTGTCACAGGCAGACCCTGGCTTCCTATTTGGACACCCAAATGTTTGTGTATGAAAAAACTTAGCAATCCCTTGGAGTCTTCTAATTTGCCTTTTGGAATAATTAAACATACAAAACCTGTGCAAATCCCCTCTTTCACCCACAAAACCTATACTTAATTTTAGCAGTGGGAGTGAATTTGATAGATATACAGAGTTTTCTGATAATGAAAGATTTTAAAACATGACTTAAAAGTATGATATAGAATATTGATCTGCTAAATATTTGAAGGATATACAGAGTCCAAACTCCTTCCCTATTACAACTCCACTGCTTAAACTGTAAAAGGCCCCCTCTGTGATAAGTAAAACTATTAGAGGGTGAAGTTGGAGCAGGATGCTACTGGTTCACTGTGAATAAAAACTTCCCCTAAGGACTTTTTACTTATCTGGGGAATTTTCTAGCAGTCTCCAAGCTGCTTACTGGAGATGAATTTATTGGCAACTTTCAGATGGAGTACTAATTTCAAGAGTGTCACACTGCCACGAGTGCAGGTTTCTGTAATGAAAATCCTGCGATCCTCACCCTCGTAGCTGTTCCAGGGAAGACTGTTTGTATCAGCTCATCTATTGGACTCTGACGGTTGAGCAGAGGGAGAAACAAAAACAGAGCTCCAATCCAAAACTGAGTTGTTAGCTGGAATTGCCAATTTTCAACTAGTGTTCCCACTAATTATTCTAGAATAAATTAAACTTGAACTTCTGGAATAAATTAAACTTATGCATAAACAAGTCATATTTGGGGTTGGATAAGGGAGAAGAATAGGAGTTAAAGCTGTAATAATCTTTTTTTTTTTTTCCTTTAATCCTCTAGGCTTACTCCACTGTTAAGGATTTCTGGGAGGCCAGCACTGAAAAGTGGTGTCATATGTACACGAAAATGGTGTTCTGATGAGGGATGGTGGAGTATGAGAGGAACACGGACAAGAAAGCAGAAATCAACAGTTGAATCTACTTTTTTAAACCTTGTAAGTTCCCCACAGTGGGATGTCTTCCTTAACCTGTGCCATTGTGGTGAGTGTAGATTCTGCAGAAGCACCTCAGGATTGTTTTTGAAATGGAGCAGCAGAAGCTAGTAGCATGACAAGGTTGGGTAATAGACTCTGGTTTTATTTGGGGAGGGTGTTCATGCCCGTCCCAAGCACTTACTGGAGATTCACATCGCTTAGCTGTTCTTCCCTGACACTCTTGAAGTCCCCTCTCAGATATATACATTTTACTGAATATATTTAGTAGAAATATCTTTAGGAACATGGTGGGGGTTGTATGATCGGCTTTTCAGTACAAATTGGGATGGAATTTTGTAACGTAGGTAACAGGACTTTTCTTAGCAAGTAACTCAAAACAAAGTCAAATTGACATTGCCTAGAGAAGCAATTGCAATGGGAGGACAAAGGCAGGGATCACAGAGGAAACCAAGCAGAGAATTCTGGTTCTGTAAAGGATTTCCCAGAGATATGTAGAAATCCTTTGCACCATCCTGAGTTCTTATGTCTGATTACATTGGACTACATTTGAAGAAAAGGGTTGAGTTTACATTCAACTTGTTACAAACTCTGAGTGTGGTAAGGGAAGGAAGTATCAAGATTACATAATGTTTAGTTATCCCTTTGATTTTAGCATTTCCTAGAGTAGAATGATCTAAAGCACAAGAGGAGGGTAAATGAACACATCAAATTTGCAAATGTAACTCAAGGCCATCTCCCTGTGTGATAGAGTACCTCTAATGACAACTTGCTTCTTGTCCTTCGTCATAAAGGTGATCATTAGGAGTGAAAATGACAGTTCAGTTGGGTAGGACCAGTGTAACCGGGCAATTCATTTACACTCGCAATGTATTCAGCCCTTCCTGTAGTGTGAGATTGAACAGGCACACAAACACTTGAAGGAAAAATGGGATCCGTGACCAACTAGTAGGCTTAGGAGCAGAGCTGGTTGTGTTGAAATAGTAAGATTGAGATGTGAGAAGAATGATGCAAGTAGTGTATACTGCCCAGCATCTCGCATGCTGATATAACTGTAGCTGACAAAGACTGGATATGAGCCAATATTATTACGGGAGAGCTGAGGGGCATAACAAGAACAATGCCACCTTCTTTTAGTCTGTAACTGGTCATAGTAATTGGCCTGATAATGTCATCCTACAGTGACTTATATGCAGCAGTACTGGGATCGATTTCTTTTATTTATGTACTGTAGAGACAAAGATAAGAGAGAAACCATATGCATGTTGATGGATGCCATATGATTCTGGTTCTCATCCTCTGAATTCCTCCCATTCTCCTCAAGTTTTATAGGAGCAAAAAATAAGAACAGATGTATCTCTTTTCATATTTTTAAATTTTAAGGTTTTAGCCTACTAATGTTCCATCTGCTTGTTACCGCGAACTATGGGAGCAGTGCATTTTCTTGACACCGTCTAGCGTGTTCTAAAAAGAGGGAGCAGTTAGGAAAAATTAATAATGGAAAAATATACAACACAAAGAAGATGTACCTCCCCTGCAAATCCCAAGCCTAGCTCTTTGGATTTGCCTGTATCTGAGCCGGGGGATGGCCAACTGCTCTGCACGCTGTTAATAAAGGGCACCACTGTCAAACAGGCATGTATGAAGGAGGATAAAAAGGCTGACTATTAACCTGACTTCAGGAAGATGTGTTTAATATAGGACTTGCCAGAACTGTTTAATCAAAATGTTTATGGCATCTTATATTCTGAACAAGCATCCCAAATACTTAGTGCTTATTTTTGTAGCTGTTATTCTGTAAGAAGTAGTAGTATAGGGCTACGTGTGTGGAAGCCCTAATCTCTGAGGGAAGAGAGTTAAAATGAAGTAGGTATTACCTATGGGAACTAACTTTGTATGAGAAATTTGAGTTTTCTGCTTGCAGCTCTTTGCAGGATTTTGTTTATTCTCTTAACTTTCTCACCACATCTGGTGGGGAAGGAATGGCTGAAATGAATGAGAGATTAGCAGGACATTCAAAATATCATCCTTTTGTACAAGAAAGATAGCATTTAGACGCTCAAACCACCTTTTGGTGCAGGCTTTGTTCTATAAGGTACTCTACCAGTGCAGAATAAATCACTGACCTCAAACAATCTGGCCAAAGGGCCTAATCCCAGTTTCATCAAACCTTCTTCATCCACTTTGGATCAGACCCTCTGCAGACAAACCAGATCTAGTGTAGGTCATTATTTACTGTTTTGCCAAATAATTGATATTACAAGGTCACAGGAAAAAGTTGGCATTTCAGCTGAGCTGGGCTTTTGAATTCAGACTTTCTATTTCGATTTGATCATAGAACTGTTCTCCTTGAGCCGCTGCCTGCGACATTGCATCCTAACAGGAAAATACATCTGCAGGCGTTCTGGCACTGTCATTTGTAGATCAGCCAAACAAAAAGATGATTATATATCTTTCTAACGCACAGTTATCAGCCTTTCTGGATGTTCCAATTTTTCACACATTTTGAGTGATCAGAGATGGTATGATATAACTTATCAGTGATAGTTTGCACCCTTCCAAAAATATCTTCAGCTTAGTCATTTTATTATAAATGCTAATAATTATAATTATCTTCTGCACTTGGAAAATGTCTCTAATTGATAGCAGTAACATGGAAGCGTCATGAATTTTTATAGGTGAGGATCTGCTGAGCCCCTTATGAGTGTTAAAAATATATCTAAAAATAAAACTACTTGATGACCTACTTGCTAATATTTTTTTTTTTAAATTGTATTAGGTGGCTAGCTCTACCAGTAAGTAGGCAAAACTTGATTGCTGATATTTTTTAAATGTCTGATTTATAGATCCATGAAGGAAAATGCAATTTTTTCCTCCAAAAATATTAAAAACTGTCTTGTCATTGAATAACTCTACGTTAGTATGATAAATGATGAAAATTGGTTTTCTTTAACCATTTTTATATGTTTAATATATAAATGGTCAAAGAAAATATATCATATATAATAAAATATATGTATGTAATTTATATAATAATAATATATATCACACTATATATTTTTAATACATAAAAATTATATAAATTAAGGTGAAGTGTTTTTTCAAAACTGAAATAATCTGCAACCAGAGGAGAGAAAATTAAGTTTTCTGAATGGTTACAGCTGCTGGGAGCCAGCATGCACAGGCCTGTTTGACGGCACTCTGGAGTACAGAAGGAACTTTGGCTGTAGCCAAGTGGACTTTGGCCAGGCACTCTGAGGCTTGTCGCCTGGTCTTGCTTTTCCTTTTTGGCTTGCTATGAAAAGAGCTATTGCATGATATGCAGAACTGCAGTGCTTTCACCGCATTCAAGATCCGATCCAGAGCCCAGGGAAATCACTAACAGCAACGGACAAGCTCCTTTGGGACATTAACCGCCCCAGTAGTGGATTTCAGTGTTCAGCCTTCCCTCTGGCTGTCTTCCCAGTAACGTGAAAGGGAGTTTTGTCCGCATGAGGACTGGTGAGCACCGGGGGATTTCTCTCTGTTCCAGCCCAAGAACGGTTTGTGGGCCTGTTGAAATCACTCAGTGTTGGCAGCCTGATGTACATTTTACGTTATTCCAAAACACTAATCCTGAGCAGGGAAGGGCTGAAGGAATGTGCGTCTAGGAGAACATTGGCAGCACCAATGAATTTTAACTACTCAGCCCCTGGAGTTTCTCCTTAGCTAACTTTTTCCTATCACCATCTTAGTGCAAAAAAGCAGGTAACCATTCCTTTGTTGAGACAGAGCCACAGACACGACTGAATAACTACCTAAACCACAGGCAAGGGAACTGTCTGAAGTGACTCAGGTACAGCCCATTCCAGTGTAAAGGGATCAGTGAAAAACAGTACCTCGTCTGGCTGCTGGCGAGCCCCTGCGGAAGAGTTACAGAGAAATAGCAGTGCCCACCCAGACCTGTGACTGTGAGAACCTGGAGGGGTTGTAATGTTTTATTCTTTTTTATTGTAATGCTTTGAGGTACCTGAAATGGCAATTCGGCAGCACTGCTGTTTATAAGGAGGAGCTGAATTGGTACAGTGGAAGTGTTTACTGCGGGAAGACTTTTAAGTGGATGCCTGGGAAGCGTTTGTTCGACTTATTGGACAGGGACGGCTATCACATCTCAGCATTATAAGAACACAGAGCTACTTCATGGATTAAAAGGCAGATCCTTAAATACATACCTAAATACTTAGATAATTGATAGTTTGTCTGCGGAAAAGGCATAGACCGCCTAGTGTGGATAATTTTCAGAAGACTTAGTTGCTTCATTAAAGGTTGGACCATTTGTCTGAGTCTTCTTCCTAATCTGTAGCATTCACTGCAAATCAGTTTTTTTCCAAAATGTTTTAAGAATGTGTTTCTTTGTAAGATCTGTTAGTATACCACCCACAGATTAATAAGCTTTGCAGAGCTGTAGGGAGGTGGAAGATCTCTATAATCTGTTTTTGTTCGCCAAGCTCTAGATTATGGAAATTATTGTCAAAGTGGTGAGTTGGGTGAGTTCATTGAGTTGAATTTTCGGTGGAAGTCAAAGGGGGTTCAGGGTTGTGGCAATCTGAAGCTCATTTTTGTAAATTCCTCATCAGTAGGTAAAAGTTTCAAAAGCTCATAACTACTGTACACCTGGCTCATTTCTAAAGCCTTTTCATGTTAAATGAGATCTGTAAAATTCCCAGTTCAGTAAAATATTTAAGTACATACTGAAGTCAATCCTGTTAAATCCAGCGATTAAACCAATGCCAGTGAGTTTTGAGCACATACCTAAAGCTAAAATGTGCTTAGCTTCTTTGTGATATAAGTGTTTTATTCTTCTAAAGTTTTAGTTGGACTCTGTTCTAGAGCCTTAGGAAAACCATTGACCCTCCCAGAAGAGACTGTGTATACTATGGTGTAAATTTACTGTGTAGTAGACGCTGCATGAAAGTTCTCTAGAAGTGAGAAAACTACATCTATGCTTCTCTGTTTGGCATAAATGCTGGAACTAGAAGGCCACAAAATTGGTTCTGAGAAGCAATGGGAAGGCATACCACGAGCAGGCTTGTTGAAGTTACTGAAATGCTAAACTGGTAGGTAACAACAGAGGTACCACATCCGTTTGCCAATAAAATGAATGCCAGTAATTTAAATGACATTTAGTAATTTATAATTTCAGCCAGAAATGCAACTCCTGACCATCCCAGTGGTACTCTGGAGTCTTCTTCTGAACGTGACATGGATCAAAGGATCCCTCTCAGTTGTCAGATGGTAGTGCTCCAGGGTACTGCCCTTTAAGCCCATGTTTTAGTTTGTGTTTAAAAAAGTAAGAACACAAATGAAAGATGCTGAAATGCTTGCTTCTCCTGAATTGTTTCCTAGGTCTGATTTTTAAAAACGAGCGTTTCATTTTACCAGTGTTCAGTCAGGTCAATGCTGCTCCCAGCCTTCTCACCTTGTGTGTTCTGGGTGTTGTGGTATGTCCCTGAGCCCTTTGTGTTCGTGGCAGCAAGGTGCTGCTTCACCCACTTTGTCTGCTTTCAGAGGTTTTGCCTGATTCTGTGGTAGCTGGCATGAAAACCAATGATGATTTTGAATATTTTAATGTGTTACAAAGTACGATAAATGATAGAAATCTCACCTAAAGAGGGGGGAGTGAAGGATGAACCCATAAAGCCAGCCTCTTCATCTTCTCAACTGATTTTATTACAGCTGTAATAGGAGCAATTTCAGTTAAAAGGCTCTTGTCAGACAACAGTTACTGTAGATTACAGCCACATAAGAAGCAGTCTTGGTCAAAGACAAATCGGGAATTGCTCTAAAAAGGTGATCATTTGCTCAAAGCTCCCTTCCACTCAAAATGACCAGATTTTAGTCTAATGAGCAATAAAGAGAATTAATTAAGTCACAGGTGGTGCAACTCTATTAACTGGTGTTCTTGAAAAGAGTAAAAAGCTTTTCTGGAGGATTTGTGGAAATGAATGTCATCGGCCACATTTCAAAATCAGGCGGTTTTTAAGAAGCAAATTCTCCCATTACCCTGCAAAACCCGACCTTGGCTGAACTGGCATTTTGTATTAAATGTAGTTGTTCCGTAATTTGCAATCTCTCTTCTAGCAGTCCAACTGGAATGATTCACTTGCATAAAACCCGCTGGGGATAATACAGAGCTTAGTGTGCAATGTGAGCTCATCAAATAGTCGTTATTGCACAAAATGCAATCTGAAGTTTTTGTCAAATGCGTCCTGCTGCCTTCAGAGTGAAGGTTAGGCAATGTGGACTGCAGTTTGAATATTGAAATTTCTCAGTAGAGCTACAGAACCATTAAGCTAGTCCTCCTGAGGAAGTTACGTGCCTTTGACTAGCTGGGGTATTTCAGCATTGCCCTGTCATTCTGTTTCTCTTTTTTGACCATTCTGTCGAGCAAAATATCTGTCTGCCCACAGTCTATCCTATACGATACAGAGTGACCACGCTTCTGTAATAGAGGAGATGTGTTTCAAAACGGCAATACAGCAAGCTGTCTCCCTTATACTCCACCTCTAAATTTTCCCAAACAAGGGACCCAACCCCATTTTCCAGCTTTTCTATTTCCAGATCCCTACTCCTCATTTTCTGACAACTTGCTTTGCTCCTGGATCTGCGAGATTCCCCTGCATATTTGTACAGCACACTTTCAAATTGCTGAGCCCCAGGTCCCCCATCTCATCTCCCGCTGTATTTCCTACGCTCACCCTGAATTCATTCAACTCCAAGTACGCCAGCATTAGTGTTACCATAGCTTTAGGTGGGTATAGCAGTTTCCAGACTTGGCCTGGGAGTCAGAACTGTTCTCTGCACTTTCAGCCACGACTTCCACATTTGCAGTGCTTCAGTCTCATCTGACTGCAGTGATTCCTTGGTCCATTTCCCTTTGCAGACTATGCCAAGCAGCGGGGCCTGTGGAGGAAGGTGCAAGTAGTTTCAGCTGAAGTGGCTAAAGCTGATGCTGGGATTGTTGCAGGTGCTTGACTGGATTGTGTGCCGGACCTCAGCCTAGCATCATGTCCCCTCCTCGCCATGTAACATGGAATGCCAGAGCCACATCAAGGAAGACGACAGTTGTGGAATGTACCATTGACGGAACTATGCTTATACGGCTTGAAAGCTGTGTGTATATTATGGATCAGAGATTGGCCACCAAGTTTCAGAAATTTTCATTCTACAGGCCTCCCCAGGTGCCAGATGCTACTGGCGGTGGGATTTTATTGCTGCTCAAAACTTATACGCT
This sequence comes from Charadrius vociferus, assembly GCF_000708025.1. Classification (NCBI taxonomy): domain Eukaryota; kingdom Metazoa; phylum Chordata; class Aves; order Charadriiformes; family Charadriidae; genus Charadrius; species Charadrius vociferus. The sequence continues at coordinate 813,865 of NW_009646411.1, forward strand.
TAGGTCATTTTGATCTGACCACTTGGAGCACTCGAAGAAGTATAGCTTATTGTACTCATTGCAATTATTTGCTTTCTTTATTTCCCCTGTTTTGCAAAGAAGAATAAAGAAAACATGGAATGATTCGAGGACATGGAAGATTTAGCCCTGCTTTCTGTAGCACTCTGAAAACATTTATTTGCATAGCTTAGGCTAGAGATTGCAAAGGAGCTAAAAAGTTGGTCGCCTGCCGAAGTATGCGCTGAAATGCAATAGGACCAGAGTGCTGAATTCCCTAAGAGGCTCTGAAATTCTGAGCAATGTGAAATTGTGTTGAATGGTTGTCTTTGATACACCCAGAATGATATGAAAGAGTGGCTTTATCTCTGAGTAGACAGCAACTGAAGTTGGTGTGAGATTTAAGTACTGTTGATAATATACTGTCTGTCTTAAGGCACTCCTTAAAAATGGACATAGATAGATTTTGGCCTTGTAGTCACACGGTGGCCACAAGCTTTAGGAAATGATTTCGGAATGTCACGTTCAGCAACTTCCTTTTGCAATGCTGGGACTCAAATTATGAGTCAGTGATGAAGTCCAATTGCCTGAACAGTTGAAAGTGCTTTAAAATAACTTTAAAAAAGTATAAATATAATTTCTGACATTTGGGCTTAAATAAGAGCTCCCTTGCCTGACAAGTTTCATTCTGGAGTGAATTTTTACTGCTGAGTTATAAACCCCTGGAGTAGTGATTTCGAATAAAAATGCTGACAAGACCCTTAATGATAGCAGCACGGATAGTGCTGCTGTAATAAAGAGAAAAAGGGAATCATCAGACTTGCTTTTTTAATTTTTTTTTTTATATAGCAGGCCTTTGAGAGAGGATCCAATGCTGATGATATTCACGGAGCACTGCTAAGAGTTATAAAATTGTTGACAAATATATGGTCTTTTTACAGAATACCAAAAAATGAAATATTTTCATTTGGCAATTCAAGAGTTGCCGATGACAAAGGAGCCAGTGAACATTAAGTCTTTAAATTATTTATTACAAACACCACATCTCACAAAAAAGCATAAGCAATATTAGAAAGCATCTGAGTGGAAAAACTGATTATTTTGTTATTCGGTGCCTGTGTTGCATGACATTTTTCATGTTAGTTATCTGTAGCACTACACATAGTCATTGGAAACTATTTTTCCTATGTTGAAAAGTCGTTTATAGAGCAAGATACTGATCTTATGGAAATGAGTTGAAGTGGCATTCATCAGGCTTAGGCAGGTATGTTGAAGCTATTCTGATCCCATTCAGACTTTCTGGGTTTAGTACTGCACAGTATCTGCCAAGATCTGCAGAGCAGCACAGGAGAGGCAAATGCCGATTCCGGGGAAGGCAGCGAGGTGGTGGTGGCGAACGCTCAGTCATGCTGCCCTCCCACCGAGAGTACATGCCGCTTCTGCTGGGGCCACCTGAAAACTGCCTTGTTGCTCTTGCTGGCTTTTGTACTCTCGCTTTGTATTTGCTGGCCACAGGTTAAGGCAAGAAGAGAGTTTTGCATCTGGCACTGCTGAGGAAGTTTGCATGAGATTCCCACCCGCACAGCTGGTAGGCAGAGCCTGTGCTAGAGGAAAGGCTGGTGAGAAGCTGTCCTCTCCAAGCTGCATGCCCAATGTCTCCAGGCACTTTAGCAACTTTCCTTGACAGGGGGTTGGAAGTAGGTAATTGCAGCTGCACAGCATCCATAACAGCTGTGGGTGCCCCCCGCTCTGTTGCAAGGCCAGGGTCACTGCCTTTCAAAGGGCAGTAAAGGGCGGGTGTGATGGAGGTGAGAGAAGTGCTGTGGTCACACACTTTCAAAGGCAGGCAGTTGCCTGGGGTGCGGGTGCAAGGAGGTCCCAGTGGTATTCTCAAGTGACATGCAGAAGCGTTGGAAGGCACTGCATGCAGTAGCAGTTAAATCCTGGAGGGAGGTTGCTGGCTGTGGGACTTCTTTTTTGTACCCTTGAAAGTTAGCTACAGTGCTTGAATTTGATTCTGTGACGTGTTTCTTGAAGCCCATCACAAATAGTGAATAGGCTTGCTTGGACCTTGTTGTTTGGAAAATTGATAGAAGGCAGAACTGCAGTTTAGCTGTTGAAATGACATCCTAAAGACAGGCTTGGGAAATGAACCTCTTGCTCTTTCTAGAGGACATGTAGCTGTTCAGCAATGCTGTTAATGTGCCCAACTTTGCCTCAAATTAGGGCATAGCATCTTTTTGGGTGCTTATTTTTGAATGCTTCAAAAAATCAACCTGAGTTTTTTTCCTTCAATTTACCGTTTGTTGTGGGGACCTGAATAACAGAAATGACATAACCAGACCTGTTCTTTCTGCCTAGACAGGTGCGTGTGTCTGAGCAGCATAGAATCTGCATGTCTTACAAGCATTTAAAAAGAAAATTTGTTGTCTTCTGTGACTATCTCTACTCTTAAAGGACTTTTGGCACTATTCACTGTTTTCCTTAGGTATTTTCTATATGCAGCAGCACTGTCCAAGTAATTCATTCAGGCGTGTAATGACCTATTATACTGCTACAACTTCTAATACACTCCCAGAATCCAACACTTGCTTGGTTTGGAGGTCCTGCTCCTTGTGATAATCCCCTGTCTGTCTTCAGGTTCACTGACCGCTGGGTAGCAGAAGTACTACAAGTAACCCTGGTGAAAAATGTTCAGCCAAATGCTCAGTGCTTGTGGAGGTTGACTGTATGTTGGTTTCCAGCCAGGTCAGTAGCTGAAAGGCATTATTAATGTTCAGAGTAGACAATTTCCTGCAATGAAATAAAGAGCAGGTTTTTTTAATGTGCAACATCAACCTTATTTTAATTACAACACCTCTGGCTGCCAATGTGGTTTAAATATAATTACTTTTAGTTTAAGTATTCTCTCTGGGTATACCCGGTCCATTCCCTTCTCTGTCCTATTCCATTGCATGACTTAGGTCTAATATACCACAGAAGTTGTGGGAGTGTTGATTACAAAATGAGTGAGCTGTGAGTCAGAGACCACAGCAAGCTGGGAAACGTAAGGGCAGAGCTGAGCCTAGATGCTGGCTGAGGGGGGGCACACATCATCTGGGCCTCAAATACAGAGGAACAGTGTATCCAAACATGCAGGAGCAGAGGCGAACAGAATTTAAACCTTTTTGTACATTATAGACATCTGATTTTAAGGACTGCTGTTGAACGCAATTTATTTATCAATTTATTTGATGTATTAACTCTGAGTAATTTCCTAGGGAAGAGAGAAAATAACGCTTTGAAAATCAAGGCTAAATATTTGACAAACGTCCTAATACATTTCCTAATACTCTGTAAAGTGTCCCCCTTTTCCAGTATCATCAGGCATACTATATGTTTACATAAACTATAGTGGTTTGGGTGAATTTTTTATGTTGGATTTTTTCCTGTAGCACACGCTCATTTGGCAGTTAGCAACTCTGCTAATAGTTTCACCAATGGGTCTGGCGTTAGTACTGTGTCTGTAAAGGTAGTATGATAATCTTGTTACCTCTTTGTCTTCTCTAAGGATTGCCGAAATACATTACTGTTGAAATGCCCCAGAGCTTTATTCCCTCTCTCTGGCATAATTCTCAAATGTACACGTGGCAGCACAATGGGGAGACTGAGTTGTAACATCCATTTCTTGACAGCTCAGAGGCAGGAAGCTCATTTGATCCATCATCACCCTGTAACAAAGATATGAAGCCAGTGTAAAAAGAACTGATCAGGAAAGTTTGCTCAAAGAATGAAAAGGGTAAATATTAGCAAAAAAGAAAAACTTGATAAGAAGTAGCCTTGCAATATCTGAACCCACATCTGAGGACAGGACTGTATTTCCTATCCCCATGTCAGCAGCAGAATGTTCTGCAGATGTGTTACGCCAGGAACTGGCCCACAGCAGTTTGGGACATTCTGGACAGTATTCCATGCTTGTAATGGGCTTTGCAGACAGTTCAGTCTGAGTCTTGAATCTTGAAAGTTCTTGTCCTTCTGTGCAAAAGGAGAAAGACTTGAGGGGTATCTTGGCATCCCATCTAGGTGGCCTGCACAAGTGCTGATGCCTGACGTCCTGAAATAAACAATTTGGGATAATTTACCTTAGTAAACTGCTCATCCTAAATCACATATTTGCAACCCACTGCAAATCTTGATGCAGGAATGTTTCCCTTTCAAAAGTTCAGTAGTGGTAGAACTTTGTGTAGAAACTCACACTTCATCATCTCGTACCAAGTTCCAGAGGTAAGTTATTCCATCTTACGCCTAGCTTGCACCTAAATAAATGACAAGAAAAGCTGCTTCTGAGTGTTTTTTTGATGAAGTATGATAGGAACCTAGCTCAGCAAAGTAGAACCACCAGAAACTGGAAGAGAGCAAAGTTAAAGACATTCTTTACTGCCTCATTATGCGCGTGCCTTGCAACAGAGCCTGTAATTGCATGAGCACACACAGTCAATGCCTAGTACAATAAGTTGATGAGATTTTACACAAACACTCAACCGTAGATTCAGTCCTGAAATCTTGCACTTCTGTTGCTTTAATTGCAACAATTACAGAGGTGATATGGGGGGGGGGGGGAGAACATCAGTTTTTCATGAGAAGGTAACATCAAATGCGTATTTGGGGCTCTTTGCTCAGCATATTCTTGTTTCTGAAAACTCCCGTGTGTGGATCTGTCCTATTCTGTTACAGGACTTAGATCTAATATACCACCAAACTTCATACCAGGCCACCCTCTGAGGTAATGAGATGCATAGTATTTCAAGTTGAGAACACACAAATGACCTCCAAAGAGTGAGAAACTAATTAAAACCAAAAGTAGATGCTCACCATGTGTTTGCAATTGAGACTGCAAATGGGGGAAGAGTATTTCGGGGTCAAATTCTGGTCAGTTATAGAGAATTTGACTGTGTGAAAGTAGCAGCTGTGTAACAGGGGAGGAAATTGCCCCTTGGTGGCTTGGAGAGGTAATGTGGAAAATGTGGGGTAATTGGTGGGCTAGTTTCTGAGGTTTTTGTCCTGTCGAGTTTAATCCTGCAGATCTTTACTTGTGTGAGTAGTAGAAGTCTTGTGAGTCAAACATCTTGGAAGACTGATATCTTTAGGCCTGCCATGACTCGCGCGACCTTGAACCAGCCAGCTAAGTTCAGTTCCCTGAGTTGGTCTTGGGTTCCCTAATTACCAATAAAGGGCAGGAGGGAACTATGTCCCTTCCTGGCTGTAGTGGTAGAGATTGCTTGATGTCCAACGTACAGTTTAGATCCCTCCAGTTCTAGCAGTATCTGGGTATCCTAGGAGTAGTTCCAGCAGTTTCCAAGTACTCAACAGTATCCATCTTTCTAGAAGATGGCATGTAGGGGAAGTTTACAACTTCAGCTCTGGATTTTTCTGCCAGTCTGATTTCTCAAAGGCAGCTTATGCCTCAGCTAAAGTCATCTTATCTGGCTTTCAACTGGCATGGTGGTTATAACTTGTGTTCAGTGAATTTTACATTTATTACACTGAATTTAATCTGATAGTTTATAGCCCAGTCAAGTCTGCTCCACAATGCTATTCCACAGTTGTTCAAGGTGTTCCCTAATTTACCACCTGGAGCAACCTTGTGTCAGCAACCTATGTTGTTCATATTCTTTTCCAGAACATTTATGAAAATGTTGATGGATTCAAATATCAGTATGAATCCTTTGAGGGACTCCTGGTGATATTCCTGCTTCAAGAAGTGACCAGTTCCTACTCAGTTTTCTGTCTTTTGATCAGTTATTTCTCCAAGCGACATCCTTGCTTCTGATTGTGGCTGCTTAGTTTCCTTAAAAGCAACTGCTGGGGGACCTTGTTGAATGCTTTCAGGAAGTCCAAGTGTACCATAGGAACATGATTTCCCTTCCTTTCCTGACCTGTTCGGGGAAGTTCAGTAGGTCTGTGAAGCTTCACTTCCCTTTATGAAGCTATGCTTGTTTTTTCCCAAACGTTACATTTGTTCTTATATTTTGATCAAGAGGTTGCATATCATAGCTGAGCGTCTGAACTATTTCATCCTTTAGTTCTTTCAGAACTCTTGCCTAATTTCCTCTTGTCCGATGATTTGTTGCTTTTCACTTTGTCTGCCTTTATAGCATCTTTTTTATTCACAATTTAATCTCAGAAAGATCCTGAGATGCCTTAAAAATGGTTCTGGCCTAGGAACTTCTGCCGTTTGCAGCTGTTCTGTCTTGTGTCTACCATAGAGAGGTAAGCAATAGTGACCCTGGTCAATATTTGCAGGTTTAATATTGGATGCTTCTGCTTTTCCCTGGGGAGCTGTACGTGATGTAATGGAACTGACAATCATCTGAGTAAGCTGCTCCTTTTGACCTAGATTTGGTCCAAGTCCTATACATAGGTTGCATTATACAAACAAAGCACGTGCGCATCTCTCTGCGGGTATAAGAGGGGCAAGCTTAAAACCTCGTGTGAACAGATGCTCAGAATATACAATTCAGCCTTTGATAACCTCCTATTGCTATTAACCTAGGGCAGCTGAGATCACATTTTAGTAAAACTTGGCCATAATTTTAAGTGACTCAAAAAACCCAATATTAAATCACTTGATGGAGAAGGTAGAGACTTGATTTACAGCTCTGGTACTTTCATAACGGGATATTCCATCGGGGCAAAAAAGATATTGAGTCTCTTTGAATCTTTCATGTGTGAATAGTGTTTAAATAATAGATAAAGCCTGTCCTTTATTGTTGACTTATTATTTTTTCCATGGTTTTGTAACTTACAGTGAAGGAAGTGACATTAATCAGAAGTTTGAAGTTTAAGTCATCATGTCTTCCTAAAGGCTCAAGGGAAATGAAAACAGACTGATCATTTTCTAGCAGGAGAGGAAGAATTCCCTGAACGCTGTGACATGACAAATTACTGGATCCTGGCCATATGGGGAAGGAGAACATTCCTGGATAGGGATCACCAGTGCACAAAAGAGAAGGATGGCATATGATTATCCAAAAAAAGGCAGATGTGGAGCACAATTATTTCATGTTCATAGAAATTTGCACAGGAGAAACTAAATCCTGGAGGGTCTTTTATGAGTACCAAAGGAAGAAGCAAGTGCGATGGAGATTTACTTGTAGTCTAACAAAAAGAAAAAAAAAAAGTATTAAATCAACACATGAAGTAGTCATGTTGAATTTAGGCCAGTAAAACAGGCATCTTAGAGGGCTGTTGGTAGGCACTTTTCTCTGGACATGGAGCTCTTCATGCCTCTTATTTACTCCATAACATGGGACAAGTCACTCCACCTACTGAGATGAGGGTTGCCCTCATTCCCTAGCTCCCTACTATACTAAGATGCTGCCGGAGTTGTCTGGCTGGAGTAAGAAGAGATATAACCAAAATTTGTGCCATCAAAACTCCTTAACAGGATATTGAGGGGTTTCACCATGGTGTTCTGTGTTAGCAAGTGATTTAACTGTCACGGGTACAAAGCTGTACACGGCTTTGTTGGGGTGTTTGCAGTGCGGGTGGTGAGGAGGGCTCTGTCAGCAGAGCTACTATTTGAAGACAAAATGCTTCTCTCTGTGGAGAGTAGTAGATTAAACCCCAAAACTCTACAGAGGTGCTAAAGAGGAGTAAGGGACTCCTTCCCATATTTCACACATGAGTACTTATATCAGCACTTTACAGGGGGAAAATAAATCACCTTGACAAGAGGTAAATAGCCCTGTACTGAAACTCCTGCTCCCGGGATAGCCAAGAGCTTTGTTGGCTTTGACCTATTTCAAGTGAAAAGAGTTCCTCAGTTCAGAACAACGTGGAGAAAGCAAAATTTGCATCAGATGTTGATTAAATGAATTGTCAAATTTATTGATTTGCTTTGCCCTTAGTTACAGATGTTGAAAGGCCAAAGGACAGGCCTTGCAACCTCTGAATACTTCTCTTCCCTTTCTGTAAAGCAGCTGTAAGAGTGCTTGTATAAGTTTAGGCCTGATCTTTATGTCTGAAAGCAAAAAGTCTGAAAGTTAGAGTGCAGTAAGGGCATTCTGACCCACAGGACCTTTTGTGGCTGTATTGTGTTGTATCAGGCAAGAGATGTAGGTCCAGTATTTTTCCTCTAGTAAGAGATCAGGCTGTTTACTATTAGTGCCACGCATCTACTGAATCCTCAAGTATTCCTTTTGGTACGCCTTTTGGACAGGCATTTGGTAGCTCTTGAGAAGGAGAATATGATAAGCTATTGCAATGTTTTCTCCAGGCATCAATCAAGCCAGTAAAAAAGCAAATGGATTTTGAAGCTGTGCCTGGCCAAAATCACTCTGGTGCAGCGATTCCTGTAGGAATTTTATATTGCAGAGTTTTGGATGATTGCATGCACACAGGGGCAAATTGCTGTTTGCAACTTCTGCATGACCATTGAGATATCTGAGAATAATGTCCTCCAAATCTAGAGATTTATGGGCCCTTTATGCTGACTTGTCAATCCTACTTCCTGCACACCTTAAGAAAATTCATTTCTTTACTCCATTAAGTATGTTTTCTTTGGGCTGTCGTGTGCAGTATTCTTATGTGTTTGTGGCAGTGGAGAGGCAAATGCATAGTATCAGACTGAGGGTTGGGAGAATGATGTTCTTGCAATAGTTAGCCCAAATTATCTTGCAAAACCCATCTTTCTGACTGCTGTTATGAGGGATATCCTGGTGTATGGACAGCAAAAGTTTGCTGATTACATTTTAAGCAGAATTACTTTAAAAATACAAAGTAGCATAATGTCAGACTTCTGAATTGGCTATGAAAATGTCTTCAGTTAAAGATACTGAGTTTGCCCTTGGAAGAACTATAAATACTTCTAGTACTTGCTTTTGATCTCCTGTATATGATCTTCCTACGAGGTGTAGGGTTGGGCTTTGTGCCTGTGACACAGATACGTTTTTGAAACGGTACACAACAAGGTCCAGCTACGCAGCGGTCTCCATTTGACATAGACATGCACACTTTCGTTAACCCTATGCAAAAAGGTATGGACGCTTACTTTTCCTGTACTGTTTGTCTTGTCCATCTTGATTCCTTTCAGATTGAAGACTGTCTTTCTGTATGTGTAAACTTGAATACAGTGTGGCCTGGAATTCGGTTGGGTCTTCTAGGTGTAGTTGAATTCAGATGCTAATGTAATTGGGGGAACATTTGTTAAAAGGTGTCTGGCAGATCTCGTCCTTCAAATGGAAGAAGGGATTTGGGTTATGCTTAATCCAAGTGATCTTTGTTCTCTGATTCTCATTCTGTCTTCTCTTGTGTCATGCTTTCACAGGACTCCACTGACTTTCTTGTTTGTGTTCAAGTTGTTTGAGATCCGTGCAAATTAATGGCTCCGTTTTATTTCAGTATATTAAATCTCTGTAATTCCTGGTTGTAGTCAGTTTGCTGGGTGCTCATCAGCTTCGTGAACAGGCGGTCCCCGAAGTGTGCTGTGTCGCATGCGGTTCTTTTTGTTTGACACTTGCTCTCATCAGCATTTAAAAATCTGATATGATGGTAATTAAACCCTGGATACTCTCCAGCTTTTTTTGGTCGCTTAATCATACTTTGTGCTTTTTATGAAACTCAGTATTGAATATCAACAGCCATGCTGATTGCTCACAAGCTGTAAAGACAAGGGCAAGCCATTCTCACCTTCAGGCATTTTGCATGTTCCCTTGTATTCATGAAGAAATAGCATATCTTAATCCTTTGTGTGTTGATTTTTTTCTTTGGCTATCATAGTGATGCACACTGAGCAGAATAGAACATCTCAGGGGACTCCGTTATCTAAACATCTCAGATGAGACAATTTGAAGCTGTACATTTCTGGAGTTACAGTGCAAATTCTCCCTCGATACCTATGAACAGCCTTTCCACCTAGCAGGTAATTTGATTCTATCTTGAATGCTTTTATTCATATGTTTAATAATGCTGGACAGTTTGAATACATGTACTTTTCAGTCCTGCCAGTAGATCGTGTTCCTCTGCTAATTCTCATTCGGACACTAGTAACAGAGGGCAGAAAGCAAAGATGGCAAGATTTGCCTTCCCTGCAAATCTGGTTGTGTTCTGGGGCCAGATTCAGCCTTGCCATAAGCGGATGTAATTTCCTCAGCCATCTCTGAATTCAGAAGCTAATTATATGTAATGTGAAATGTGCAGGAGGCTGATATAATGCCTCCTACCCTTCTTTCAGTGCTTTGTAAGAACAATCTTTCCTTTGAAAGTCGTATAATTAGCCAAAATAGCAAACGGCAAGTTGGCACTGCGAACACAGAGCTTGACAGTGCAAGTAAGCAATTAAGGGTTAGCTGCATTGCAGATGAATCAGCCTTTTCTTTTTTTGCTGTGCATGATTTTTGCAGAATGAAATGCTTCTCTTGGGTGAGGATGAGTGAAGGAGCTTAATACTTTTATCTTTGAGGAATTAATTAATGCTTGTCTTGAGTAAAAATCACAAAATCAACCCTAGGGTTACCCAGGGCAACTAGCTGAGGGAAGTCAAGAACACCAGTACCAAGAATCTCTCTCTAAACAGAAAAACACCATCAGAAGCTTTTGCCATAGCGGCACAGTTGGTAAGCTTCCAACCAAAGCAGTATTCATAATGGTATGGTTTTCCCTGTGACTGCTTTATTTAATCCTGTATCTGCAGTTCTCTTAAGGGTTTTTTTTGTGTGATGTGCACAGACACATGCACTCAGTTCTATTCTCTCTTCACGCAGTAACATTCATTAGTTTTTTTACTTCTTTTGTGAAGTGGACTGTCTCTCATCCCCCCTACCCCCTCACTCATCCCCCAGAAGGGTAGTGTATCAGTTTTGTACAGCCTAGCTTCTTCCATTCAAAGTTTAGGAAAACTCCAAGAGAATCTTTTCAGTTTTTGATTGGGGAAAGCTTTGGGAAAAAGAATTTCTCATGATTATACTCCCATCCTCTTTATTTTGCTGGTACTTAAACTGCGTATTTTTTAAAGAAGACTTTTGGCTCTGGATGTTCAAATATTTTTGTTTCTTCTAACAAAAAGTGGGAGGCAGGTTCTGCTTCCAGTTTGGCATCCTTTTCCACAGACGTGCCAGTCGAATTGAGCGTAGAGGGCTCAGTCCCACCCGTGACCTGAAGGGAACATGAATTTAGGAGTATACCTCAGCCTGAGAAGAGCATGTTTTGCATACTCTATTTTCTACCTGAAATCTTCACTATTAATATGCTACTTCAGGATATGACGTCTCCAGCTCAGTGGGACTTTTGTGTTTCTAATGAAGATAATGAATTGTATTGCTCAGTTAACTGAAGCAGGGATCTTCTATTTGAGGGGTTCCCAAGGTAGCTGGAGTAGCTGTTGGGCAGTGAGGGAGGTGGCAGGAAGCGTGCTTTCTGCTCCAGGGCAGCTGGCTGTTGACCGGCAGCAGACTCCATGAGCAGGGCTGGGGATGACAGAGCTGTTCCTGCTGTATGGGGTCACCTCTAAAGCAAGTAGGAGATCCTCCCACCATGCAGTTGTCACAGGCAATGAACTGCCCCCAGTTCTGAGCTCAGGGACATAGAACAGAGCTAAGCTACAGAGAGTTAAGATTAACAAGTGTTTTTGAGAATTAGTTGTTTTTTGGATCCAGCCCTTAATGCAACCTGTCCCCTGAGTTCCACAGATCTACCCTGTGATGCTGTGCAAAACGCTTCTCTGAGTGCCCGGTTCCTCTGTTTTTTTCTTCCCCTCCCCTGAAGAATTGGAGCAATGTGCCTGCAGTCAGTGCTTGCTGACTAAAGAAAGCCAAGTGTTACTATAACAAAACCCTGCAATCATCCCTCTGTTAGTATCACAGTAATTACTTTGTTAGGTATTATAAATAAGATTAGAAGAAGTGGTTGTCCTGAACAATTTAAATCCTGAACAAGTCAGCCATCTGGACTATATATAAATGTATATGTTACAAATGCAGGACCAGAACGTGTTAGTTTAACAGCAAAAGATGAAACCTCCTATATATAATAAGAAAAATTTCAGGTCCTGTTGTATCTCTTGGTTCTGCCAGAAAAGCATTGTCCCTTCAATCCTCATTCAAATAATGTTTTCTAGCACTAGGTATCATCTCCTTGCTGAGGCTATAATTATTGTTGTGGCCTCTCTTGACCCAAGCAGCTAATAAAAAAGTCTGGGGAGGGAGGTTTTCTGACAGTTGTTCCACTTAAGATGAGAAATTGGTAAGTTAAGGGTGACTTTTATTCAGTCCTATATATTTATAAAGAATTTACAAAGGCCTGTGTCCCTGAGCACCGCAGGGCTCAAGAAAGCTTACTTAAAAGCTGTCATCTTTGGCTTTTCCTGGGGCCATGTTGTTAGTGCTTGCTTGGTGTCTGTGGCTTTCTCTTTTCTAGCTTTTCAGTGCACAATTTTGCTTTTCTTCTTTTTTGATCATTTCCGCTGATCAATGCCTTGTTCCCTGGATGTGCAGCCTCTCCATGGAATAATTAGTTCTGTTTATTAGGGGTGTGTAACTGTTTCCTTGCATTATATTGCTTCTCTTCCCTCTAGGATATTGTGTGTATCAGTATGGTTTATATCAACCCAGAAGAGATTTTTTTTTTTTTTTTGCCCTGCGTTAGTGCCTGAACTGCAGAGGTACCCCAGGATTTTGCTGTTAGGCTTTTAACACACAGGACAATGGGGACCTTGCCCTGAAATTTTGTGTAAGCATTGAGGGTGAGAAGATTGAGGATATAAAGGAGATGGGCTAGCTTTTTGGGGAAGCTGCTCCCCTGTGTAAGTGGCAACTGATAGAAAGCTAGAAAGGTTATATCTGAAAATGTAAAGCTGGGAGTTCTGAGTTAAGGCTTTTCCTCCCAGACTGGCAGATACCTCCCTTCAGGTCAAAGAATTGTAATGTCCAAATCGTGATCCTGGTGGTGAGGAAGGATTTGTGGCTGGTGGGAGAAAGAGCTTTTGGTTGTGTGACTGTTGGGCTTGAAGTGGCCTTTGGCCACCTCGGGAAGCGATGTAAACAGGATTGTCTTTGGAAGGAGACCAGTCAGTGACCGCGAGTATTGAAGGATGAGTCAACTTGTGACAAGTGTTGGTTCACTTAAGTTTCAGTCTAAGTCTGCCACCTTTTCTTGTGAAGCACTGAGCATCTTTTCTTAATACTAAGAGTAGTTCTGGATACCGAACGCTTCTGGAGATCGTGCCCTGAATGTCTGTATTTGAGTGTGCTACAATGGATCTGTGCGCTTAGTAGACACCTCAGCAAATGACGTTCATGATACGTAGTAGCAAAAGATACAAGAATGTTGCTGTGGGCTTGATACTTACATCAGAGGTGAGCTCAAACCCACTCCGTAGGCTCTGTGACTTCACCCTGTGTGTGAAGAACCTCTTTCCTTGTTGTCACTTCAATTTCCTATCACTAAAGCGCACTCCTGCAAGGTGAGAAGTGCCATTAGTTCTTCAGGACAGCTCACCTGATTGGTTTTCACAAAACTCGGGTGAGACATTAAGAGCATCTTTTGAAACTTCTCACAAGTACCCACCATGATAAAAGGGGCTCCTATATTGCGCCTGACTTTGCCACAGACAGCAGTGTCATATCCTATTGGCTTGCTGGTGAGAAGCACCACTGTGTTGGAACAGGAGTGGATTTATTGATGGAAGGACCAAGCATCTCGCCAGCCATGACAAAGCCTGGCGTGTGATGCACAACAGGGTTGTACCGGGGGACTGCGTCGTCACAGACCACACAACCCAGACTTGATTTGAGGATATCACGTTCAGTCACTGGAGTTAGGCATTCAGGCTTTTTATTCTGATAATTCACAGCTCTGGGTATGAACGGTGGTTCTGGACACTCCTTGGTATTTCCGTATAGTGATTCTACTTAAATATCTCTGTGACTGGAGATAAAAAGAAAACTGTGTATGTTGCACTAAAGCCTTATACTGCTGTCACTTCTGTTCAGTTTCAGGCATGTTGCTGAGCACAGGATACATCCCAGATCTGAGATAAAAAAGAACAATTTTCCGTTGCTAATGGAATAAGTTATTTTAGTGTAAAGTATAAGCGAGGTATTCGTGCCTGTTTCCTGTTTGGAGCTAAACAAGGTCAGTTCAGCTAAATTACACTGAGAGTGAGCCAGGTCCTGAAAAGTTGAGGAAATCAGAAAATCTGCAGATTCTATTAATGTGAGCTGCTATAGATGCTTTTGGAATACAGAATCAGCAGGATCACAAAAAGTATTTTGGGGAATAGATGTGCTGCTTCAGTGCAAAATCATAAACAGACAAGAACAAGCAAAGATTATTCAGATAATGGTCTCAACTGAGAATAGCTAATCGGGCCAATTAGCCATTATGATGTAGCTGCCTTATGACTAATTTGAGCAGTCTATGGTGGGTGATGATTATCTTATGGCACTTGCGTGAGTAGAGCAAGCAAATACATGGGCTGCAGTTGTGCGGAGGAGAAAAGTCTAGCAGGGAAATGCAACTGCAGCACAAAACTTTACAAATCAGGATGGCAGCTTAGATGTTTCTGGGTCTTGTTTACACAAAGGCCTGAGGTCGCAGGGCTGTGGTGTAGGAAGTCATTTGAGGAGCATTTGGAGGTCACCGAGGGGGTGCGGAGGCTGCTTGCTGGGTAGGGCCTCTCAGAAGAGCGGGAGGAGATGGGAGGTGGGAACCCAGTGACTTCTCCAGTGACTCTGTGGGCAGTTTCTTCCCTGATGGAAGCAGTGGGGGAGTGGCTGTATCAGCTACCTCTGATTTAACTGGGGTTTGAGACGCTGAAGAGTGTAAATAGCATCCTATATTCATATCCCTATAAATAAAGCCTGGTTTGAGTACAGTTTCACTGAGCACTGATCAAGGTTCAAATGGAGCTGGAGCAGGAACTTGTTTCAACTAATTTGCCCTTAGAGGTTACTTTGAGTTTCAGAAAGGTTGCTAATCAGTTTTGGGTGGAGAAACTCCTTTTCTGAAATAATTGCTAGTGACTGGAGAACAGCAGAGACGGGTAGGTCTAAATGCATGAGAAAGCAGGAGGAAGCAGCAGAAAAGCCCCTGAAATTAAAGCTACAAAAGGAAACTTTTCAGTGAAGTAGATTGGAGAGGAGCTGAAAGGAAGCCTCATCTTTCAAAGGGGCTTTCTAGCACTGCGTGGGATGCTGGTGCGTTGGTCCTGGTTGCATGTGGTGTGTTATTGCAGCCTTTCTGAAGAGTGTCTAACTGCAGTTTGCAAAATGTGTTTCAGTCTTTCCTTTTCCTACAAGACTTGTCATTTTCTCCATCGACATTGCAGGCTGCAATTTAAGGCATTGACTGTAGGAGGGTGAGTATAATTATAATGAACGTAATTAAGGTAGAGATGGGCAAAGTCTTGCTACCCATAACTGGGAAAGAGAAGTTAATAAGGAAGACGTATGGCTCAGTGAATGTTGCATCTAATTAAGAAAGGTGTCTGCAATGTATGTTTTGGACAGAGACAGGGAAATATCCAAAGGAGTATTACTGCACCGTGAATGGGTAATTATAGCAATGAAGAGTTAGAGAATCCTATTCAGGAAACAAAACAATAAGGAAAACAAGCTTTAACCGGAGACTTTTGGTAAAATATGTAGATGTGGGCAGATTGACTTTATCATTGAATTCAGGAAATTATCAAAGGCATAGCTAGGGAACGCTGAACTGTCACTCCTGTAATGACCAAAAGGTATCATCTGCCATACTGGGTTGCTGAATACGTTGTCTAGGAACATTTTGAGAGGAAATTTGGTTTCTTCTAGAATGGAAACATAGTAAAGCAAAGCATTTGTAGTTAGACAGATTTCTAGAGACAAAGGTCTGAAAATGATGTAAGCATCCTTGGTAAGAACAATAAAGGTGGCAGCCTGCAAAGGGATAAGGCCACCTCAAGTGGTGATTTCCTCACTGTTTCTTCTGTTTGTGCATAAATTTGTATATGAATAGATGGAAAATGTTGTTTGAAATAGCCTGAGTAGCCTTTGTGATGGGTAGAGGAGAGGAGTCTTTCATATTTAAGCCTGGTTGCTACTTGGTATCCTGTCAGCTTCCATCTTTATCTGTTCATTGTTTAAATTGCCTAATTGCTGTATTTTCACTTATGTAATTTAACTTCTTCTTACTATAAGGGAATTTTAATTTAGCATTAAGAGATTATTTAAAGATTGTTTTTATGTTCGTATCCTACTGGTGCTTTAAAATTATTTCAGAGCTAAAAACTTAAAAAAAAAAAACCCAAAACTACCTGTAGGTTCCAGCTGAAACATGCAAGATAAGTTACAATCTATTAATTAGAGAAAGAAATTATGAAGTCGGTTAACCCTTTCTGTGCTGGTTGGTGTCTGTGCTCTTCCCTGGCACCTCGGTATGTTCTTTACCTTTTTATGGTGCTTGTGTTTGTGTGTAACGTTAGGCTGAGGGGAGGCTCTGTGGTTCCTCCAGGACGAGAACTGCTACTTCCAATGACTGTTGTATCGAGCCTTTGGCCTGGAATAGTTTATTTCTATGTCAGTAGTTCACCATGCCAGCCTGTGAAATAGCAATAGGTTAAGCTGACCATGAATATTTCCATGAACTATTTGCATATATTTGTATTGATATTTCACTGGGCATGTGCACCTTTGGCGTTACTGCTAATTTTATACTGGCAAGTATAGAAGGAAAAAAAAAAAGTAATGGGTGAGAGAGCAAAGGCATACAAAGTACTATTCCTTCACCTTATTCATGAAAACATAAAGTTGTAGCTCTGTTGCCTGTGGAACTGCAAGTATACCCAAGGAGTCGGTTCTTGTCCTGTCCCTCTTTTGGTCCATAACATTTTACTCACTATTTGAGACCACACATACCTGCAAGAGCTGTTCAACTAAAATATTCCCCTGTGATCGCTTGTCTCTTGAGAAGTGTCAGGAACCCTGGAGTCTTGCCAAAGAAAGTAAGCCCTGTGTATGAATCTGGAGTGAGAGCGGTAAAGACAGGTCTCCCTGAAAAGAGTCTGTCCCTTCTCTCTGTGCCCTTCATACATGCACATTTCATCTCCTCCCCACCACTGACACTGACTAAAGGCTTTGTAACATCTGAAATGAAAGAAGATGTGAGAATGTTCTGCAGAGGAGCTAAGCTAAATCATTTTTCATGCAGTAGTCTCCATCTCAGTTAAGTTTTGGAATTACAGTCATCTTCAAAGTCAGGTTTATTCAGTTGCATTCCTGTCACATTCAAAAGCATATAAAGGAAGTGGGTGTTTGTAACAGCCCATTCCCCCGTGAGGGAACACTTGCGATGCCTTTGACCATCCGTGAGTTCTTTTATCATCTGTTCTTCTGGAGACTGGGCTCCTCAGGAGGACTAAGGGGTTCCAGGGGTGTAACGTCTCTGGTCAAGTTTAAGGCATATTTTTACCTGAACTGAGTGGAAGAACAAAGAAGGCTTTGGGGTTTTCTCAAAGGCAAGTGCAGTATGCAGAAAGCTCTGCGTGTGCATGAAGGGGGTTGGAGTACTTGCATAAGAGGGATCTGAATGGAAGCGAATTAAAGAGCAAGCCAGGACTTAACCTGAGGGAGATGCATCTGTATGCTGCTCACGGGGCACTGAGGTGGGCTAAGCTGGCGTGAGCAAACCCCCGTTCAGCTCAGCAGCATAGTGTCTGAATAATAGAAGCAGAAAAGCAGACTTCCAGGCAGAACGCTGGGATTTAAAAGTTTCTGAAGGGTTGACCTGAAGGTCAGATTCTCTTCCCTCTTTGTGCCAGAGAGCCCAGTACGGATGGAAGGCTGTTTTGAATTGCCAGGGTCGCTCGGGTTCTGCGCAGGCACCGTAGGGTTGTGCCGGTGTTGCTCATCCTTGGGCAATCTGTCCCTGGGGGCTCAGGGTGAAGGAACGAAAGCAAACAGAGCTTTTGCCCTTATAGCAAACAGAACTTCTGAAGATGCTCTAAACTCTTGGATTTTCTGAATAAAGGTGGTGTTAGCTGCCTCTGCTGTGCCGCTTCGCTTGTGAGATGAGGGCAGTTGGAAAGCACGGGCTGTGCACGAGGGGCACAGGACTGGATTATTTGCAGCTAACCCATGGCTGCTTTTTCATTTGGGACTTGCCTCTGAGGGACAGTTCCTCTGAGAATGTCTCCTGATGCCTTTGTGCCCACGTTCTTCTTATACACATGCAGTTCTATACCTAGAAAGCATAAACAACTGAATAATATGTTTTTCAGTTCTTTTGGGGCAGAAGTGTTTTCCTAAGTAGGTTTCAGGTAAATTACTGTTTTCTGTAAATTAATATTTTTCTACAGATGTGGGTTTAAATTGTTTTTCTTGTGGATTATGAATTTTGTGAATTGCTTCAGTGATGCTTTTAGGAGAATAAATAGATAAAACAGAAATAAGAGTTGTTCGTGCCATGACTTGATAGATGTTTTCTTGTTTCTGGGAACAAGTAGGCAGCTGGTTGATGGTTTTTCTTCCTTTTTTTTCAGTGCTGCTGAGAGGTAGTCTGGCACAAACTGCAGAGCTGAAATTTAGTTGCTGTGGGCAGAGCTTAAATACAAATACTGTAATTAAAAATTATGACCTACCTGTAAAGCTGGAAAACTGAAACGGAGCCATATATTATTACTGAGGTATGGTACCTCAGTGCAGTTCTTTCCCTGCACTAGTGTTTCGGTTGTGAGACTCCAGACTGTCCAGGGAAATTCTCAGAAGTCTTGCTGCTACCTTCAAAAGATTGCTAACAAACTAAATCTTGTGCTTTGGGATGTACTGGTGGGCTGGTTACAGAGGACTGTGTGGTTCATATTGCTGTCTCCCCAGCTGTTATAAAATGTGTTAGAAATATGACCTTTTACAAGTACAGAGATGTTAGCAGAAAGTTCTCTGTCTTCCCTCTAAAAATGCACTCTCACTTGTAGCGCACAGTCACTTTAGGTATGTCAGTTTATGAGCCCACTTTTAAATACACCTTACGGGCTCTACCCTGAGTGTTAAGCGTTCAGCCCTTGACAAACCAGTCCCTGCTGTAAATTTCTTCACTGGGTATGTCCAAAATCACGTTCAGAAATCCTGTCCAAAGGCTTTTTTATTAGTCTTCTGCGTGTGCGGTGGCTGTGGTTATTCCAGAGGAGCAATAGGATGGGAATTAATCTTAGAGAAATTGGAGAGAGGGTAGTTCCCTTGGCCAGGTGTGGAAGGGACCAAGGGCCTTACTGTGACTATATGATCTGCAGTACACAAAAGTACAACAGTGGTGTTGTCTTCAGTTTGCAGATGCGGAGCTTGGGTCCAAAAGCTTCTCTGGAGTGTCACAGAACTTAGTAATGTAACACCAAGTGAGGGTTTGCTCTTTAATATTATTTGTTTTGGGGTTTTTTTTGGTGAGTACTTTAGCTCAACAGAACTCTGAAACACTGTTAAATGTTCTTGCTTTTTAGGAAATTTTCAGCATAGCGGCTGGAATGGAGCTG
This sequence comes from Charadrius vociferus, assembly GCF_000708025.1. Classification (NCBI taxonomy): domain Eukaryota; kingdom Metazoa; phylum Chordata; class Aves; order Charadriiformes; family Charadriidae; genus Charadrius; species Charadrius vociferus. The sequence continues at coordinate 833,339 of NW_009646411.1, forward strand.
ACTAATAACTAACTTCAGTAGAAAGGGCCTGAAACCTTTGAAATGATCACAGGGATAGGAAGAGCAGCAGTTGATCTGATGAGGTGATTAAGAATCAAGCATCCATGACAAATAGCCCTTCAGAGGAAGTTAGCTTTTGTGGGAGCAACTTGAGCTGACCCTGAGGTAGGATAATTACACTGAAATGACATGAATTGCCCAGCACACTTACATATATTTTAGTTTCTTGCCCTTCTGATCGTAATTAAGTGCCTCTACCAGATCAAAAGCTGTTTTAACTCATTTGGAAATGAAATTACTGTGCCTACTGTGCTGTGTAAAGTTTAGGAAAACCTTAATGAAACAAATTCTGTCAAGGGAGGCTGCTTTACTGTCCCAAGGTACTTAATTTAAATCAAATGGGTATGGATTTGTAACTTAAACTTGTTGCACGTGTTGTGTGGAATTTCTTTGTGGGTAACCGTTGATTCAAGTAGCACTGAATATTGAAGTGCTGGGAATTTGGGTTTTCTCATCTGACACCTCTCCCCTTATACAGATCCCTGCCACCAGGACTCACCTCAACAATCTTTTATTTTCATTTACGTTCTAAAACATTAAACCTTGTTTCGTTTGAGGGAACCTACTTATTCTGAGTTTTTCAGTGTAGTTGCAGAACTGCAGGACTTGGGCTGTTTATCTGGCACAATTATGTGCTTCAGACCCAGGAAAACTGCTCACAAGCTTTAGTTTCGCACAATACTTTTTGTCTTACTCATACAGTCCCTCTTCTTTTTGGGCTCTGAATTCTAGTAAACATAAGAACTCAAATGCAAACTGACTATATTAAACAGTGAAAACGAATTATTTTTTTTCTGTAATATATATATAAAATAATGTGAAATCAAAATTAGATGTTATTTCCCTCAAGCAAAACTTAGTATGAAGCATGCGTTTTTCTTTTATTTCAGACCAAACTCGAGGTTTTGTTCTGATTCATTGAAAGCTTTGGGGATTTCAGTCAGACTTGCATTCAAGTATTTGGTGGTTTTGTGTATTAACTCAGCTCTTCTCTCCCTGCTGTTTATGTTTCGACATTAGTCTTGAAATCAAGGGCAGGTTTATAAATGGTCAATCTATTGAATGAAACTTTTGATTTATGAAAATCCAGAGAGGGATAGCTGTATTTGTAGTTATCATGTTTTCTTTAAACAAAAATAGCAGCCTTATTTTAATGAAAACGGTGTAAGATAAAGACCTTGCTGCATAAGGTAAAATTGAATTTCATGCTAAGATGGTATTGCTTTAAAACTTGATGAAAGTCAACACCAGAAAAATGGATTCTTGATTTAAATCAGGAATCAAATGTTCCCAGCTCCAGAATTGTAAATCTGCTTTTCAGAGTAGAACAATTTATAAAGCATGGATCTGGGCTGAGATCAGGAATTTAAAACTCTGGTGTTTTGGTTCATTTTCCTACCTACCTTAAATGAGTAGTGTCCAAAAGCTTTATGTTTGTTTACTTGTATCTACTCATACTCAGTGGATGTACTGCATTGCCACTGGAAGGTTGGGGTGAGCTCCTCCTGCCGTTGCTCTTCTCTCTGTCACTTTTCATAAATGATGGTTTTTTTCAAAATGTACTTTGTTGTTCAGTACTAGACGTAGTGGAGAGCTTGGTAATGTTGACCAGTTGTTTCATTGCCATATTTTGCAGTATACAGTGAATGCTCTTGATTAACTCCTAAGTATGTTCACCTGTTAATGGCTTGCATTAAATGCCACAAGGAAATCTTGTCCTGGCTGTGACTAACGGCAGCTGCCAGCTCTCAAACAGGACACGTTTAACAAGTGGTCCTTGCTATTCCTGGTAAGGACATACACCATTTATGGCACGGTGGAGACAAAAGGTCAGTTCTGAGCATTCAAAATCTTAATTGCATTTGTGGGAATGCAGAGGGTTTTCTCCAGCTGGACTGTGATTGCACTAGACTGAGAGAATGAAAGCTGTCTTCGTTAGCCAGCTCTGCTCAGTGTGAATTCATTTGGTGTGGTTCATCTTTGGTGCAGTACCCCACAACTGCAGGCAGTACCCCAACACATGCAGATTTTGTGCAGATATCTTTCTGGCTTTCTGGAGCTGCTTAGGTTTGGGTTTTTTTCATGCCTTCAGGCAGCAGAAGAAATAATGCATGGAAGTAATCTCTAAAGAACACTGTTTACTGTCAAAATGAATGTTTCCACGTGAGTAAGTATCGGTGAACCTTTTGCCTGGTGCTGATATTGGGAATATTCATATCTCTACCCCACAGTGGGCTGAGTGCTGAGCAGGGTGCTGCTTTGCTTATGAAGCGGAGCTAAACTGTTCGCCCTTTGGATAATGAATGTGACCTGACCCTTTTCTGTCTCAAAAATAAGATTTTAAGTTTAGAAAAACTGTCTTTTGACCATAACTCATCCTTCATCCTCATTCTCTTCTGCAGCCCTTCTCCTTCATTCTTTACACATGTTCACAAAGAAATAGGCAAGTATAACCACTGAGACCTCTGGGAGACTAAGGTAGACTATAAGGAGAATGGAAACAATCAGTGTTTTTCCTGCATCAAGGAAAATTCCTATATGGCTTTAGAGATACATAGCATGTCTGCAAATTAGCAAGAGGTTGTATTTTTCACTCCATTGTGCTTAGAAAGCTACTCCAGACAGATATAGAGTTGACAGATAAAAAATAAAACAAGGTTATATAGGTCGAAGGGGTGGTGGATGGTGTGTGACTATGGTCACATTGAACTCTCCTCTCTCAGATGCTCTTCCTATCCCACAATTGTATCATTATATTGTTACTGGAAGAACAACATTTTCCTGTCTAAAAACCTCAGGTGGGTTCAGGAAAAGGGACTGACAGGTCAGCAGGTGTTCAAGAAAGGCAGGTCCTGCTTGACTAACCATCCACAGGGACATGCAACGTAGCTGCCCACCGATTTAGAGAACTTAGAAATATGCACCCTAGTTGAATGCTATACTGTTTGCATTGGCTGGATGATGGAAATCTAACTCAGACCCCCTTGACTGTGCTACTCAAATGTTGCTTTATTGAGTAAACCGTAGAGGTTAGCGAATCTATACAGAATACATCAATACCTGGTTATGGGGCTCAAGGTTTCCAGTGTAGATTTTTTTTCTTCTGATGGCTTATGAAAAAGGTATACATGTCCTTGCATCCCGCTATTTTCATTGTATACCACCGGCTATCTAGTGTGGTTAAACATAGTTGCTGCAGAGTTATATTGCACATGGAATTTGTCTTAGCTTAAACAGGAGTCATTCCATTGGCTTCACAAGAATTATGTTTCTCTGTGCTACAGCAATACTCAATTGTGTAGCACAAACCTTTTGTGAGCATCACACAATGCAGGTGTCTCATGATGCACTGGGGAGCAACAAACAGAAGAAAGGCTAAGCTGAGCTTTGGAAATTACCATAAATTAATTTGCTCTTGTGATAATTATTTAATGAAAACTATGTATCGTCTATTAGAATTTGCTTTTTTGTTATTTTTCATCTGAAGAGTGTCCATTAATAAGCCCAAAAGATGAATGCCTTAACTTCATGGCCAAAAGTCTTTCCTGACCACTTGGCATAGACTCTTCCCTGCTCCTTCAGCTCTTAGGTTCTGTCTGTGATGAAAAGCTGCCTTTGTTTTGTTCTCCTCCCTCATCGCCCTGTCCCTACGGATTGCAGAACCTTGGGGCAAACACACTTGGGAGGGACAGGAGAAACCAGGGAAGTGCTGGGGAGAGAGCTGAAAAGATGATAGGAAGTCAGTGAGGAAGTTCTCAGAGAGGTAACATGTCTCTGGAAGAAGAAAACTGAGACGATTAAACTTTAGAAAATAAAAAGTTGGTATTTGAAACTCATAAATCAACAGTGACATTAAATCCTTTGTGTGTTCAACTTATATAAAATTCCACAGATTGAGAGGCAGAAGATTGAGCATTTGACAGTATCTCACAGATTTCTGTCAGTCACATGTTACCTGTTCTCAAGAACAGAAAGATGTTGCAAATTCTAATGGCATTGTAGATTATCCAAGAAATTATTACCAGGCCTAAAACTCCCTTGCATCACTTCTCTTTCTGTCTGCCCTCGCCCTGAGAAATGTATTGTTGTAGGTTGGATGTTCGTGTTCGATTTCTACCCTAAGAGGTTTTGAAAAGCTGGTAGAAGTAGTGCATTTTCATTCTAGTCGGTGGAGACATCTTGAACTGTTTGGCAGTGTCGGCTTCAGTTGCAGCTCTGGGAGAGGGGGAATTAACATTAAACCATTTTAAATTGTGTCAATTGACTAACAACACTTACAGCAAAATGCATTCTAAAGTAAGTATCTGATTATATCTTAGAGTTAGAAGTTCTAAATAAAATGGATAAACATAGATTAAGAAGGAAAACAAGAGCGAGTGTTAAGTACAGAAAACAAGAGAGGTTGCTAAGTATGATTTTTAAAGCTTGCATGAGGTGTTACTGTTTTGTTGATTCTTTGGTGTTATATATTTAGAAAAGGAGACTGAACTGTCACCTTTGTAACCAAATCACTTATGGACCGAATGCATTAAGTATGAAACAGATCAGTTATATTGTATTTACATGGTTAATCTGTGTACCATGTTCTGAGTTTTTCTGTACTCAGTCAGTGGAAGATTAGAGCCTTTTTTTCATAATTGCTTTGTTAAACCACTTCACTGAAATTAGCATTTAAATAAGGGCAAATTGAGCACTGAACTGAATTTCCATGAAAATGTGATAAAACCCGAACCTTTACGATGTATATAAGCAGAGATAGCTGCAGCATATGTATGCTTTGTGTTGAGCACGAAAGCAGCCAGGATACAGTTGCCATCTAGGACAGGGGCAGCATAGATGTGTGTTTGTATGGCTTGCAGGACAGGGAATTCTGATTTACCTGGCATCTCTGAATACAGCTATTAGCACAAAATATTAATACATGGGGAGGGCTCTTTGGTCTGCTGAAACGTTTATGTATGTGCAGCCTCAATTTGGGATTCAACTGACTCCTTTCAGGTGCAATGATGAATACAAAATGAGGGAGAAAAGGGGGATTTGGCATATGGAATTCCTTCAGTATGCTGTCTTTTATCATCCTTCCCGGTGACTACAGTTGAGTGGGAAAGTGATTTGTACCTCGGGGTCATTTGGTCAGCCTTTAATGGAAGGTGAGTGCTTAACGCACTCTATGAGCCAGGCTTGCCAGAAGTTCTCTCAAATTTCACGCATGCTCACTTCATTGGCTTTTAAAATAAATGTGTGAGCCAACTGTACGGATGCAAAGCCTGAACTCTTCTGCAGGTCACCTTCATTTTTTATTTTGGTGGGAAGCCCAGGTCAGCATCAATGTGTCTACCCCGATTTCAGGATAAGGGCAGAGGGACCTACTAGAGTCTTCCAGGATGACTGTTACCTCCACAAAATAGATATTCAATTCCCATGCTGGGCTCCAGGTCTGGTTCCGTGAACTTTGTAAAAGGCATAGCCTTGTAGTGCAACTTGCAATAGTCAAATGGGATAAGCCCTTGAGAAAGGTGTTTTTATCTCTGTCCCTTCCAGATCTTGGAAAGATATCTGTCTATTAAGATGTGGAGGAAGGGGAAGGTGGTACAAAGGAAGGTGAAAGAAAGTCAGGTAATGTGATGACAAAAGTTGGAGAGAGGAGTGGGTGTAAGTGCATGGTATGAGAGGAGGAGAAAAAGGACATGAGGACTGGGAGAGATTCCTGACAGAATGCCTGCATTAGCCAGAGATTATATTATTAAAGGTCTGACTATTTGAAGTCCACCCATTACTAGCTTATAACTGAAAGGATTGTAGTGAAACTCGAGCTGTCTGCGTTATAATATCACTGTCTTAATTTGGATTTTTATTAAGATACAGCCTTAAAACTTGCTTATTCTGTATGTTTGTTGGCATGGTACATGTGTTGGTATGGTTTTGTGAGACTCTATATGTGCATACATATTAAAAGCATTTTGGTTGAGCTATTTTGCCATTTATTCTTTTAAACAAGATGTTGCAAGTATACAAAGCAAATGTATATAGGTGTGATCGCTCTTGATGCTTCAGTAAATTCTGGCTTAGGTTAAGCTCTGAACCTGTAGAGATGACAACAAAAAGCCCTTCCTGGTTTAATTGCGTAGGAAAGCTGAAAATGGAAATGTTTTTATGATGCAGTGCTGGAGGCAAAGAAAAACAAAAATAAGAAAACCACCACATGGCAGTATCTTATCTCCTACATTGGTGGGATTTTTTTATCTTTTTTTTTTTTTTTTCCCCAAGTTTGCATCTGGCTGCTGTTCAAAGGCCCCGGGAAGTTCCTTTATAATGTTTTCCGATTTCAGGCTGGGGGCAGTATCTCAACTGGACCAGTTGTCTAGATTCAAAGTTGTGGGCACACAAAGGTCACCCAGGCTGTTTTTTAAAAAGAGGAATGTATTACTTGTTAGTGTTACATTTATTAAAAACCTTAATGTGCGTTGTTAATGAAGAATCAAGATAAGGAAATGTATAACTGCAAACACTAGAAGTGCTTTCTGTTGAAATCCACAAGGGTCTTTATAAAGATGGTGAGCTTAACTTACCCATTCCCTTTTTGTTTTCTGAATATCCTGATAGTTTATCCTAATATGTAGGATAATACATACAACTACTTTGGAATAATTAGACGCAGCTCTGCTGACTTAGTAATTGCTGATCTGGGGATTCACTGGAACCGCTCTAAAGAACACGGGTGAAATGGCTCTTCAAACACTGAACTCCAGGACTTGGCCCAATAGAGAAGTGGGTGGGGGTGAGGGTGGAGGGCTAATGTCTCAGTTCACATTGCAAAATGAGAGTAAGGGGCTCCTTATCCTCATAGGTTTAATTTATTAAAGTTTGTTATATTTCTAGGCTGTGTTTATAGATTTGACTGATCATTTCTCTTTTATAATGGAATTAGAAGAGAGGAGAATTTGCCATGTATGTTTTTAGAGCCTAACCAGTTCATTAAAAATTATTTAAACAGAGACTGCTTGCTAACTTGGGATGCTAAGCCAGCTGTTGTTCTGGTTGAGGCTCTCAAGCTTTCAGCCAGCATCTGCCCTGATAAAAGAGAATTTCCCCCCAACCCCTGCTTTTCAAACACCACTGGTCATGCAGAGCTGCCAATGTGAACGAGACTTTCAGGAGCGGCTGAAGCAGCTATTTCCAGACCCATCAGTTGCTAGGGATGAAAACCCAGGTTTATGGCATTTCTGCTTATTGTTGAAACTTTCTGTTTCCAGGGCAGTGTCCTCTGTGCCGTGGTGCTGGGAGGTGTGGAGCAGAACCCACTGTAGCCACTCTGTTATCTTTGCCCTTCAGACAAATGGGCAACAAACTAATTTGCCTCCCAAAACATAGAGAGTTTTGGAATCAGCAGAGTAAGATTTTGAAAAACTGCCACTGTGGTGAAGCACCTCTTCTCATGGAAAGTCTGCGTTCGAATTGCAAACTCTGTGTGAACACTCAGGGGTTTTACTCAGAAGGGATAGTAGCTCTGGACCTGGATGGTGCATTCCACTGAGGTGTGAACAGCTATTTTAGATTGACCTATATTCCATCTTATTTAGCTGTTTTTCACTAGGATTTTAGTAAAGAACTCAACTTATTTGTACTGTTACTGTGCAGCGTGCTCTTTTTTTTTAATGTAACTTCCTCTAGTTAATGTTTTCCTACTGGCTTGTTTACTTATCATCCCTATAAATTGCAGTTGCTGAACATCTGTGTCTTCTGTTTTCCGAGTCTGCTGCCCTATATGTTTGTGAAAGGAAGCAGCAGTATGGTTCTTCATAGAGATGAAGAACATGGGACAGCTGTGCGGGGTCACACCACAGGGCTGTGTAGCACAGTACCTTGTCTAGTAGTGGCTTTCTGCCGGAGGAAGGGGCCAGGGTTTGTCTGTGTAAGGAGCCAGGCTGCAAGGAAACATAGGTCTTTCCAATGACCTCCAGTTTAAGGACTTGGACTTAGAGATGGCATTGAACTCTTGCTAGTATTCCCCTATGAATCTGTTTTCTGTTAATCTATTTGGTAATCTCTTTATTGGCCCTTATGTGCTCTTGGCCTCCAAACATCCTATGGCAATTAAGTCTGCAGTGTAATGATGTGTTATGTGAAAAAAACATGACTGAGGGAAAGGAGCGTCAAAAGCTGAGATTGATAAAAAGCCTGAATAATACAGGTATCGGCTGAATGAAACCTTTGTATGTCTGCTTAGTATTGGACTCCAGATTTGATCGTGATTCTGCTTGCACTCTGATTTTTTTGCTAGTCTGGTGTTGCCATTTTTAGGTGAGATGAAAATGAGGCCAAAATACTTTTAAGGGAAGGCAATATCTGATGGTTTTGATTAAAAAAGTAAATCAGCTCCTAATGAGAAATAACCCGATGCTTAAGAGAGATGGCTTCTTGCAAAATTTAAGGAACATCTGATATCTATGAAAACAAGCAAGCTTGTGTTCTTTCCCTTTCATATAGGTACCCATGTGTTTAATTAGAAATAATGTTGAAGTCTTGGAGTGCTGCAGTTGTGATAAGAGTTGATGTATTAGGCTTTGATACAGTTAGCTTGAAGAAATTCAATTAATAATTAAGGTGTTTGCTGATATCAGTCATGAAGCACATTCAGAGGCAATTATTGCATTCTACATATCTGATTTAGACAAAAACACTTGTATGTCTCTGCTTTCATCCCTTGTTCTGTAGACAAAGGATGTGGAGTCTCTGACCAGAGGCGGGGGGTGGGGAGAGAGACAAAAAATGCCAGCCAAACCTTAAGCCAATTGGTACAAGGTTCCTGGTCACCCTGTTGGCATTGCTGTTTCATACAAGAACTGTGTATTTCTGCAAGGTTATTTGAGTCTTTGTTTCCCCCTGTGTGAATGAATTGCAGTAAGAAGCTTTAGACTGACTGTGGACTTCATTCCTTTGAAAATGAAGGTCTTTTAAAATGACCTGGAGCCATCCTCAGTGGGTGTAAAATGGCAGAGTATCACTGGAATCAGTGGAGCCATGCCACTTTATCAGGATCTAACACCTTCATTTTTGTTAATTTATTTGGTTTTGCACCATGTCATACACTTAGACTTTTATCCAAACTG
>NW_009646411.1:842534-961129 GCF_000708025.1 Charadrius vociferus
TGCTGTCTTGCTGCTGTATCTCTCCTTCAGCCCCATGCATGGACATTATTTTTTCCTCTTTTCTTCCATCATCTGCCTTCCCTTTCCCTTGTCCCCACCTCCAAATTTCAAACCCGAGTCATGCTTCCTTTGTTCAAGCTGAAAACACGAGCTCAGGTATTAACAAGATGCATGTCTGACGGTTGCATTGGCCAAGTTAAGGTTAGTGTTCTGCTGGTGCAGGGGAGATACTTGCTGGTTTTGTTAGGATCATTTACCCGGGTAAGGAGGACAGTGGATGTTCATCTTCGCTGTTTTCAATGTTTCTGTCCCACAGTGTTACCAGACAAGATTTTCTTTGTAATATAGCAGTGCGTGAAACAAAGCTGGATATTTGGAACAGATTTCCTATTGTCGGCACACAGCAATGAGCCACCTGCACAATGGGTACCCACAGGCTTCAGGTGGTTTGGGAAATATAGTTAAAGTTAATGCCAAAGTGAGCGCCCCAGTAATTGCATTTCCTAAAATGTATGTCGCATGTACATCGTGCTACTATAAAAACACTGAGCTGCATATCTTAGAACTGCTGGCTAATGAGTCTCTTGACCTCCTGCTGTCATGCTAATGCAACCGCTCACTTGGAACCTTCATGACCCAATAAATTACTTCTTTTCTTAATACGCTTTTACAGATTGCTGCTATCTCTGTAACAGAGACTACCTATCTCATTAATTTGTAATCGTGCTGAAATATTGGAGCCTTGAAAGTGGCATGTGAACTAAAATACAAATAGAGTAGAGGTACTGCTGCCAAAAGGCTATGTAAAGTCAGTTAAGCTGTATGTTACTCTCGATTAAGAAATGATTTTGTGCTTTGGACTCTGGTGTTACTTGGATCCTTCCTTATGTACAAGTTGGAGTAATGTATGGGTAAGTGTAATGAAGATACGGTATTGCATATGTCAAATACATAAGCACACAGACAAAATATAAAATCTACAGTATAGGAAGTTTCTTATGGCAATAAATGGAAGAAATGCTCTTTCTCCTCCTAGAGTTTGATGTATGTGAATATCATCCAGGTGAACTTTTCTCAAGAATTCTTGTTTTTTAGTAAAACGTGGCTTGTGAAATAAAAATACAGTGCAGAGACTCTTACAAGCATAGGTAACATTTGACAGCTTTTTCAGTTAGATTAAATATTTATAGACATATGTAGGGACTTCACACAAAGGACCTGAACTTGTAATGCTGTATTGCTTTAAGAAATCCTTTTGCAAGAATTCTCCATGAAACCCATGTCATTTGTTTTAGGGGTAAAACATGTAATCCTGCGAAAGTGATGTGTAACAGGGTGAATCATATAGGCAAGGAAGTCCAGTTTTCATTGCTGTTTTGGGACTTACATAATTTTGTCGTTCCAAGCACTAATAGGTGATATATCTTTGTTCAGTGCACGTTTCTAGATAGCACTTTTTAAAGGAATCAAATCCTCCTTTTTACACAGGGAGAATTGCAGAGGGAGTGGGGGAGGCATAGGAGCTCACCCAAGCCAGTGTGGGAGTCCAGCAGTAGGATCATGGCCAGGGTCTCCAAAGTGCTTGTACTGTCTAGTTCACATGGTTTCTGGTGGATTTCAAGGGTGGGGTTTCTTTTAACAATAAACCAGATTTTGTGAATGATTTAGTAGGTTACCATTACATAAAAAAAACCCCAACATTGGAGTTGTGTGACTATTAATCACCTATTATCAGTTACTGCAGTTTTTATCACTGAGATTTGTTTGTGGGGGCAAAAAGGAATGGAAGTTTCTATGCTTCTTTTTACTGGCAGTAAGGTGCTTGTGTTTCTCTCTATGTATTTTAGAGTTTTGAATTTATCAATGCGTAAGTTTGGGTTGTTTAGAAAGGCAGAGCGTGAACTATCAGAACAAATAAAGGGGGATCTACCTATGTCTGATCATCTTTTGTTTGGTTCCTCTCTCAAGGGTTAGGAACAGTGTTCTTTCATATCCTGTGTGCTTTGTTGGACATAGAATCTGAAAATATTCTAAGACAACACTTGAAAATCTTTTAAGGTATTTTACCTTTTGTATAATTTCAATCTGGTTTTTATTATTAAAAGTAAATAAATCTTGTGCTGGTGAGAGAAAACATCCCTTTACATTTTTTTGCATTGGTCTTGAATTGCAAAGCCCCAAAAGTGAAAGAAAAAAGGAACACACAGAGTTAATGATGGGAAAGTGTGTGGTGCCATATACAATGGGGCCCAGTGCGACCAGGTGCTGAGATTTCAAAGGAAAAAATATAAAATCAAAGTCCACTCCAGTTCTAGTCTTATCCAGTTCCTTGAAGCAAAGTCTCCCACTGACAGGAAGGAAAATCAGGATGGACCCTTAGGCACATCAGATGCAAGTACAGTCACAAAATCTCAGGCATGAGAGAGAACCAGTGTAATGGCACATCTAATTTTCTCTCCATTTCAAAATGTGTTTCTTTTTAATTCTGTTAGTACTGATTAAAGGCAATCCAACAGGCAAATATCCTATAGCAAATGGCTGATTAAATGTTATTATGAATCCATGCTCAGATGATGGTACGTATCACTGTGTGTCAGTTGCTTACTTCTGTTTGAAATTACAGTAAATCATAGTGGTATTTACTACTGGATATAAAATGCAATTCATTGCCCCAGCATTACTTTTAGCAGAATAAAAATTAATCCCAGATACAACGTTCTCTATAGTTTACAGTTATTTTTGCCCCACTAACAGATTATTATTATATGTCTGAACATGTTTGTATTATTCCATTGAATTCTCATTCTTCCTTCTTCCTGGGACAAATCCACTTACACTGGTCTTTAATTGCTTACAGCACTGTCTTTCATGCAGGAGATATGGAGCTGGCTAATGCTGAAATTGCTGATGACTGGCTTTGCTACAATGGGAAGGGATGCTGGGATGCTCTGCAGCTTGTTGGGTGTTTTGTTTTTGTTTTTTGTTTTTGTTTTTTTTTAATCCCCACAATAGCTTTTATTCCTTGCTATTAGTTTTCTTTCTTCTTGATGTCGGTGGGGGCAAGACTGAGGGTCTAGGGATTAATAGAAAGCAAACTGTTCTGAAATATCTTTGATACTGCTACTTGAAATCTTGAATCAGTTTGAATGAATACTTACTAAGTACTATACTGCTTAGTTAATATATGGATTAAATACTAGTAGCCTAAATGGGCTGCTTATTTACATAGATTTTGACTGTCCCCCTACCTTGGAATCGTAACACGGATGTCTTCCTCTTAAAACAAGGCAAAACCACTTCTCATTTACAGCATCTGCACAAGTGCTCAAGAATAGCTTTTGAATATTCAAACCAGCAAGAATTTGTTAGTTTGAATTGCAGTTTTACCTGCCTTCGCATGGAAACTAGTGAATGTCTGGAGATGAGATCTTGCAGAGGGTCTGGTGTAGGCAAATTCATTTTAATGTATTGTGGCTTTGATGGATTTTCTGATTGGTGATATTCTGTTATTTAAAGCAACTCCATACATGGCTAAGAAAGTGTACATGGGTATGGAGAGGGACAGGGCTGCTGAAGGATAGGGATTGGCAGATTTCATTCCCAAGTAAATTATTTTATACTGGCTGATTCTCCTGTGGAGCTCATTTAAATTGGCTGGATCAAATCACACATGTTTCATATGGTTAAATTTAAAATTACTTCTGAGGGCCCCAAAAATTCATAAGCTTCCTCTGAGTATTCAATTAATTGCATATATTATAATCTGGATGGGAGCAGGGGAGGAGAGGAGAAGGTTATGTCTTTCTGTTAAGTGTAATTCTTAAGATCTACGAAGTCCAGACAAACCAGTTGGATGACAAGCTCTGATCGATGCATTTTGTCTCCATTCATTGTTTGTAATAGTATAGTCCTGTGGCTGCTAGCTGGCAGCTGCCTTTCATCTCACTGAGTGCTCTGCCTTCATGAAATTGTTAACAGCATCCCTGCCTTTGACAGTTGTATCTACACAAGTTTATTGAACTTCGGTCAAATGCAATGAAGACACACTTGTGTCACTGCCTGATCTTAGTTGTGTTGTCCATCAGGCTAAGTAAAATCTCTGGGCTACTAGTCTTTTATTGCTGTACATAAATTGAATGAAGGAAGAAGAATTTCTTTATGGTCTGAAGATCAGTTGAAGTCTGATTTGAAGGTTGTCAGTTTGATTTTAGGCTAGTGATAATGCTTTTAGTGTAAGATCTTGCTCTGCATGGCTGCTTTTTTTGTTGAACTATGTTCAAATATTTGCCTGAATCTGAAGAATAACTGTTTCATCCAGCTTTTCCATCAGTGGTGCAGAAATCATTAATCACAGAGGCCCTGACTTAATGAAGTATTTTGCTTCTAGTGGAACTTCAATGTATGACAAAATGCTTTGCTGAATTAGGGTCTGTGGTCTCAGTTTTACAAAGGTAAGGTGCTAAAGGAACCAGAGCAATGGAGAAGATGAACCTGTCTTACTGAATTTCCTTCATTGAAACAAGTGTGGGTTTGGCAGTTCTGCAAAATAAATGATACTGCTTCTTAAATGATACAGATTCTTTACAGGGAAGTTGATGGCATTGAATAACATGCGTTGGAGGCGCAAGTTTCAGGTACTTCTTGAAATCTGGCCTTTTGTTCAGGTGACCTTTGTCAGCATTGAAGAAAGAAGCAAATTTATTTACCACTGTTAAAAAAAATAGCGTACAGTTAGGATAGAGTGTTGTCTCTTTGAAACTTTTTAGAAGAAGCTTCTATAAGAAGCCACAGATTAAATTTAAGCAAAATTTTAATGGATATTTTAGTAGAATTAGGTGGCTTTTCAAGCCATTTTTAAAGGCAGCTGCAGTTCTGTCTCCTGAGCAGGTGAAACAATAAACATCTATTTGACCTGTATCCATGGAATTGGAATAAATACGGAGTAAAAGAAAATGCTAGTAATCTTGCTGATTCTTGACTTTGCCAACTGCATTCTTTGAGCACTGGGTGTTCTTTTCAGGTACTCTGATTTCCCCCCTCTTTACCCAAGAGGGAAAGTCCAGTCTTGCTGTTCCTCTGCACAGAATTGAGCAGTGTTTCCTGTAAGTGGTCCTACTGAAACTCCAGTATGAACAAATATAAAGTAGAAGAAGCTTCAGACTAGGGCCAAACAGTTTGTTCGTGATTTTCATGTCCTTCTGAAAGGCAGGCGATGCGTGGAGAAGAGCTTTGTCCTCTTTCTGCCTTCACATGGTACATGAGGACTTCACACAACAGCAGCCAGCCATGCAGGACTCTGACACTCTGATTTTCTCTGCTGCTTCTGTGGACGATGCCAGTATTCCTCAAAGATTCGTAGTAATAATAAAAACACACTCGCCCTCTGCTTTCTGCCACAGCCTAAACTGTTTTCAGAGGCAGTGGGAGGGGATACCTTTTAGCCAGAAATGCTTAGCATTCTTTGATGTGTGCAGTATGCTAAAAGGCTTAGGAGAGGCGATGCGTACGTGCCTCCTGCTCTGTTTGAGGCCATAAAATACTGTGTTGTGTGCTCTGCAGGGACCATGGCATTAATACCAGTATTTTATTGAGCAAGAGGAATATTCCAGGCTTCCAACTTCTGGGGTACAGCTTCAAAGCTGTGCAGGGTGCAGGTAATGCTCAGTGACGCTCTCTGAACTCAGTCATTAGGTGATAGCAGTAAAAGGAGGCTGTTGAGAAATGTAAAATAAACAACAGGTGCCCCTTGGGACAGGCTGGGAGGACCAGAGGTACACTGGAAATGCAGACTTGGAGAGGTTAGTTTTTACTGCCAGTGAAATGCTGTGGTGTGTGATCTTTAACTGCAAGGATTGCTGAGAAATTAAGATTAAAACCAGCAACCTTTTCACCTTTTGCACAGTGGGAGACAGCCCAAGGCTGAAGCAAGATAAGGGCAGGAATTTGTATGCAGAGGGAAGTGTAATTCAGAGCTCTGCGGAGGAAAAAAGGTGTGGAGGGCAGGGAGGAGGGGGAGACCTCGCTTTCGAGCAGCAACTTAGCTCTGCTACATGTGCTGTGAGGAAAAGGGAAAAGGATAGTCAGTGTGAAAGGAGAAGCCATGGCTCCAGAGGCCTGGGGTGTTGTAACACCACGTGTCCCTAAGATTCAAGTGCAAGGGGACTTCTGAAGAAATTAATTAGTACAGCAGAGCACTTTTATATTAGAGGTGCACAATATAAAAATGCTTACTACACTATTGGAGACTATAGTTAGATATTTTTTTGTACCTGTTTGCCAGAGGGACTGCATAAAGGTACAGCTGAACGACCTGCCTCAGTTTTCTTTATGCTCATCCAACTACACTTTTCCCAATTATGGACAAATTTCATTTTTGATATTGAGTTATACTTGCATGCTCTTTCTCTAAATGGTTATGTTTAAATATTTCTGGTTTGGGGGAGGTGGAGACTGAGCTTAAAGAAATTCATTGAGTTTTTGCCCTAGGTAGCTATTTCTATTGGTCTGGGAAGACCTTGACTATTTATTCCTGTTACAGTGGGGAACATGCTCTTGTTTGCACCTCTGCCTCTTGCCAGAGCAATTTAGAACAGGTAGCTGAAATCGTATTTTTTTTTTCTAAGAATATTAGTGAGCATCACAAAACCACAGGGGCGGCAGATGTAGAAGAGAGAAGAGGGGAAGCCATGTGGGGAGGAAGGCAAGAATCTGCCAAGGCTGTTCAGAGCTGTGGCCCAACTTTAAACTTATACAGCGTATGTCTTTGGAAACCAAATTAGTTGTGTTGTTTAAAACCAGTGCATAGCACCCAGGAGTTATTGTAAAGAAGTATCTTTGGGGGGATCTCGTAAAATAGAGTGCCTGGGGGTGATGAATATTTGGTTCTTTTTTTGGGGTGTTATGACTGAAGCTTTCAAAGGGCACCAGGAAGGCCCTTTCATTTCCTGTGACAAGGGCATCCTAGAGGGAATGGTCTGTTGAAAAGATGTAAACTATAAACCTGCAAGCATGAAGGCTTTGTTTAACACTAATGATAAGTATGGATGAGGTACCACAGTACTACAAAAAATTGTTCTGCTGCACAAAAATGACAAGATCTATGGGGAGACTGAAGCACCATTTCCCTGGATTCTAGAAAAATGTCTAAATATCATGGAAATTGAGTTGTAGAGTATTTGACAAATCATGCCGATAAATTTTAAAGTGGAATTCTTTCCTAAGTGAGGAATTTCATTGATGATCAGTAAGCTTTATAGACGTGAGATTTTAATTTTCAGAAAATCTCTCTATGGAACGTGGTTATCTCAGTATATCTTTGTGCCCTCAGATGAGGCTTAACTTCATCTTATCCTTGATACCAGTTAATGAATCGTTCACTGCACTGCAGTAGCTCACTAAAAATTGGTAGCTGCACAAGCGCAGCTCACAGGACAGTCCGTTACCTTGAAAGTCAGATAATAACACCTTCGATAATAGATGGTAACACCTTTGCAGCACTTGTCTATGCAATATGCAGTTTGTTAGATGTAACTGAATAGAGGTACTTAAATTTTTACACCTCTGTTAAGGAAAAAAAGTCCAAATGGGATAAGATGAAAAATAATGAGGTTTTAGCCCAAAGGACAAAATCCTTATGCTCATACAATAGGTCTGTAAATTATTGTCTTGCTGTGGTTTTTCATTAAAATGGTGTTTTCTGACTTACTGTAGATTTTAATTGTTCTGAAAATAAATGTGTTGTGCCAGCGTGTAGACAGAGTATTTCATCAAAGTGCAACCAAGCCCTATAGCACAGTGTATAGATAGTCATTACCTTTTGAGGCTGAAAGCCACCTGTGACCACCTGCTTTCTCTCAGCAATATGCCACAGTGCCTCAAGCTGCTAAATTTGTTTTCAAAACAATCTGCTATTTCTGTTTTGTTAGGCTCTTCTCCTAATTGTGTTAACACAGTCAGGGCAATTAAGGGGAAGAAACAGAATATGATTTATTAATAATGCCAGATACATAGCGGTCTGTAAACAGGATCGATTGCATATTTAACTGATGCAAATCTCTGTAGTTAAATTCCTCCCTACCAAATACCTCTGACTTTCTTCTATCTCTGCTTTAGTACATTAGCAAGACGTTTGTTTTTTGGTGTTTTTTTTTTTTTATGAACTAGGTAACTTTGGGAAGAACAGTTATCCTACAAGCTGGTGAATTTCTTGCATGGATAGCAATCCCACCGCAAAATATATTATATGAGACTGAGCACCACAAGTACATTGTGAGACTCTCACCCTTAGAGTTGCACAGAAATGTGACCTTTTGTCGGCCTGTGCAAGAGAGGGACGCTTTCTCGTCCATAGGCTGGCAGATCCTGAACATTGTTCACCTACTGTAAGAGGAAAACTCCTATTAACTGTTGGTGCTCCTTCAGCACTAAATATTCTGGCTACAGAAATATCTGAGTGTTAAATAAGTTGTAGCTAATGACGGATGATTCTCATGAGTTTAGGAGAGCAGTTTGAAATACAAATTTTATTTTCAGACCCAAGAGGGAAGCTTAAGGTGCTGGAGTTATGGCCAGCCAACCAGTTAGGTTTGAAGAAATCTTTCAAATAGACAGAAAGAGACTTTCAAACTGCAGGAAAGCGATACATACCTTAATTCTTGCAGTCATTCTTGGAGAGGATGCTGCAGCTTTTGCAGACCACAGTGCCACTGGTGCCTCAAAGATCCTGTCTGTTGTTTACACCTGTGCTTCCCCATCGCTGTGCTGTGGTGCGAGTCCTGCTGCAGACAAGTCCCTGTTTTCTCAAGCAGAGACAGGAAGAATATTTACACTCGTTGATGCAGAGAGCTTGTTCTTGTAGGAATACTGGCTTGCATAATCCAGATTCTGCATTTTGCTGGAGTTTTCTCCATAAGTGAATGTCATTGTATCTTGATCTCACACTGGTGGGTGCTCAGCTGTTGGGATTAAGCTCTTTTGCTGTTTATCCCTGGAGCACAACCTGGACTGGAGACCCTGCATGGCACCTCCTCCTCTGGCACCGTCTTTCCATTCAGCATGTCAGACTGGTGGATCTCAGGAATGCTCTGATCCACCAGCCTCTGCTCCCTTCATCACCTTTCTTGCTGGATTTTTCTCATGGTTTGGGTACGGACATTAGCTGCCAGGGCTATGGCTGTGCTGCCAGGCCTGAGGAGGCAGCTGGCCTGGCAGGGAGGCACTAGCAGGCCTTGATTGCCCTGAGCAGCCTCACCTGGGGCCTCCTCCCACCCCAGCACCTCAGGTGTGGTTGTCCCGCCCGCCCCAGCTGTGGTGTAGGTGTGCTCATTTCCCAGTCCCCTCTGCCCCTGGCTCCCGGGTGGACGTTGGGCCTGTGCTGTGGCCGGCTCTGGCTATTTCAGCTCCTGACTGGACTCTCTGGATGGACCCTAGCCCCGGACGTTGCTGGCCACGTCCAGGACTGCTGATGGATGCTTGGACGCTGGGCTCAGACTCTGAGGGACACTGCCCTGTTGTTGAGGGCTCTGCTCTTGGACAGTAACACAGTCTTTCCAAGTCTCGACTGCATGGACTGCTAAACCAAAAGAGGAGAAGGCCTCGTTCTTCGTGACTGGGAGCAAGGCCTGGCGGGTAAGTAGGCTGCTTTATTGATAGTAGATGTGTGGCTCTTCTCTCCCAGGACTGAGCTGTCTGAAGGCAGCAGGGCCGAGAGGTGTTGTGGTGCAGGTGTCCTCAGGCTGGGTCTGCCCTGGGTTTGCCCCTCGTCACCCATCTGCAAAATGGCTGACCGAGAGGGCTGGCAGATCCGCTGCAGCACAAGGTGGGTGACGCTGAGCCCGAGCAGGCTGTACCAGAGCTTGTGTTCTTGTCTCTTATGCCTCCTCCCATCGTTCAATAAGGGGTGTTTGGTTTTCTTCAGGAATTGCACAGTTGATAATCTTCGGCAGGTTTGCCCCTGTTAGGAGAGGCTGTTTCTTCTTGGTGAAACTCTGCTGCATTTATTGTTACTATCTGTGTTTCACAGGAGTGTGAAACACCCATGAAAAGAAAAGAGGCTATTGAGTGATGAGTGTGTCCTTTTCCTTTGCTTTATTTTCTTTTTCTCCATGCCCTACCATCTTCATCTATAGAAAATTGCCTACTTATCTCCCAAACATAGTTGCATTCTTTGCTTAATGTCCCTTTTCAGGAACTTATTCTGTATGGAAATTACCCTATACAGGAAATAATTTACCTTTAACTGTCATCCTTTGCAATTCTCTTATTTTTAGGTTGTTTTCTTGTGGGTTTTTTTTGCCAGCTCTTAGAACAATGAGGCTAGAGACTGTTGGCATCCAATAGCTTTGACAAACTGAGTGACAGTCGGACGTGCTCCAAACCATCTGCTTCCTGGGATGGCTAATTCTGGCCAGAGTTACTTCCAGCTGCGGAGGAGCTGCAGCCCCAGATTCTGCTGGGGAAATCAAGGGCATGAGGACAAACCCCAGCGGGGAGTTAAATTAGTGTAAAATACAACAGTACCCTGTTGAAGAAGTTACCAAAATGGTCAGCTTGCTGCAAAGTGTTGGATGGAATGGCTCAGACTGAAGTTTGGGTCTTTGTGACTGTAGGGTTTTTTCCCCCCTGAGATACTGATTTTTTATTTTTTTTTTTTAATGTTGATCAGAAGAATAAGTTGATTTATCATGTTAAAATTTAAAGCATTGGAGGAGACTGAAATCTAAAAGCACGATCATTATTACAAAGAGCAGACCCTCAGATCTGTTAAGGGAGTGTATGTCTTTTCTTATGAAGCTTTAGTGGTAGACAGGCCCTCCATAGATAGCAGTCCTGAGTGAGCCTCGATTGCCATGGCTGGGTGGAGGGATGGGGGCTGAAGCCTCTGTAGTCGGCAGGAAAGCCCAGGTTTCTTTGCATCACGCACTGAAACACATAACCAGAGGTATTCAGAACCTGTGCACTGCAAGCTCACTCTCTTACTTGCTTTGTGATACCTTATACAGGTCTCAGTGCCTGCAGAAAATCAGGGGAGCTGTGCTGGGATATTTACTACCTTTCACAGAATAAAAACACATCTTCCCAGAGATACTGCCCTGCTTTGAAGGAGATGTAGCAGAAAGCTCAATCAAGCAGAAACAGAGATTTGGGAGAAAATGTGGTAATAGTAAAAATTTACGTAATCTTACGTTACGTCAAATACGTACACAGTGAATAATTATGGAGCAGCCATTTATAATTTTGTTACACTTTTAATGATCTTCTCTACCCCAAACCTACTGTCAGTTACTGCTTTGAAGATAAGACTGCAGCTTTTCTTGTGGGCTCTGTAATACTTGAAACTGCCACATATTGACTGCTTTCTAAATATGAACACTTTTCCTAATACCTCTTCAGTTGATGTTTCATCATTTCTGTAATGTGGATGCTGACTTAGAGCAAAAAAAAAAGTTCAATTTTGGATTCCCAGTTTGATTTTTCTTAGTCCTTCTTTACTGAGTTACTTGTTTCCCTTCAAAGTTCGGCTTCCAGGTGTGAGTGTTGAAGAGCTGTGTGAATCTGGATTTGGGCATCTTTTCCAAAATGTTTGAGATCATTTTCTCTTCTGAGCATGTCAGAAATGTGAGGTGGCAGGGTTTTTTTTGAAGCTTATGACAGCATTGCTATTTCAAAGCAATGAAATCATGAAGTAGCGTGGGCCTGGATTGAGAGGCTAATTATAAGGGACCAGGAGCTCAGTAGGATCTGGATACAGTCTCAATGTCTTGGGCTTGCTACTGAGACGGAGGGAGTCAAAGATATTTCTTAGCAGTGTGGCTGAGTGGCAGAGAAGTGAACTGGCAGATTCGTCTGGGGTTACAGTCACCTGACATTTCATGCGAGAACGCTCTTTTTACAAATTTGTATTGGACAGGAGTGTACTCCCATAGGGCTAGGGCGGAGGAGAGGAGATGCAGCAATTTCTGTACGTGCTAACTGAAAGAAAAATTGTCTTGGCAGTCTCGCTGTGTGGTTGGCAAGGGCTGCATACCTTTTCCCCAGGCACACAGGCAGGGGTGCAGGTACTGCTCCCTTCTTGTTTAGAGCTGTGCCAAATGGAGAATGTTTGAGTTTGCTTTCCAAAATCTGAAGAGGCTTGCAAAACATCTAGATGAAACAATGGGATATCTTCAATCAGGGAATTAAAATAAATGTAACTTATGTCCCCAGTAGTTCAGGTATGGATAGGGGTTCTGTGAGGAAGGCAGAGCCTTTATTATTCATGTTTGTCAACAAGTACAGAATGGGATCTGATGGCTTTAGTCAAGAAAAAGTAGGTTTAAGTCTTTAAATCAAACTTTGAGTGTGTTTTGTCAGGCTGTTCCAACAGCAAGGCAGTAATGCACTGCATTGTGTAACTGAAAGGTAGGTGCTGCTGTTATGGTTTGATACTAGAACAGTTGACAGTGCTGAGTACAATTGTTAAAGCATTTACCTACACTCTGCCATCTGAGTTAAACTCAGAAAAGATTTGTATGGAAGTACAGCACTGAGTGAAACTTCCACAATGGTGGAAAGACAGAAAATCTGGTACTTTGTTTATTTAATATACAATTTTTTTTTAAATTCCACTGGGATGCAGTCATGATGATGGGTGTAGCTGAACTGCTTGCGTTTCCTGCAGTTGCACGGTAGAAAGCTAATTTAAAGAGAGAAAAAAAGGTTATGAATGGGTGGCTTGAGATGTGGAAGTGCCAGAAGGAAAGGATATCAGAATGGCAGGTGTTGAAGACCTCTACATTAGCAGGTTATCAAGATCCTGGCACAGCCACCTACAGCTTTTCAGGACACCCTGATCAGAAAAACAAGGGGCAGCCTAACAGCCGGGCAAGAGCAGAAAACAGACTCTCTAAGACACCCAGATAAGGAGATAAAGGATAGCAAGTCCTAATGGTGCAGAAAGGTGAGACGGGATGCAGAGAAAAAAGATCACAATTGTTGTCAGTTCCTAAAGGGTAAAGAAAGGCACATCCAAACCCAGCACATATGCAGTAGGCTTTGGAGGATGCAGGAGGCATGACAAGGACTCGATGGGCTTGTCCTCCGCATTGTCTCCAGACTATGTGGGTAAACACATCTGGGTGCTGGCTGCCCCACTTGCACACATGAATCTTGGTGCTTGTGAGAAAGTGACTGAACTAGGATTTGTATTAAAATAAAATCAGTTTTAAAATATAAATCAATTAGAAGTAAATTATTTTAAAATAAAATAAGCTCATGCATTGAGCTTTGCTACAATATTCCAACATTATTTCCTGAGGAAAAGATTGCAGACAACAGAGAAAAGCTTGTTAAGGGAAGGACTTTTCTCAAATTAGGAAGCAGGTGCTAGTACCCAAAGAACTTGTCTGGCTCTTTTGTAGTGTTTGAACGTATAAACAGCCTGAACAGTGTGATAATGAACTCTGCCTGGCATAGGGGAGTAACTGGCTGGCACCTTTAGCATTAGGCATGTCGGAGAGGGCCAGTAATAGGTGGAAGATACGACCGTTTTCACTAGGCATAATACAGATAAATTACATGATGAGTATGTATTTGAATAAGTTTGTATTTGGTCCTTGTTTGACTCCAGAAACAAGGCAGCAGCAAGGTAGTTTTGAATACCTTCTGTGTTTCCCTAATGGTACTATGCTGAGGGCACTGTCAAAGTTCATGAGCAGAGCTAGTTCAACTGTTTGCTATGAACAATTTACGAAATATCCTGGGGTTAAATACACATCACACACCTCCTGCAGCTTACCTTTTTAACAGGTCGGGCTGCTACCCAAGAACGAGTGGGAAAGTAAAGAAGCCTGTTTTGATAATGGTTTTTTTCTTCTTCATTTCTACTGAGCCAAGGTCAGGTAAATAAATGCCACGAATAAAGTGAGACAATATTGTTCACTGGTGGTAATCACTGGCATCTAACTTAAATGCAGTGTAGATGTCAGGCTTTATCCTAATTGAAGGTCAAAATTGGCTGTAGTGACTGAATTATCTTTAGTATCTTTATCAGTGATCTGGATGAGGGGATTGAGAGCACCCTCAGTAAGTTTGCAGAGGGCACCAAGTTGGGCAGGAGTGTTGATCTGCTTGAGGGTAGAGAGGTTCTACAGAGGGATCTGGACAGGCTGGATCGCTGGGCCGAGGCCGATGGTGTGAGGTTCAACAAGGCCAAGTGCCGGGTCCTGCACTTGGGTCACTCCAACCCCATGCAGTGCTACAGGCTTGGGGCAGAGTGGCTGGAAAGCTGCCTGGTGGAAAAGGACCCGGGGGGGTTGGTCAATAGCCGGCTGAATATGAGCCAGCAGTGGGCCCAGGTGGCCAAGAAGGCCAACGGCATCCCGGCCTGTATCAGCAATAGTGTGGCCAGCAGGACAATAGGGCAGTGATTGTACTTCTGTACTCAGCATTAGTGAGGCTCCACCTTGAGTGCCATGTTCAGTTTTGTGCCCCTCACTACCAGAAAGATACTGAGGTGCTGGAGGGTGTGCAGAGAAGGGGAACGGAGCTGGTGAGGGGTCTGGAGCACAGGTCTGAGGAGGAGTGGTTGAGGGAACTGGTGGTGTTCAGCCTGGAGAAGAGGAGGCTGAGGGGAGACCTTCTTGGTCTCTACAAGTATCTGAAAGGAGGTTGTAGCGAGGTGGGGGTCGGTCTCTTCTCCCAAGTAAGAAGCAATAGGATGAGAGGAAGTGGCCTCAAGTTGCACCAGGTTTCGGTTGGATATTAGGAAAAATTTCTTGACGGAAAGGGTTGTCAAGCATTGGAACAGGCTGCCCAGGGAAGTGGTTGAATCACCATCCCTGGAGGTATTTAAAATATGTGTAGATGTGGTGCTGAGGGACATGGCTTAGTGGTGGTTTTGGCAGTGCTAGGTTGATGGTTGGACTCTTCAAACCAAAATGATCTATGATTCTATAATTCTGTAGATGATCTCTCCTCTTGTGTCTCTGAATATATGAATTAAGAAAAGGAAAGTTAAACTAAATGGAGAATTTGGCAACTTCTGTGCTCTATTGTCAGAAGTTGGCCTATGTACTTTCTTAATGTAGTGACATAACAATATTTCTTAGATATTTTAAAGCAAAATACAAGGAAGTGTTAATGACAGTGTTTTGATCTTGTTGCTGCTGTTTACATTGAACGAAAGAGTAGTCCCAGGGTTTTGCCTGTCACTTCTGGTCTCTATTGAGTGTCTCTTTGTTTTCTCTTAGCTTTTTTTTTTTTCTTTCTTCCTTCAAATGTTTTGGACACTTCAAAAGTGGGGTAATGCCACAGCAGGGTAACAGGAGGCTGTGATCTGAATTCATTCTCCCCTATCACAAGCTGAAATACCTAAATAAAAAGGATAATTGCCTTTGGGGTGGGGGAGGTTTGAGGAAGACGATAACGATCACCAAAAATTTGAATTGCTGCTTGAAGAAGCCTGTCTTTTTTTGGCTGCTTAGGAAGTTCAGACAATTGTAGTTGAAATCAGATGTCTTACCTGGGTGGGATGAATCTAGTCATCCTTGCCTTTTTGAGGGCAGAGGACCTGTTTGTTATTTGGCTCCAAAGATCCTGAACTTTGTACGATCTCATTGAGAATGACACTGATGTTCTTATGGGCACTAAACCATTCGGAACAAAACTGTACAAAACGTTGAATACAGTTTTTCAATCTCTCATTTCGGGATCGTACCCATTTTTTACTTGTGGATTTTTCAGCATGTCTCCTCATTGAGAACCTTATTATATATATATATTTTAAATCTTTATCCCAGATTGTTCAAAAAAAGGCCTTCTCTATGAGGAAATAAAGTTCCTTCTTCTGTCGAGGCTGGGCTTTCATAAACATGACTGAGCTGTTTTGGATCAAAACTTTCAGCAAAAATACTTGCCTTCGGGAAGGCTAACCTCAGAAACTTTCTGTGCAGTATAAACTCTCGGAATATGCATTAATGGAACTTGGTGTTCACAGGGAAAACACTTATGAAAGAGCAACTCAGCCTACATGGGGATATGCTGCTTTAACAGGTTTTTGTTTGAAAAATGTGAAGCTGTCAATGTTGAAGTCCTTTACTTAAACGTACCTGACTTCTGGAGGAATACGGGTGTATTTTTCCTGAAAAGCTCTGCCTCCTCCTGTGTGAAAGGGATGTGGGCTTGCAGCTTCAGAGTCCCTACTGCACCAGCTTCCTCGAAGGGAAGGACCTTGGGGCACCTCCTCTGTAGCGGCGTGGGAGGGCTGGCACAGGGGTGGGCTTGCCTGCTGCCGGTCCTGCCCTGCTGCTGAGGGTCGAGTCCTCGCTGGAGCCCTCGGGGCTGCCGCGCTCCGTGCTCTCACACCAAGGGCCCCTGGTACTGAAATGCTGGGTCTTCTCATGCTTTTCCATCTATTGAGTTTTCAGTGTCTCACCAGGATCCCCAGAGCTGGCATACCAGTGCTTGCTTTTTGCAAAATTATCAGAACACACTAATAAAAACTATTCTGGGTCCTTTTCTTTTGCATGAATGAGTTATGAGGTGAGGATTTAGTCTTTTTTAGCTAATAGTTGGGTATGTTTTCTGGTGTACATAGTCAAGTAAAGTGGTGGGAGGGGAAAGGGAACTGGATTGGGGTGTGGTTGTTTTCTTGGTGAGGTTTTTTGTGTTTGTTTTTTTTTTTAATCTTGCCCATTGGTTTTGAGTTCCTTACTATTCCTATTTGAAGCAGTATTAGTTTAACAGCCTCATGTGAAGGGTTTGTAATTTAGGGAGCAGGTCAGACTGCTGAGTTTTCTTCTATGAGTTATTATTTAGGAGCAACATCTCAGCTCTGAACTGTACAGTGCAGACACAAGCAGGCATGGTTCAGTTGGCAACTTGGCGTCATTAGCTATGAAGTATAACACTGGGCTTTGTGTGACAGTTTTAATCAACTTCTCCCTCAAGGTCATCCTTGGCTTCTGAGTTATGGGGGTCCCGAAACCTGTTGTGATTTATTTTGATGAAGGTAAGTCAGTCCATGTTTTCTGGCAGTTTGGCTGTTCTGTGATCTGTAACTACATTGCTTCTCATACTAAAAATACGCTCTGGACAAATATGTGTGGATGGACAGCACAAATAATAGCAATCCATCTTAGCAAATGGCATTAGTTCCTTTATTGCTTCTTTCAGCTGACTTGTCCCTTCATAATAGGAGAGGCTTATTACTCCCATAGGAGGTTCAGAAAAAACATTTTTGTCAGAAAAACTGTTAGCTTTCTCGTTCAACACTTAGATGGTTTGGGAAGTGTCAAAGAGATTTGTAAAGATTCTTGGGCAGCTTGAGTCAGAGTGAGGAGGGGGAGCTGGGTGCCCGACAGTGCTCCAGACGCTCAGCCTAATGACTACAGAATTCAAAATAATTTATATCTGCTCTTTTCCCTTGCGCGCCCGTTTCCAGGTGCACGTACAGCACGGATCAGGAGGATGCCATGCAAAGTCAGTGTGTCTGCCTTAGGAATGGTATACAGCTTTTATCCAAAGGATTACCAAGTGGCTGCTGTTAAAATAACGCAGTGGATACTGTGGTGAAAATCTACAGAGTGGTGTGTGTAGGCTATAACTGTGGTATAAGAATGAAACTCAAGTTTATCCTGCTGCAATTTTGATGTAGCTAAATATCAGGGTTGTGACTGTATGGATACCCAACACACTTAGTGAGACATTGTTCCCTGGACAGTCCAGGAACTCTGGAGGTAGTCTCTGCAGAGGGGACATGTCTGAAGATGGGGTGGTTGACTGAACTCCTAGCAAAGCAACAGATGGGAGCTCTGCAGACAGGACTTTTAGACAGTCCCAGAGACTCTCCCAAGTGGCTCCTGCTGTGCACAGGCTAACTGGTAGACACTGCTTGTATGCTGGGATGCGCTGGTTAACTTCCTGGGCAGAGAAGCCAGGAGCTCCTGGGGGTTCTCCCTGTTGGCATCTGTGGTAGACAAAGGTGTTGACCACTGTATGGAGGTAACTTTAAATATTCAGACAAAATTGCTTAGTAGCAGTGGTCTTGTAGAGCAGTCTTTGTTCGTGGTTAAGATAGTTAAGAGGTGGTTTGTACATAATTTAAGGTAATGAGTAGACATGGATCATGCCTGTGGTGAAGTAGTCACGTAGGCGAGCCAGTGGGATGTAACAATTCTCCAGAATAGTTTGGCAAGTCTTATCCAGCTGAAGACACCTTTGCAAGGACACTTGCAGTGGAGACACCCATCACCAGTTGGACAGCGGCTGACCATTCTGTTCAGGAGATTTGATTCTATAAATAAGCATTACCCAATGCAAACGATAACAATAAATTGGGTCTTTTTAGCAAGCACTCTTGTCTGTGTCTATGCAACAGCATCCATTCAGCACACGTGGGATGCTTCTATTGGGTTGCTGCTAATATCTACCCTTTATTGACTGTTCTTCAATGAGCTGGAAGAAAATATTGTAGTGTTCAAGATGTTATTAATTGCGGGAAGTAATAAGCATCAGGTTTTCCAAAACCAAAGTCCGTGTTGGCCAGTACAGCTTTCTGCCAGTGATTATTTTCAAGCCAGTAGTAATGTGGAGACAGGAAGCTGCAAGAGGCAGAAGCCTGATGTGGATACAGGTGCTGTTATGGCTACATCTGCCTGTAGATCTGACAAAAGACACAAGCCCTTCAAAACTACTTAGGTAACTAAATCATTGTTAAGTATAAGGTCTAGATTACCACTTTAAAAAGACTTTGAATATAGGTTCTCTGCACTGCTGTTCTTTAGAAGAAGCCCTTCACAGAAACCTTGTCTTTATTGCTAAAACAATTTCAGCTAATGATATCTGGCTGATTCAGTTGGTGTTCTAGGATTTGAATGAAGTCAACAGCTTGTCTGTGACCGTTTGTCACAGGATGCGTGCAGGCTATTTGCTGCAAGAAGATGAGATTGAAAGAAAAAAATCACTGAGGTGATGCAGGAAGACTGCCATCTTTCTCCCGTTACATGCGTTCACTAAGCTAAAAAGATGTGTTGTTGCTTTCAGTTCTAATATTCAGTATACTCAATGCTTCGTCAACTAGCGGCCAGACAAATTACTACTTTATTGAAAGTAGGCAAAAGCCCACTTCAGATAAAGTGCAACTTAAAAAGATTGCGTCTGCTTTCGCATTGGCCAGCATGTCACCCACACTTTACCAAAATGCTTCACATTAGAAGATTAAAACTTAAGCAGAGGGTGACCTTTTACAGAAGTGTTTCAGCTTATTGCTCCCACTGAACTTGTCAGTCCTGTAGCTTTTCTGTTGATTGCTATAGCTGCTCCGAAATGGGTCTTCTGAGGCTTTGCTGTCCTGCTTGGACCCTTCAATTGAAGGTATTTTGTCTTTTTTTCTTGACTCCTACACACAAATGAAGGAGTAGAATTCATACTTTTAAGTAACCGACATTAGCCAAAACAGACTTACTTTTACAGACAGAAATTACTGCCTTTATCACGGAAAGGAAAAGACTTAAAATTTTTAAGTTTTTCCAGACCAGTCTGCAGACTACAGCATTGAGAAGCATTTGCTACTACCTGTGTGAAGTGTGTTGTAAACGGCAACGTCGCCTTCATTGCCGCATGTCTGGGCCGAAGTACTCAAAAATTACCTGTGCAGACTCTCAAGATTGTGTGGTCTTTGCACTTTTCTGGGTGCTCCTTACTGCTCCTTACAATCTGACAGTCACTTTCTCGATAGACGGTGGCTCCTCTGTGGAGCTTGGCTGTTTCTGCCATCCCTGTGGGTATTTGATATTCTCATCGGAGAGTCAGTGTTTGTTCTAAATATGTGGGGGATTCCTTGAGTCATGAGGCTCATTTTAGACTTTTACTCCTAGGGGCAAATAGCTGATGGAGTGTACTGTGTGGTGCTTCAGAGTTGGGTTCTGCTTCTTTGCACAAGAGGTAGCTCTTAATGCAGCCTGCTCTCCTCATTGATGAACAATGTTCAGTTAGCATGTACGTATACAGAAGTCTCTTGTCAACCCAAAAACTAACGCTTCTAACACTTCTCTTCATGAATAGACTTTCTCTAAGCAGTCTTTTATTGTCCAACTTTTAATAAAGTCTTGTGAAGTAGCAGTAAAGCTGAATATGAGGGTATTACCTTTCACCAGGATATCAAATATGTAAGAGGTAAAATACAACTAGTCTGATACTTCAGTTTGACACTTAAGCTATACTGTAACAATACGTGCATGTGGACGATTCACATATGATATTGTAGCTGTAAATTAAGCTACAGTAAATCTTCATGCCTCCAATGGGAGATTTTTCCTATCTCATCTGTCCTGAATATGCAGAGGAGTTTGGTCCAATTAATTTCTCCAGCAAAAGAATTATGAAGGATCCTACTACTGCTTTTTAAATAGTCAGATTTCACTAGAGATTAGGGCTTCAGGATACAGTGTCATGAAGAATCCCTGTAGCAATATCTGAAAAGAAACATCAGTGTCATGTTCTTTCTATTTTTAATGCTCTTCACTATGGAAACAGATTTATGTTTCTCTTCTGTATGTCTTCTGTCCATCTCCCTAGTAATTTTGAACTATTGGATGATATCAATCAAATGTGACAAAGGTAAAGGTCTTAAAAGATAATTAGCTTCTTGCAAGTTTTTGTGGAAGTTACTGTCTGGTTAGAGAGAGGAGATCCTACTTTATGCCTTTATAAACCTAGTCTGAAGCAAATGTTTAACCTTTACTAGATATAATGAATTTACAATGAGGGGAATTTACCTTTCATACTCTAAATGTGGGTAAGACTGCAGCCGGAGCAAGTCGAACCTGTTCCCATCATTTCCGACACTTGCTGAGCTGTATGCCTATGCTGAAGAAACTTGGACCTGGGCAGAAAGAGCACTATGACATTGATCTTTGCAGGTGGTAATAGGCGTTGACTGAGTTTTGGGTTTAAGTGTTCATTTCTGATCGAAGCAATCTCACCTCAGCTACTTGTGCTCTATAGGACATGCTGTCAGTATGAGAGCCCACCCAGGCTGCTGATGGGAGTGCGTAGAGTGAGGTGCGGCAGTTTGGACAATTTTGTTTCTTCTGTTCCTCTATTTAGGGGTGTAAACTTGTGTACCTCTGCAATGTTGGATTGTGTGGTGTACACTTATGCTCGTATCCATTTGTATTCCCTAATGCACCTAATGCCCACTGTTTTGTTTCAGACCTTGTCTGAGGTAGAATGAAGTGCTAAATTGGTGCTTTTCACAATCGGTGTGTCCTGTGTCACACACGTGTATACTTCGGACCTTATTCAGTGGCCCAAGAGAATGGATTTCCTGCCTAGTTTCTCCTCCAGACTGTGTCTACATGTGTCTACTGTGTCTGTAAACTGTGGGATGACTTTAAGAATGTCTAATGTTATCATTTTGATTAGTTTTTAACTATCTATTAGCTGAACTGCTATTTTTAGTGCTGTTAATCCCATTTTTAAAATATCATGCAGCACTAGGGTTGTAATAGAGATAGTCTTAAATTGGCTATTTTTACAAGCGTCTCCTGGATTCCCATTTTCCTTAATGGTTTGCCTGTCTTTTGTACACACCTGAGTAAGAGAATGCATAATGAGAGGCACATAAAACAGTCCAGTGTTCCTATTCACCTTGTCTTACAGCACAAGAATAAAGGAATGCTCGCTGACAAGAAGAAACATGCTCGGAAAGAGTTTGGGAAACACTTATCGTGACAGATAAACCATCTGGAGCATTCGCTGTCATGGGAAATCATTAAGGCAAACAGTGCGGCAGGACTCAATGTCTCAGATACCAATGGCAGCAGAATAATGTAGCATTTGTAGCTGCAGCAGGCAAATCAAATATTACTGCGCAAAGAATACCAACAGCAGAACTGGCAAAACTTTTGAAGGACATCCTTGAGTAGTTTAAGATGGTTAATTTAGGTTTTGTACTTGCAACTGTTAACTGACAAGAAAAAAAAAAAAAGGTAAAAATTATTTGTTTGCCATGAGAAGCTGAAATTACCCCCATTCCCGACTTGTTCCAGGAAATTTTTTCCTCCTTTGCCCACTTCCAGCTCCAGGCTGCTTGCTGTGCTTGACTCTCTCATCCCAGGAGTTTGATGGACAAGAACTGGAAGGAATGAGCCACTTTGTTGGGGAGAGGGATAATGGAAAGAAAGTACGATCAGCTGACAGTCAGCATTTTTGCCACCTTTTTCTCTGACAAACACTTCCCAAGCTCCTGATGGACTGCTTTCTCAAATAGAAAAATACTTTCTAGCAAGTTTAAAGGAGATGGGTAGCAAAGGGCTCTTTGGCTTTGAAAATCGTTAGTTGCTGTGCTCCTTTCCCTGGGTTTTTGTGTTTGTGCTTGTATGCAATGCCGCAGAGCTGTGCTGGAACTATGTGGAAAGGGGAGAACAGTCTATCCCAGCAGTGCGTTAGTAGGTGGGTACCTTTCACAAAGGTAATAGTTAGCTTGGGTGCAACAGGGGCAGTATTTTACTGGTATGGTACAAGTATCTTTCAAGTTGAGACTTTCTTCTGTTGGAGTGTTAACTCAAAGTCTTCATGTCTGCTCTTTCACCATAAGGTAGGCTTTCTCAAATGGTAATGTGATTCTGGATGGGCTGGCTGAGAAATTTTATTTGCTTTTTGTTTACTCTGAAAATAGATCTCAGTAGATTTTGCAGGGAAGGGACAGGGGGGAAGAGATATGGCTCTCTGCTGGTCTTCTCCAGCACTACTTAAAATATTAAATTGCTGTCTGGTGTAAGCAGAACTAGATCTAATGTCTGAAGACATAGCAGAGATGGCTGAGGATGCAAGAAGATTAATTATCCTTTACTATCTAAGACTTACATACTTAACCTTTTGCCCTTAGTGCTATCAGTTACCGGGAAGAATAGTATCTCTGAAGTTCTCATATAGACTTTTCTATCGAAAAATGAAACAGCAGAGCATTGCGTATTTAAACATGACATAGCAAGAGAGGAAAGAAAGTTATTTGTCTTTTGAAGATGAAACAGCTTCTAAACAAGAAAATTGAAAACTGGGTCAGCTATCTCCAAATAAAAAATATTTGGAAAAATGGGAAGAAATGCATTAAGCTTATGTTTGAATATGGCTACTCAAGGAATGATCCCTGCAGTGTCACCAGAGGTGTTCTGAAGACACCAGACTTCTCAAGTGGCTGCGCCTCTATGCGTCTTCCTAAACTCTGCCTTTCAGAAATTAGGACAAAGTGTTGCAGACTCCTTGCAGGTGAAAAGTATTTATTTTTTTTTTCAGTCCTCTTGCCTTATAAAACACACTGTCTGGAACTATAAGCAGTGTATTTCGCCACTTCTGGTGGATCTTTGTAGTTGTCACTGGAAACTGCTTATGTACCTGTGTCACCTGTCCCTGGCTGTTTTAGTTCAGTCATGTTTGTTACAACCTTAGAAGTCATGCTCAAGGTGGAGCATAGAATTTAATGTTTTCTGCTTTGTGTTGCAATATTTCTAGAGTAAATGTGAAAGCTTAGGAAATTGCGTAAATTAATTTATTCTAAAATTTCAGTAGGGACCCAAGCCTTGATCCTGCGATGAAATTCACCGCTGCAGAGCTCATGGCAGCATCAGGACCTGTGTTTTTATAAAATCTTCTTTTTTAAAATTGGGAAGGTGTCTTCAAAAAATCTCTGCATAGATTGGATAGCTCTTTAAAATAATTGGTTGAATATTAATTTCTGTGGCTCAGTGCAATTATATTAATTATGGGGAACTCATTAGGCACTAATGTAAATATTAGAACCTCTTCTGTACAATTCACTGTAATTTAATGCTAATTCGCAGAACCGTTATTAAACTCTTAATAGCCAGGGCTGCAATTCATTCAAGTACATAACATCTCACACAATCAGTAAAGCTTTTTGCTGCTGAGCAACATGTGTTGTAGTCCACATATGTGCTTTTGGACATATAGTCATGAGCTGTTCACAGGCTTCCCATCACAACTTAGAAAAGGCTCAGAGTAAACTGCGGAAGGTTTCTCGGAGTATTAGCTAAGCTGTCCTCTCTGGGTCTCCTAACAGCAACAAATGTATGGTTCTGTGGCTAAACTACCGCATAGCTTTGTATCTCATGTAATCTGTTTGGAAGCCGAGATGATTACATCTCCTGCATAATTTTTAAAACTTATCATGCTAACAAAGGCAGTTTCCCAGTCTTGTGTTTGTTTCGTATCCATGCACTTTAGATTTCCTTGGCATAGGGGTTGCTAATAGCAGGGTTGTTTCTGTTCACGTACACAGCTTGTAGTCATCTGATAACACTGGTGCAAAAGGGGGTGACCTAGTTGTTTTTCATGAAATATTCACAGCTGTTATTTTCTTAGTCAAGGGGGCAAAAAGGTGGAAATTAAGTCAGTTTGAAAGAACTGTGTGAGGGCCAATGAATTCCAGGCTTTGGAAATTGCTGTATTTTAATACAAAGTTTTCTATTCTGAAGTGACAAAAACACAACCCAAAATAAGTGCTGACATGAGATCTGGCTAGAATTTAGGTGCTTAAAATTGCTGTCCTGAAGAAGTCTATGTAGCTGCTGTCAAACCTATGGAAGGGATTTAAAAAACGAAAATATTAGCAACCTGCAACTGTGCTGGTGCCCAGCCTCGGCAGGCCTGAAGGGCTGCACCCAGGTGTGCCTGGGGTGTGCAGCTGGGCGCTCGTCCTCACTAGTCCCCTCAGGAGCTCAGTAGGGTCAATAGCTCTGCTGGCAGAGGGAGGCCACTCGCAGCCTTGCTGTGGCTCCTGCTTCTACAATTTGCTGATGCATGTATTTTATTATTTTATTTTTTTTTTTACATTTGGCTGAGGGAAGCAGAGGGACCTGAGTTCTACTGCCTCTCCCACCCGAGACTGTGAGTTCATATCCCCCGTTGTCCTGCGCAGTGCTGAAGCCACTGGACTACTGGAAGTCTGGGATGAAGGCACACCCTACCTTCCCTTATTGAAGGGTTTGGGGATAAGCCATCAAAATATACAAAAGGAATGAGGGCAAATACCTGATAGGTTAGAAACATGGGTTCCAGTCATCACTTCAGATGGATTTATAAACTCTCAGAAATGACTTTTGGTTAAATTTCTTGTCCCCCTCCCCAACCCTGCAGACCCAGGGAGTTTGGAACCTCAACCACCCATCCCGGGGGAGCGCGGTGTTGCACACAAGGAGAGGAACGTCCTTGAGAGCTGCTATTTTGAAACGAGTGAGGAAAGGACCTCCTTTCCTGCCTTCTAGAGAGACTTGGGCTATGGGTTCCCAGTGTAAAGAAGTTTTGTTTCCTCCTTGAATGCGGGTATTGGAAGAATATACTTTCTGTTTTAACTGGCTTTTAGCATTTTCCTTTTTGACTAGCTGAAGACATTGAATAGGAAATATGCTGATGCCGGATAGCCCTTTACCTGAATGTCCTGAGCTGCGCTGGAAGCAGCCTGCATGCTGTCTCTGCCCAGGCAGCGTATCAGGAGTGTAGGTATGTCTCAGGATCATGATGATTTCTTCTCTGTGGTCAGGTGCCTAAAAGCTAGCTGGTGCACAGTGTAACTCCTAGAGACTTTAACTGAAAATTTTTCTGCTTTAATGGGCTATACTGCCCTCAGCACTAACTTTTCTCCTTTTTAAAAAGAAAGACACAGTAGCAGCCTTGCTGGTTTAATAAACGTGGAACTAAAAGAACAGCATTTCAAGCCCGGGTTTTTTATACTATTTCATTAAATGATCAGTTTGAAGTAACTTTGCATACTGCCTTTAACAGCACCATCTGGTGGCTTTCAGGTAATGGTAACATTAATCATGGCTAGAACTGTTTCTTACAATATTACAGGCAATGAAGTGTTTAGGTTGTTTTATTGTGAATACCAGAGGAGGCGTGCGGATTCTGTATGGGTAAATATGGCACAAAAACATAGACCTTGACAAAAGCATGTTGCTGAACTCCCACACATTCTGAGTATGTGGGGTAAACCAGTGCAGAACTCCAGGGTCGTATGTGCATAAATATTTAACCTGCGTAAATATTTGAGTACTAGAAGAGGGATATTTTCTCATTCCTGTAATATGTTTAAAGACTCCTACTTACCATACAGAATCTTCCATTAAAGATTATTTTATGCTTGCTTCCAGTCTCCTTACATGTATGTAGAGTCAGGAGAGATCAGTGAAGTCATTGATTGGAAGAACAGCCATCTGAACTGCACAGGGAATTTAAAAATATATTGAGGGCTTAGGAGTGTGAACTTTCATTTTGATTTATTCAGTCTCAGCAAACAGAGAAGGTTGATATCACAGCAGTGAATGAGTGGGTAGAAAGGCAATCCATGTTCAGCCAGGGAAGCTTCAAAACACAACCAAAGACAGATGCTCTTTGTTATGAGCCTTTGTGTGGAATGCAGTACTGATTAACAGTTTCTGGAGCCGATGGGTGATGGCCATAGAAATGCCACTAGAATTCCTGCACAGGAATTTCTGAGTGGCAAAGTATCCTGCTGTCCCTGTCTCCTCCAGTTGGTATTCAACATAAGTGTTCAGCGCGCTTCTTTTCATTATTGATATATGAGTGGCATGAAGTGTAAGGCCATACAGATTTTGAGCTTTGTTCTCGTTGTAATAACAGCTGATGATTCAGCATGAAGCTCTTGCTTATGTTTTGATCTCTTGCTATCTAGAAAATCCAATTCCCTCAGTGTTAGGTGATCCCTCTGGCTAAGTATGTTGTCAGCAATTACGGTTGTGTACAGCAAGCCTTGGCATCAACAGCTTAGCACTGGCTTTGCTGATTAGAAGCAGAACTTGTGCTTGACCATTTGTGAAGCACTTTGCTCACAGCTTCCAGGACCGAACCCTTTCCAGGGAAGAGCTTACTATGCCTTCCATTTGCTTTGTCCTCTGGTTGGTAACATGAAATAAAGACGACCTGGAAAACATGAAGCTCAAGTGTTTGCAACTGCTGGTTCTTATTTCTATGGAATGTAGATTATTAAAAAAATAAATATCTGTTTGGAATTTGTATTGGGAAAGACCAAATTAAAGAGTGCAGGAAGCAGTTTGGCATAGCAGGCAGCAAGTGCTGGCCTGACTGTCTCAAAAGACGTGTGCCCTGTAGCTAGCTGGGGCTAATAGGCACGATCGGCCAAGTCACTGTTATTTCCTTCGTTCCTTTTCATGCCCTCCCCATATTGCCTGAGTTGTAAGCTCCTGACAATAGAGGGTATTTTCAGTCTCTTCCTTATTTTGTGTGACCTAATGTTGTAGTGAGCATAACAAACTGCATCCTCAGCAGATGCATGCCCCCCCCCAGTCATTATTGCAGTGGAGCGTCATTTATTTACATCAACTTGGAAGGCACCTTTGTCTGGCAGAACTTGGAGGCGGCGTAGCAAATGTAGTCTTTTTTTTTCCTCCCCCCCACTGGAACAGTATCTATTTTGTATATTTCCACTGAGCTTTCTGCTTCATATCTGGAATGAAAGTGAAATAGCAAGTGATGAAAATGGTGATGAAAATGATGATGAGGATTTATGCATATAATAATCATCTGCAGATATTAAAGCTTTACAGTACCCTTTTTCAGAGATATTCATATGAGTCAGTGAGATCTGATGACTTGCTCAAGGTCACATAGCAAGTTTGTGGCAGAGACAGAAATAGAAATTGCATCTTAAGAGTCGGTACAGTATCATATTCATGGGTTTCCATTTGTACAGACACTGTTTGTTGCAAACACTGTTGTGCTGTATGGTGCAGTAAGGCCACAGGCTATGAAGAAAGAGGGAGGCACACCCAGAAGTAAGCTTAGCAGTGCATACTGGGTTTAAAAATTCACTTTTGCATCTTCAGAATTGGCATAACTTTTAATGTCAGTAAAATTAACATCATACAAAATTTACGGAAACACTAGTTAAAAGGTTCTTTGATTCTTTACGTCTCGGTGAAGAAACTGGCAAAAGCTTACCCCAGGCACCCTCGATATAACCGTTGTCGCTAACTGGTGATGGGTAGGACACGTGCAGAGCTGATCACAGAAGTCAGGAAGCTATGTTTGTCCTGTATAGTTTAAGGTACCCACTGTCTGTAGTATCAGCATTCATAGCTGCCCCATTGCTATGTGAAAACTCTTCTCACTTTTATCTCTGTCATAGTGGCATAAGTTTTAGTTTTCTGAACGAAAAAGGTACCTTTGACTTCGTGCCAAATGGTGGTCAAACCTGGTTCAGAATGTCAGCCCAAGGGCAGAAATAGTATAATTAGTTCCAGGATCCGTGCAAGAGAAGGAGAAGACAAATCATCTACTGTAGCCATGCTCATCGTCAAGAGGTATGTGGAAATGGTGCAATAGCTCATGCCACCTTGTTAAAAGGGAAGCTGAAAGGTACAGGTGCCATGGATGTGATACTGGAGGCAGAGAACAAATGTTTCCCACCTATTGAGATATACTTCAGAAGGGACAGAAAGGAAGCATCGTCGCTTAATAGCAGCATGATGGTTGCTGTTGAAAGCAAGAGGGAGTCCTCTAAAAGCTGAAAGCTTTATCTAAATAAGGAAAATATGAAGGATTATAAAAAATGACAGGTTAAATGTAGAAATGCAATAAGGCAGACTGAAAAAAAGAGTTAGAGGACCACTTGCAAAAGACATCAAAACAAGTAAGAAATATATCTTCAAAGACATCAGCATCAGGGAGCCTGCCAGAAAAATCTCTAGGGCTAGTAGATGCTCAGAAATGACAAACGAATTTTTTGCATCTGTTGCTCATTGTGAAGAAATGGTAGTTCCCTGTGCTGGAACACTTCCTAAAGAAGAATTCATCAGAAAATCTCTTTCAAATTGAAGAGTTGGTAGGGGAATTTATGAACCAAATAGAAGAAGTTGCCAAGTAATTTGTTATTAACCCAAACTTTCTGTAGGAATTCAAGAATGAAATAACAAGGCTAACTGTGGTGTTGCATAAAAGCACTCTGGTACCTGAGGACTGAAAGATGGCAAATATGATACGACTTTCTAAAAAGGTGGTGTGGGAAACAACAGGCTGATGACCTTGAGACATGTACAACCAAAAATTGTTAGTCTGTGGTACAGGGGGAATGGAATTGCTGGGTACAAGGATAATGATGACTGAAGAATTTTGTAAGGACCTAGTGAAACTGAGTGACTGGGCAGTGTGGTGTGGATTAACAAAGTGATGTATATGGGGGAGGAGGGAATCAGAACAAGAGAAGATTGGGTGGGCTCTGAGCTGGTTCTTGAGCAAGACCTTGGATTATGATAGAAATGTCATCTCAGTGTTCAGGAGTGGTCTAACAGGTATGTCGAATATTAGAGTTGTTAGGACAATGACAGAGAGCAAAATTGAAGTGGCATTAAATACTTTATATGTTAATATTAATGCACAGAACCTCTGCATCCTGACTACAGTAGGCAGTTACGGTTCCTTTACTCCCCCACCCAGCTCCAACTAAAACTGAATGAAGTGGTGAGAAGGCAGCGAGGCTCTGTAAAAGAAATGAGTGATGAGGCTAGGGCTCTGCAGCATGGACACTACTGAGGGAAATGGTGACAGAGGGCTATGAAGTCATGTGGCCTGGAGAGAGCAGGTAAAGATTGATCCCTCTAATTCAGTATAGAGAGAGGGACATTAAATTAAGCTGGCAGGAGACTGGGTCAGGGTAAGTGTCACTATTTGCGTGACCCGTTCTGATGTTCCTTCCTAGTTACGTGTTTTTGGCCACTGTTACAGACGGCGTAGTGGGCTGTGTGGACCTTTGTATCTCCTGCTATACTTGTCTTATGTTTGCCTGGAGGTGGTTTGGGAAACTAAGGGCGGAACTGGCCTCCCATCGGTATGTCAGCTTGTCATGTTTAATGCTAATTCAGGGGCAGAAATCTAGCGGTTGAGAGTTGACAGCTGCTTATCCTGACCAAGCAGTTTGTGCTAGGATTCTTGCAGTAAATTTGTTTTGTCATTAATTCAGAGATGCTCCATGCGTGCCGAACAGTGGGGAAGGTCTGAACAGCGTCTCCACCGCCAAGTGCGAACAGCTGGAGCCCAGGCCCCCAAGCCAGAGCTTCTGCAGTCTCGCTGGGGGACGCAGAGAGAGGCAGGAAAATGTAGCCCAAGGCAATGCAACAGGAATGGTGTGTTTGGGTTTGCAGTGAGTTGTGTTTTGGTTTCAGCAGTATTTTGAAAATCAAAATATTGTGCATAATTCTAAAAGACTACAGAAGCCAAAAGATAAAAGTGAGTTCCATATGTTTTTACAATATTAAAACAACTGCAACTAAAGCTGGGTCACTGCCAGCCTTTATCAAAAGACTATGCTTCTGCATTCCAAGCAACTGAATGACAAAGAACATACCGACCCTTTATATACAACTGCAGAGGGGAAGAAAAATCTCAGAAAGTATTGAAATTTTTCTTTGAAGAGTCTTTTCATGTTACTTTCAGACATGAAAGGTAAGAAGACAGTACAGGTACAGACCAAACAGGTTAAGGGAAGAGTTGAGACTACGTGTCCACACATGAAAGGTGCTAGAAATGGTGTGTTTATCTGCTGGGACATCTAGAAAGGTACTCCTCCATCTGCTTGAGTTCTCATTTTATGTTAGTTCAAGTAGGTGAAAGTCCCTAATCTGAGAGAGGTAAGGAAACCTGCTGTTTTGTTGTGAGAAGAGGTGGCTCCTTACTGTTGAAACTAAAAACTCCTTTCGTTGTTCTTGGCAGGAGGCATCTAGTCACTCTGTAGCACCTTGTCATACCCTGAACTTATTTTTAAACTCCTTTCCTTCAGAATAACAGCCTCCTGGGACTCTGTATGTGTCGCAAATTCAGCCAGAGTGGGAGGAATCCTGTGTATATTTTCAACTGAAGGTATTGTCTTCATGTTGAGACTCAACATGACCAAATGTGGGATTTAGCATCAAAAGCGCCTGTCCAGTTATCACCATGCTCAGTGTCATGTCTGTTGGTCCTGTATGAGTGGTTCAGGCTTTAAGGCCTAAGATGTGGAGAGTTGATTAGTCCTGGCTGAACTCTCACGAACAGACACTGAGAAATGTTAAACTTCAAGATTTAAGATTAGTATTTTAAAAAACCCACAAAAGTTCTTTCTGTAAAAAGAACGGTGGTTTTGATGTACTTTTCTGCTATGAAGCTAGAAGCGTAGACGAAGAGTGCAGAACCCTACCAAAGGTCATGGTCAGTGCAAAGGTCAATGCAGCTCTTGCTCCATTGAAGGTAATATCTGAGCTGAGGTCTGTTTACTTCAATTCTCTTGTTACTATGCTATCTATTTCAGATGAAGAAATGTTAAAAATATAATAAATTGTCTACCAAGAATAGTTGTATGCTTTTTCTAAGTTCCAGTTGATTAAAAATTGGCTTCTTTCCAATGCAGAGTGATTTTTCTCTTTTAATTTATTT
This sequence comes from Charadrius vociferus, assembly GCF_000708025.1. Classification (NCBI taxonomy): domain Eukaryota; kingdom Metazoa; phylum Chordata; class Aves; order Charadriiformes; family Charadriidae; genus Charadrius; species Charadrius vociferus. Next base: position 873,975 of record NW_009646411.1, read on the forward strand.
CCCACATCATAGAACTTTCAAAAAATCTTTAATAGCCTTGGAAATGCTTATTCATATCACTGCACGGTATATTTCTTAAATATGCAAAGTAATCTCTTGACAGTAGTTTCCAAAGGCGGTGGACAAAAGTGGGTTCAATTTTGGCACATACCAATTTCATTAGATAGCTAAATTTGCAAGCACGAAACAAATACAGAAATACAGATATTAAAAGGTAAATCAGTGCAAATTATTCTTTTCTAATTATTTTTCTCGTTGAGAATGTTACTTTCCCTAGATAATGTAGAAGCTGTTTGGGAGTTACAGGAACAAGGGTGAGCAAGTACAGTATTCATACACCTTGGAATATTTAAAAGAACATTTTAGTTAATCATGAACTAGATTATATTAGTGAAATGTTAACATATATTTTTATGTATAAAATTAAATGGATCAGGTACTTGATATTGCGAAGTAAATTTTTGGTAGTTTGATCCAAAGTACCATTTTCTGTTGGCGAAACTAAAAGAATTGCAAGAAATTCTGGATAAAGTAAGCCTGGCCATTTTTTCTGGAGTGCTCAAAATTGCCTTTAGTGGAAATAAGAAATTACCTTTCTCCCTCCGATGCTTCAGAAAAAGATGTCAGCTTTGTGGACCAAGTTTTCTGAGGAAAAGATTTAGCCAATTTTTGCTGGCTGTAAGTGGAAATGAAAATAAGAAACACTAGAAATGTTGATTATTAGACCTAGAATGATCAGCTTCAGTAACATGAACTGAATGCTAAAACACTGGCATAGAGCATAGGTGGCATGAGTCATCCCAATTAAATGGAGGAAATGACTTAGCCACATGAAAAAATTATGCCCTAACATTAAAAGCTACTAGTTTGTTTTACTTTTTTCTGGCACTTTATTATTCCTGAAGCTTTAAAGAACTCCAGCCTCGGAGCTCCCATGATGAGTGTTCTAATTATGAACATTAAGAATGTCTTCTGATTGTTTTGAGTTAGCTAATAACTTGATATGCTAAATAAATCAAGCAGTTCCCAATCCAAATGTAGTGTCTGGCTTTGGAAATACAGCGTGCTCCCTCTCTGCTGTGTGAAATAGGTCTGAACAGCTGGAACAAATGTTCTTGTCACTAAATTATAAATTACAGCTGTCGACAATAAAACATTTAGTTCCAGCACTCAAGAAATAGATTTTTAAGAAGTCTTCCCATTTATCAGTTTAGCCATTGATTATGTGTGTAAGGTCATTGAATCAGAGCAGTAATGAATGGAATTCTTGATTGCTCAAATACCAGACTAAATGTACCCATAGTTTTACATCCAGGAACTTGATAATACTTAAAAATGCCTCAAAGCATTTAAGGAACTAATGCTATATGTAACCACTTATGTACTGCCTTTTTGATCACCATTAACGTGTTTGCCGAATAGGAGAGTAAGATCAATTTGCTTCCATGAGCGTCTTACTTGTCACGTTTTCAGTGTGTCAAGTATTGCGTAGTGGCAGTTGAACTTCCCAGAGGTTGTGATTGCCTTGATGGCGTATGGAGTGGTAGATGAGGGCTAGGGTCAGACTGAGCTTTCTAGCATTAACCATTTCACTGGCAACCTTGTTCTCCTTGGTGCAAGAGGCAGGAGGAGGAAGGTTGCTGTACGTGTTCCAAAATGGATATGATCTACCATCGCAGTCTGCTGCTGTTCCTCAGGCTTGTCTTGAGATGAAACCTGGAATAATCATAAAGAGTTGACCCAGGGTTATTGTTCTTGTTTTGGCTTGGGGTTTATGGTGGTGGTGTTTATTTGTTTGTTTGGTTTTGGGTTTTTTTTAGTGTTGTTTATTTGTTTGTTTGTTTTTGTTTGTTTTTTTTTTTTAAATATTGGTCCCACTACTTGATATTTGAACAGTTTTATTTTCCACATATGCTGATGGCTTTGGCCTCCACCAGTGTGGAGGGGGCTACTGGCTTCAACCTTTTCAAGTTTTGCACCCGTGCTTTCACAAATCTCTACCAAGTGTGGTTGTTTCGAGCAGAAGGTTTAGGAACGTCTGCAGTGTGCTTGTGACGCTGCTGTGCTTGCATACTGCTTCCGTGTTGAGTATTTCTGTTAGTGAAATCATCGATTCAGCATCTTTTAGATACCACTGCAATGGAAAGAGGTAAGATGTGCAAGTGTTACAGATCTTTTTGAAATGACGTGTGATTGGGAGGAACTATAAGGAAGGAAAAAATATGTTCTTGTGCTTGCAGAAATACCTGAAGACCATTTTGCTTAAAGATGTGTCATGGGGTTGGCACCTGCTGATTCTGATGCCTTTTATGATGCTTCCTCCAAATTTAAAGTTTTCTTTCCAGTTATTTCATGAAATTCTACATTGGGAAGGTTTTTCCAGTCTGAACGCCTACATGATTTCTTTCTCTACCTGACTATCTGTCTTGATAAAACTTGCAGGAACCAAGTTATCTCTGAGATGCCAGTGAGCTATTCAAGTAAGTCTTGAAAACCTGTGGGTAGGCTCAAGAGGGAGTGGGGGCACAGTCTTTGCATAAGTTTCTTTAAACAGAAAACCAAAGCTAAATAACAGCTGTAAAGATCTTATCCGTGGCCTGAAGTTGTTTTCTATTGTTCTCTTTCCAAATGCCTTTGCCCAGCCTGTTAATTCTCCATAACTGCAGAATTTGCATTGATGAGGCAAAAAACACTGCTACAGAGAAGATATAGGTTTGTAGTAGGTGAAGAAAAGAGGAAGCACTTATGCATCAGGTGTAAGTTTGTAGCTCAGCAATTTATTAAACTAATTAATCCTCTTTTTGCCTGAGGAATATCACGGAGCTATTTGGTTCTCTTCACCTTGTCTTCGAATGTATTCAGTAAATATCTTTCTATACGCTGCTGGCAAACCCTGAATTCAGTACTGTAGTGGGGAATCCAGGAGTTGTGATACGGTATTTTTTTTCTGCCTCTGTTGGAAAAGCATGCAAATATTCTCTGCACAGATTAGTTTCACTTGGAAATTCACTTTGAGAAAATGTTTCTCGGGTAAACTAGGTCATTCAAATTGCAGAAAACAAGAGAAGCATGTTGACCAAATGGGCAAAATGAATTTGTTAGGAAATGGAGTCTGGACAGAGGCATCTCTGTCCAGATGGTATCTCAGCTCAGTCATCCAGCTCAAATAACAAATAGTATTTTTGTTTTCCTGATATGCACCACAAATGCTTTGCTTCTGGGGACATAAACTATATTTCAAAACTAGAGCGATTGTTAAGTTAGCATAGCTTGCAAATTAAAGGCTAGATCTTTTCCCTTGTAGGCATCTGTTTCTTCTGGATTTACTTAATATTGGCTTTTGGTTGTATTATTCTACCTCCTGCTCTGGTCAGTCAGAGCCACTCGTAGCTGCTATGTAGCATGTTCCTTATGGGGCTAGACGCAGCGTTTACAATACTCTGAAATGGTCTCAAAGGCCTTTTATATAAAATATTTCTTTGCAATAAAATTATTACTATATGGGCTAAGGAAACCTGTATTCTAATTTCTTATTGTGCCAGTTCACATTTTAAAAAATACATGTTGAGTGCTTCTTACTAGACTGATGTGAATATATACATATATGCCTGTTTCCAGTGCAGCTGTAGTTTTATTCCATGGTCTGAAAACAGTATCTACCAGTTTACAGTAAAAGAGGGGAAAAAAAAAAACCCAAACCAACAAACTGAGTAGTGCTCAATGGCTCACTGTAAGCCCTCTCCTCTATATGGCCTCTTAGGTTCAGAAACCAGAAGACAAAAAGGTGACTTTTTAATGCACTCAGGCTAAATGTCAGTATGTATATATTTTATTTGCTGCTTAAGTGGTTTAAATAGGGAACGATGCTTTTTAGATTTAAAGGAATTCTAGGCCTCCATCCTGCTTAGTCTTTGATTTTCTAATGGGATTACCCACGACGGTAGCAAAGGTAGATGGTTTCGGGTGGGAGCCCGAGCATGCCAGGCGACAGCTCTCGCTTTCTTCTAGTTCAGAACAGAGGGAAACTATATGAGAGAGACTTGAGCTCTGGTTTCAGAAGTAACTTACAGATGTTCCTAAACTGAATAGTCTGCCTAAATATCTGTACTTGTTTCTTGTTCTGTTTGACCTCTTTTCAAAATCTGAAATTTGCATGTTGAAAATAAATTATACGTGAACAATGAATTTCTTACACTTGATCATTTCCAAACCATGAAGATTAAAATGAGGATACAGATAGCTGTATGCAGAAACATTTGACTACTAGTATCATTGGATTTGTGCTTATGCTCCCCATACACTGCAAAACTCTTCTACAAATACATGTTTGTAGAAGTATGTGATTTTCCTGAATCCATTTCAGGCCTCTTTTATGACTCTTAGTAACTATATAAGGGAATCCAATGAGGATGGCTGTCCCAAACAGCTACACGTTAAGTACAAATCTATCAATCTTTTAAGATGTAATGCCATTTACTTCCTTGTAGTACGCTTCCTGAACTGCCATGCGTATACTCACTCTGTGCTCACTATACTCCTGTACTCTGCTTAAAGGGGAAACTATCCTATGTCTATAAAGCAGCAGAGGGGCGGGGTTTTCTGCTCCTATCGCATTTTAACATACTAAGAACTTCACGTTTTTCTTCTTCATATTTTCTTTTGAAGTCAATTATTTTAAATTAGCTCATGAAATGTTTTGAAGAATAAATGATTTCCTTTTTACTTTGAACTAAAGGAAAAGTAATTAAGTAGTGCTGAACTGAACAAACACCCATTACTTTTAGGTACCACAGACTTATTTCCCTATAATTTTTTTATAGGTCAGTCAAGCTGCAAATTACCCAGGAAAGCCCTCAGGTAGACCTTCTGTTAATTATCTGACATGGCTGCCTGCTTTTAAGCCAAGAACTAACAGTTGAAGACCTGTGTTGCAGTAAAGAAGGAAAAACTAAAAGGAACGAGATTAAAACAGTTCAGTATGAAAAGAACTGCTGGTTTAACCTCATGTATCCCGTTCCTCGCCCCCCACTCCTCGCCATGTCACCCTGCCCTACGTGAAATGGAGCAAAGGCGATCAACAGCAGTACAAGAGTACGTTGGGATTCATTTTCCTGCCTCTGGGGTTATGGCGGCTTTTTTGTTGTTTTGGTTTGGCTTTTTGTTTTTGTATTGCATGCTTGTTGGACGCTGTTTTAAGCTCTTAGCTATTCATTTTATGTAAATCTGCCTCTCTGGAGTTGCCCTGGGCCTGGTCTTGCAAGGTGCTGAGCATTGACTTTAGGAAAGCAACGTAAGCAGTTGACCAGCTGTGGCTGCAGATATGACTCGATACTGAAGCATTTGCTACTTCAGAGCCATTTGTTGTTCAAAGGTGTGTCTGTAAGATGGTCTCAGTTTTAATTCCATTTAACATATCTTCCTTTAACCTGGGTTTTTTTGTATCTTCAGAAGAGTGTCTGATAGTTGGCTATCATTATAGGTTTTTTAGTCCATTAAATTCCCATAATGGTGTGTACTGTGTGTCAAGGAAAAATATTAGTTATAAGGTAGAGATGGTTGCAGTTGAGCTTGAGGTTCCCCCTTTTAGCCTTTTTGATGAACTGGTCTATACAGTGGGAATTTTGTACTGGTCTGAACCTATGTATGTGTATTGAATAAATGCATATAAACCTTCATCCTTTTTAGATTCAGGGGGCCTTCTGACCCACTGGTGCAGGAATCTATTCCATCCCACTAGCTATGTTAGCTTTTAAATGAGCAGGTCTGATCATTAACAGAAGACTTTCTACTTGTGTGTCAATGCAAATTTGACGATTTTTTTATTTCTTATAGGAATAGTATTGACTGCTAACTCTGTTTCCTTGCAACGGTGTTTCCTGTTGCATAGGATAACTATTTTTCTGAACATAGATACCTGTCCTAGGACTTTTTTGTAGACTTGCACTTGAGCTCTGCCAGGACAAAATAAGATATTTCTCCAGTTTGCATGTCTGACAGATTCTTTTTTGGAGCAGTTTAATATATTGGTGGGATTTAAAGATGTGCTGAATCTAATCTTCCAGGAGTTGAGGAAATATTCATTAGAATGCATTGTCTCTTGCTGACTTTGACCTTCACTACCCTGCTGGAGTGCAGTACATTTTTTTCGCTGCTTTCATTCTGGTTTTCCTCCTTGGATGATAATAAAAGTGAAGCAGTTTGCACGTCCAGCCTTAGTTCTCTGCAGTCTTGATGCTTTCCTGCCATTCAGGCTCCTGCTGAGGTCAGTGTCCCTCTGCCTGTGTCTTCGAATCTCCAGTCTCTTTGTCTCAGCTTCTGGTTTTGACAAGCAGGTAATGAAGTAGTTTTGCCTTCTGTATTGCCCTCACGCTTAGGAGCTTGTGCTGTGCATTGGTTTGCATAGTAATTCCATCCGGATTTTTAGAACTTAAAAGGTTGACAGTTCCTGCAGTCCGTGCTTTCTGCAGAAACAGTCTCCCTTTTAATCATCTTTACTATCAGAAACTCTGTTCAATCCTGTGGAAGAATACTCAATATTAGCGCTGGAACAGCAGCAGTTTTAAAGCTAACAACAAAGTACAATGCTGGCACTGGCCTGATCAACACTCGGTCACCTACATATGGTGAGGAAACTGGGGAGAGAGGTCGTCTTTCCTCTTTTCCAGCTCTTAAGGGTAATGGAAGGAAATGGTGCCTGAAGTCTGTGCTGGCTATTGCATTGCAGTGTTAAGCAGCGTGATTTAAGAAACATGCTTGCCTCAGTAATATAAGAGAATGGATACTGGCTAGTTGTTATATCCCACACGGAAAAGGGCCAGTTTATATGGCTGTAACTACCTTTTTTATGAACATTAAAGTTTCGCTGAATTCCAAGATTATTAGAATTAGTGGAAAACAATGCATGTGAGTTTGGATTTTCAGAACAATTGCATGTAATTGTAATCCCTCCCTTCCCTCACCATTAACTTCTTAATAGGTTGTGAGACTTTCCCAACATTAGTTCAAACTGAGAAATTCTAGCACAATGTCACTAATATGTTTATTTTGGACGGCAAGTGAAGGAAGTGATTGTTGGTACAGTTCATCCTGGGTTCAGATAAGTCTGCCAAAGTTTTGAATTCTGTAGTTTTTGTGTCATTGACTTGGCTAACAGAGCGGGTCCAAGACTGACCCTTTTCATGTGTGGAAATACGCAGTTATGAGTAAGTTGCCTGTTGCTGAGGTGTCGAGTCTGTCTCTGGATCAGTTACACCATAGGACAGGGTACAATATCTCTGCAACGAGGATAATACATGGCCTTGCAGTCGCACCCCTGATGCTGAAACTCTCAGATTGGATTACCAGTTATGTATCCCTGTAGCTGTTTTCTTTCTTTCCTAATACTTTGGAAGATTGCTGTGTTCATCCCGACAAATGCAGTACAGTAGCTCCCACCACGGACAACTGGAAGCCAGGTCTGAACACATGTTACTCTTGAAAATTTGATATTGTTTGATTACCAGGACTATACATTCTATGAAATGAAGTAAGCGTTCCTAGGCTTTGCTGATCATCTATGCAAGTCTGAGTTTGGCTCTAGGCTCAACACCTCTTTCTGAGAGAGGTGAGGCAATGGACCATTTTAGTCCATTGGATGGGCACTGGGTCTTTTTTCTTCCACTTGTGAACGTTTGGAAGCACTGCTTATCACTGATTGACAGATGAGGCTCTGAAACAGCTATAATTAAGATACTGTTCACACTGCCATAATTACAAGATAAAGCAATTTTATTAACCAGGATTATTTATTAGTCACAGCAATCAAAGCTACATTTCGATTAGTCACAGGAGGACCTGACAGAACATGGATGTTAACATTAAGTATCCAATGTGTTAATTTGTAAACCTGTCATATTTGTCATGGTGGCAGTAAATGATGTTAAACTGCTTTTTCAATAGATTCATTAGTAATAACCTTTTGGGTGGATACATCTGCCACAATTTTTACAATATTTTTTTGAGCATATCAAGTATAAAGATTTAAATTAGGCTCATTAGAAAGAATTGTGATTGTAATAAACACAAATTAGGAAAATTCTTTAATTAGGTTATTAAATTTGGCGCCTAGTGTATTTAACCCACTACCTCAAATTTCATCAAGAAATATTTGTTTTGGTTCTCAAACAAAATCTGATCCTGTAAGTATTAAAGGAAAAAACTAGAGTTGAGAGGCTCTTGACAGTTTTGAATTGTTTCCAACTGCGAAATTCTTTGCCATGCCACTGTTCCTTTATCCTCTACCACTAAAGAGGACATTTTAAATGTTTAGCAGGGAGTTCACAATTAGCTGTGTGAATTAGCAGATTATAACTTGGTTAATGGTCATGCAAGCAGAGAATGTAGCTCATGGCTGAATTTTAATTTGGACCTTCATTTTTTGGTTACTTTAATGACATATCTTCCATGCCAATGTATGGTTCCTGAGATAAGATTTCTACAGAGAAATCTAAAATTACAGTGTCCTGTCCAAGGAGCTGCTATAGTCCTCTCGATTAAACAATAAGGTTAATTTCAGCTGGCATTGACTATTACACTTCCTTGAAAATCTGTTATCGTGCAGGCTCAGGCAGCAAGGTTGAGAAACACACAAGAAAGGATCCTAAAATATGTCAGTGCGTCAAAGTGAAGCCGGCTGTGTAATTCAAGTAGGTTTGCTAGCAGTATACTGAATCTGGTAGCACAAATGAACAGTAGTAATGGGCACGTGGCTGTAAAGTCTTGGCATGGGTTTGTCCTAAATGGATGCAGGACTGGCATAGGTAACATCAGTTGCTAGCTGTGGAGCTTGTACTGCTGTGTTTGCCAGTTAACTCTGTTGTCTAGGTTGATGCTGGCACGGGTATGCCTGCTGCACTGTGCCCGTTCCCATGTTGTGCTGGGAAGACGGGAATAAAGCTTGCACTCCCAAAAATGTACTGTTCCATATCTCACCCCTGGCAAAAGGTGCTGGCCATGCTTATGTGCCACAAACCACTTGATCATCTTGGAGAGGCTTTTCACTGCTTAAAAATAGAAGTTTATTTATACATACCACTTGTAGAAACTGAACAACAAAATCTTTCTAGGACTTTTGGTCAACGGAACATCCGCTGTTGTCTTTAGTGAGCACAAGAGTCCTTCTGGCACTTTCTGGAGCAACAGGCTTGAATTTCACACAGGTAAAATACAGCAAATGTTTTGAAGCCGAAACTTTTTGTGTTGTAAACATACAGCTTGTGACTTGTTCAGTGGTGACTAGTCAAGTGTTGACCGTATGGCACTTTCAGTAGGAGACAGAATGTTTCAGTGTCTTCTAATGCTAATGTGGAGCAGGTCCCAGTTCTCCCACCGCTAAGTACAGGGAAGTCAGAATTTATGTTGAAAGCTCTACGTAATGCAGCAGCAAAGCAGAAAATTTCCAGCCTCAAGTGAATACACATGCTATTAGTTCAATGACTTGATGCAATGCTTCAGAGAAATAGGAACAGAAGAGGATAGACCATATAATTTGTTTCCTTGCCATTGCAAGGAAATTTCTCATTTCAAAACTCTTGAGGAACAGAGATCACAGTAGTTTCCGTGAGAGCACGCCAAATGCTTTTAATTTGTCAAGAAGCTCTGCTTGCTGTCCATCCTCATTTCTCCCTTCTAGTTGTACCTTTGGGCCAGCTTAAGTTTCTTTATTGTTGTTTATATGCTTTGTTGATATTTTCCCATCTTGCCATTTGACAAAGCTGTACATATTCATCTTCCTTTCCAACAAAATTTCTCCAACCTCCTAGCAAATTGAAAGGAATTTAGAAAAGGTTTTGTCAACATTTGTTTAGAGATGGTTGGAAGACATGAAGAGAGGGAGGATATCACAGTCCCTTTCAATTACACCCTTCTGAAAAGAAGAAAATACTATGACCAACTCTGGCTTAATAGTGAAAGTTGCATAGGAGTTGCAAAGGGGTTTTGTTTTGCTTTGTTGTTTTACTTTGTCAGTTTCTAAAACTTCAGCTGGTTCTATCTCATGTTGCAATTGTTGTCTAATGCTCAATCTTTTTTTTATGGGCACAGAGGAAGCACCACCTTATATGTAAAGGCAAGATTTTTTTGTTAATATGATCGAAATCTTGAGAGTCAAATCATTGTTAGTGCAGATCTAACTGTTACAGGGGAAGAAAAAAAAAAAACAAACCCAATGCAGTTAACTGTTATACATGCACTTCTCTGTCTCTGCCCCTTTCCCAGGGTGGTGTGCTCCCCCTTCCACTGCTCCCCAGGGTCCCAACGTTGGTGTATTCATACCGGTGTCGGAATGGTGGAATCCTTTGGCAGGAGTAGGATGCTCATGTTGTTGTATTGCTTTGTTTTCCTTTCCTTCTTCTCTCCAGGATCCATTTGGGATTGTTGCTAAAATATGTTTGCTAACGTAGTTTTAAACCTTCCTCTTTCTTCACTGGTCCACAGTTCTGTGTTAGATCCCAATTTATTATATATGGTACCCTGTGCATATGTTAGGTGATGTTTCTTTCTTCACTTTGTTACCTCTGAAACTAGTTTTGTCCAGCTATTGGTCTGTATTTATTTTTAAACTGATCACTGGTGAGTTATTTCCAGCTGTGGGGTCTCTGGTGCCAAGCCTGTGCCCCACCTCTCATCCCAAGCCCGTGCACCACATCCTCCACCTCCACAAGGCCTCTGCTACCATACCAGGCCTTTGTGTGGCTGGCACCACACAAATCGGAAGTAAAACTGGTTAGCCATAGGTAACCCTGTCCGTTAGAGAAATTGCTGTCATGGCTAAACCAAGTAAAGCGACAGGCAGGTTCAGAGAGATGTAGACAGAGCAGGACTTGAAAATTCACTGGGAAGCTTATGGTGTGTTACTGTGTTGCAGGGCTGTGTGATCGCACCAAGAGTGCAAGGTGTGGTGTTGCAGACCTAGTTCTTAAGCATCCAAATCTCTGCGGCTATCATCTAAATACCTACCTGCTTAGATCCCTCCCCTACTGTGAGTTTGAGACTTTCGTGCTTCCAACTGGGATACCCTGGGGACTATTTCCATTATATTTCAAACATAATTTGAAGGTCAAATGCTGATTACTCCCTAGTTTTGCTTTACCTTTTGCTGTAAATGTAACTGCATCATAAGTTTTGTCTTCTACAGGTTTCATGTTTGCCTAATGACATTTTGGGTTGCTTTTTTTTTTCTTCAACAGTATGTTTCTGTAATTCTTAGCTGTATTCCTGTGGTCTGCTTGAAACTTAACTTCCGTTTTCAGCAGAAATAATATTACTGTAAATGCTGGTTTAGTTTGTTTCATCCTACTGCATAGACCTCTTCCAGAATGCTATAGAAGGTGATAAATTAAAGCATTAATTACTCCACTGATTATGCATCCATTTAGCAGGTTTAGCAGAATTTATTCAGGTTTGGCTTTTTTTTAGTGTGTTAGTCTTTTTTTTTTTTTTTGACAGTTTGACTTCAATAATGATCAAACCCAGATTCTGTTGTGGTTACAGGTAAAAATTGCAGCTATGGCAGCACAATTACATTAATACAAGTAATGCCATTTGTAATGATATTGACCCTTTGTATGGTTATGTTTATGTGGCTGTACCCATGCTAAAGGATGGAGATGTAACTGTGTGCTTGGCATGAGTAGGGTTTTTTTTGTAGGAGGCATTGCTCTAAACTTGTGTGTATATAATTACATATTATATTTTATACAAATATAAAATGTGCATCCTAACTTACAGTGGTGGAAGTAACAAAAGAATACTGGGTTAGGAAGGAAAGTTTAAGTAATCTCATTTCATAGCTATAGTGGGTCTAGCCTGAAGTCTAGTCCCTATGCTTGAAAGTGTGGCCTTGACCTCTCTTTATAAGGTGATTCTTAATTTCCCAAAGACTCTGTAAAGACATAGTAACATGAAGAGATGAGATCTAGAACAAAAGCAACTGTACATTTACTGAAAATAACATATGGAATTTTAACTCCTGACTTGTTCTCTCCAAGGGGCGATGAAGAAGTAAGAGCGTCAAGAGATGTTTTTGCAGATAATTTCTCCGTTCCTAAGGACTGCGTGTCTCTGCTCTGAACTGCTCACCTAGTTTCTCTGGGAAGCTTAGCCATGACCATGTATACTTGGGTCTGAGTCTGTGTGTGCGTATGTGCACACGTAATAGTACCAAATTGTACCTTTTTTTGTCTGAGGTACTTGACTTAATATAGGAAAAATTTTGTTTTCCAGTTTGTCATTATGAAGAAAGGTCTGCCATATGTGAAGCATACACAAATTAAGCTCAGAGGAGAGAGCATCTTTAACACACAGTAAGAGTGTTAAAAGTAGGGGGGTTTGCATTATCCTATTGTTAACATATTTTAACACTATAGCAAGGGGCCGAAGTCTCGAGAGCAGCCGTAGGTAACAGGATGCTTGTCTGTAACAGATCCATCACTTCCTACCTTGTCTTTATAAAAGTCTGTGTCTGTAGCACATGCGGAGCTCATAGCATGGCCAGGAATTAAAGTTTATCTCTGGAAATTTTTTAGGAGGTATGCTGACCTGTTTTTGTTGTTTTCTTTGCTAAGGCAGCCACTCAGATGAGCAAAATTTGAGGTGTTCACTGTTTTTTCAACTTGCTTTTGTTCAGTGATATAAAATGCTAGATAGATGTCCTTGATTCAAAGTGCAGGAAATAAGTATTCGCTTGAGGCAGTTGAACTGGGGAACTACTTGAAACGAAGTTAATCTTTTGGAACAAATGCATGGTATTATCAGGGAAAGATTCCTGTTCACTTCCTATGTCTCTTGCTTGATGGAATAGCCAGCAATCCAGTAAGGATTTTGGGCTTCTCAGCCTAGCTTGAAGTAGGTTGTAATTTAGACATTTTGCAAGACTAAGAGTGATTGGTGAGATTGAATTAGGAACATACAGGCATGTTGTGCTTAGTGTTGTTCTGAACACTGATACTCTCTTAAGGTATGTGTTTCAAAGGTTTGCTTTGCTAAGGTATGTTTATACCCATAACACCTCCTCAAAGGAAAGCACACACAAGGCATAAAATGCAACATGGATACAGGATAATGTGCCTTGGAAGACAGAAGAGGACCAGGAAACATGGTGGGATTATCAAGAGCAGAATCAGGTGTGAATCACTATTAGGAGCACAGATGTTACTCTCCTGAAAAAAATTATCTGTGTCTGTCTGTGCCAGGGAACAAGTGACCTGCTCAAGCCACGCCACAGATGCGTAGCTAGAGATGTGCAGTCCCCTGTGCTTTGGGCTCTCCGTGTCTGAATGTTGGCCCCCAGAGAGAAGCTGAAGGAAGGACAGGCCAGAAACAGCTCAATTCTTAGTCTGTTCTCTGAACTACTTGTTATTCTCATCATACGCTGAGGGTCTCTCCTCTGGGGGTTGGAATAAAATAAAACAAAGCTGTCCCTTGGTCAAACCTGATTTTTCTCTGTGTAGGCTGTTAGTGATGCTGTAGCCTCGCCACATGTGCACAGAGCCAGTCACTGAGGTCTGTTCGCAGGAGAGCCCATCTTGCTTTTGCTTCTGACTGCCCTGCCGCAGGCAAGGCAGGCTGAGCTCTGGAGCAGGCTCCGTCGGGGAGATACTTAGTTGGTGTTTTTGCTAAGCACCCTTATTGTTAATTTGAGCTTATCTGCTTGCAAGTATATATGCGGCATCTGGTAAGAACCTTTAAAACAGAGAAATTGTTCAGCTGAATGTGCACATGTAGCACTCGAAGCTCTGCTGATACAGATGGCATGTCCGTTGTGCTTGTGGATTCAGAGGTATGAAGCAGAGTATCTGTGTTTGTACAGAACATCTATTTTTCTCGGATTTGAGAGAGGAGTTGCAAAAATAGTTGTATGACGTTTGTAAGCAGATGAGGCGATTAATTATAGTACAGCATATTGAGCATTGTATTTAGGGAAGCTAGAGTTTAAAGTTTCTGGACTCTTAGCTGTGGCGCAGCTGTGCTATCAGAGTTTTTGTTTTGCCACTAATAAACTGCTCTGTGATACTTGTTCAGCTTTCTGAATTTAAGGAAACTGAGTGACAGTTGTGCTGTTGGGTCAGGGCTGTGTCTGAGGGGCCCGAGTCTGGTGGCTGTTAAAATAGGCCCACTGCAGTCAGAAAGCCGTCGTTCATCTTTTCGGTGTCTGGTTCTGTGACATGAAGGTGGCTTTTACAGTCCAAGTTGTTCATACCCCACTTGGACTTACTATTCTGAAGTGTCCAGAAGGGAGAGATGGCCAAAGTGGGTAAGCCCCAAAGTAGGCAGCAATTGTAAAATCATACCCCAGCTCATGGAAGTGTTCCCTTTCAGATCAGCCTGGAGAGAAGATGGCTTGCTTGTCAGATTGGTAGGCTTTGTCTAAACTGACTAAACCTTTCTTTAAATAAATGATTGACATACACCATTATCTTCCGTTTTCAACAACTGACAGGTAGAGAATTAAGTGCATTATGAACCTTTCCAAACGTATCTCAAAGATATATTTGAGGTTTGTAACTGAAGCGTATTCATTTTAAGATGTGCAAGATGTAGTAAACAAACTTGGATTTCAGATAGTTACAATTCACTCGCCATTGTTTGATTATGTAATTCCCGTAATATGGTTTACTCCTTGAGTGGATTACTTCAGCTGGTATTAAAGCATTAATTTTACAGTACTGTATACTCCAGTGGCTCCAGACAAGTTGTGTTTTCAGTTTCTATCAGTACTGGGTTACAGCCAAGACAGGTTCCCTTCCTGTCGTCAGGCATTTGTGCACTCATGAGGGAACGAGTGAGCTCCTTGGAGGGAGGACTTTCAAAGCGGGTGAGAATAAAGGGTACGGAGGTTAAGTGACTGTCCTGCGGGCAGGTAGCAGCTCAGCAGCGGGATGTGCAGTTGAACGTAGGCAGAGCGATTTCCAGCCCTGAGGCCTCTCTAGCATCATGTTATCTGTGAATATCTGTGCTCTTAACGCTTCTGGATTTGTAATGTATAGAGAAGTAAATATAGTCAAATCGAGGCTTTCTAAAGGATTCTAAATAAATTAATTTTCTGCGTAAATAAGGCAAATTGCTCTGGGGTGAAATGGCCTGAATAAATTCCTATCAGCAGGCTCTTCTAGTCTGTGAAGTGAGCTGGCAGTCCAGTTATATTTTCTAGCAGAGGTGGATTGTGTTTGGATTTCATACTGTCAAATTCAGCTGGAAATGAAAAAGGCATGGAAAGGGTTGTACCTTCTGTACTACCTACTTGCCTCAGACCTCGGCTTAAGGAGGTGGGTATCAGCAAGGCTACACAGTGCCATTTATTCAAGATACGGGTTTTCTTCCAGGCGGGGGAAAGTTTCCAACTTCATGCTTTTGAAGAACTCTAAAATTTTACCTTGATTCCCTAAGTCGTGCTATTTATTGCAACAAATTTCTATCTGTTACTTTTTCTATATGTAACGCTTACCTGCATCCATTTGAAGTTGATAGAGGAGGGCTGTATGGACTTTTAAATGTTAATAGCTATGAGCATGGTTGTTAGAAAGGTCTGGATTTATTTGGTTTTTTGTTTAAGCCTTGTATACAATGGCAGAAAAATCAACAGAGTTCTTTACAGAATGCTCATTGAGGTTTCAGTTTTCTGGCCAGAAGAAACTTAAACATACTTCAACTTTTCTGTAATAGTTGAAATGTGTTGCTAAAATCTTGCTTCCCCCGTCATTATATTTCTCTGCAGTATGGGTAATTCATCCCTGGTTTAGTTTTGCTAACAAATATACGCAGTCTTTGAAAAGTCAGATATTCATGCTTCTGTCTTGACATTACTTTCCTTAACTTATACAGTGAAAATGTGTCACTCATTTATTTGTGCAACAAAGTTGTATCTTTTGAAGTGCTTACTAAACTGCACTTGTCTTTGAAATGCTGGAAGTGAACATTGCTGTTGTAGATGTCTGTCAATCCTCCCCTATCAGTCTCCACGCTTTTTTGGCAAACTCTAGGAGAACTAATGAGCTGCAAATGCAGAAGTAGGAGCATGCTTATAAACTTTAGAAATTCGATCATGCTTTCTGCTTATGTGAGTTTCTTTAAAGATGGGTGACAACAGAGTGCCCATGTTCTTTGGTAAGAATAGAGAATATTTTATAAAGTCCATTATGCAAATCCATTTATTGTTTCAGGGAACTAGGTTTTTGGGTTTTTTTTTTCTACTTGTGTCTCTGAGGAAAGTGTTCAGGTAAGTCTGCAATACAGAAAGCAGAGATACCCAGACTCTTGTTGATATAAAGAAGATGGAAAATACGTGATGTTCTTTTTTGCTTAAACACCTCCTGTTTTTCAGGGGATATTGTGATTTGTGGGCTAGAATAGAAGAATCCTCAGTAAGCCGTACATATGTTTGTTAATGATAAGCAATGCCAGAGAAGGTGTTACTGTGAAATGTGATACCATTTGCCTAATTTAAGGCAACAATAAACTCGCTTCAAAAGCACAGTGGAGGAAGGCTAGATTGTTTAATTTGTTTGCAAGATATTTTTTTGAATTATGCTGGCTACTTTTATTATTTTATTAAGAGGAGCAGGACACTGTAAAAGTTCCTTATCTAGGGTTTAGTTTATGTCCCAGCAGAATTCAGTATTGAATTGATGGTAGACCCTTTTCAGGAGACTCACAGAATTGTGACCTGTGGTACTGTCTCTCAGCCTTTGTACTCCAGCTATACTTTCTGTAGTGTATGGAAACCCACCCTTCCCCTAGGTGGGCCCCTGCCCCTGCTCTCCTTGGCTGAGGCTTTGGGCTGTTATTGAGCCAGCTGGAACTGGCCGTGACCAGCATGGGGCAGTTCTGGTGGCCCAGGAAGCCTCCCACTCTCTCAGCGCCGCTGCTTGTACCAGTACAGGAGCTTTCCAGGTGGGGAGCACTTCTCCTCTCTCTGGAAGAGGCTCTACAGTCTACTTGACACGAATACAGGCCTAGTGGCAAAGTTTATTTAAAATTGTCCAGTATTTAGAGGACTGTCCATCATGAACCATCAAGGGCTGATATTCTTCTGGCTGGATGCCACCTTCAGTTGAATGTGTGACAGATTCAGGGAAAGCCCGGGCTAGCAGGAGGCTGTCATCATGGTGGAGCATGGTGCTTCTGTCACCCATCTGGGAAGCAGGTGATGGGGACGTGGCTGTTGTGGGAGGAGTGTGGCAGGAAGGTGGCCTGTGGCCATCCCCGAAAACATGGCTGAAGCAGAATCCCTGGGCAGTCTGGATGTCCCACATCCTTAGGTTTGCTCCTTTTCTAACTAAATTCTCCAAACGTTTTGGTTGCTCCAGGTACTTAATATTGTTCCGTAGATATGGACCAGCAGCGAAGTTATACGTGGTAGTTTGTAAAATTAAAAACAACTGCTCTGTGTACCCATTAATGCAATTGATTTTTAAAAGCAAATTACTTGTGGTGGTTAACCTTGGGCACACCTGACTGAATACCATTTTGTACCATTATGCTTGTATTTCCTTGAACATTCGTAGGCTGTAATAAGCTTGAGGCAGTAAGGTTTCATATGGCTGGGGAAGTTACTAATGACATAACTTGGAGCCTATAGCTTTCTTCCTCTCTTATAGGAGGCAAACAGAATAGGATTCTGTCCTTTAAAGATTTAGCTTGGTTTTGAGGTAAACCTCCAATTTATCTTTTCTTTTTTTCCACAGTGACGATCAAGAGAGTAGATGTGCTGCATCCAGTGTGAATATTGACAAAAATTGAGTGATTGTAGTTGGCAGAGGGGTTTGTGGCAACCTTAGAGGCAAAGTCTGTGCTTAGCAGGTGGGCAAGGAGACACGGAGGTTGGAGGATGTTGAATAAGCTGTGTGTGCCAGTGCTAACTAAAAATCACCAGAGCTAGAAAGTGAAAGGCCTAGAGACCAAGCACTGCCACTGAGGTTTGGAAACTCTCGACTATTGCAAAAGTTGGTGTTTTTCAATAAACTGCTGACACCTTCCCCAAAGTGGGAGGCAGGAGGAAGGTGATATTGGTGGTTTTGGACTGTGACTAGTTTCTAAAACACAGGTTTCTAAAACATAAGAACGTTTGGTTCATACAAGTGTTGCAAAGACAGAAAAAGTGAATGCTTAGGAAAGAATCAGCTCAGTTAGCTTTTCTTTTTGGCTTTTGAGTTTGGTTGGGTGTTTTGTTTTGTTTTGTTTTTTTCCCCACAAGACGTAGCTGTTCCTGCTGGAAAACCTGTTTTGTTTCAAATGGAAACAGGAGTCAGAAGTCAGAGGAGGAAGAGAACAGCAGGACTTGAAAGCAAATTGGTAAATTCAGCCTGCTGTTGTGACGTGTTTATGGTGTGAGTTGGACCTACAGAGCCTGATTAGCACATTCCCAGCAGACAGAGCTGTTTGCACAATGGGAGGAATGGCAGAATTAAAGTTAGCTCGCTGTGTATACAGCATGTTGAAAAAACATGAGCAAGGTGCAATCGTCAAGTTGTTCTTAATGAATCTGGTAGCGGTGACTCTTTTGCAGGGAGATCAAAAGCAGAAGCTAAGGGCTGTTGCTGTTTTAAGGCTTTTCAAGAAGTATCGAATTGAACTTTGATTCAACAGGAAGAAAAACATCAATTGCAAATCACCCTTGTTCTGATGCTCTATGTTTCAGCTGCTGGATAAAAACGACCAGCTACAAATAGGATAAGAAATATTAAAGCTGGAAATAGGATTTCTAATTACTGGAGGAGTGAGGGTATTGAATACCCATTCTTCAAGGACAGCACTAACTATTATGAAGTGAAGAGTTGATGAAAAAAGGATTTGGATATATTTTTCATGGTAGAGATTGGAAGAGGTGCCTTGGAGAATCCTCTTCTAGCACTTTCCCATTTTGGGATAAGTTTGATGAGGAACGGAAGTTGAAGAATGGAAGGGTTCTCTGAAAGTCAACCCACGTGCACATGTCAGGAACACAAGGCTGCAGCTGCTCAGTAAATAGTTGCTTTACTGAAGATCCATTTTAGCTTAATGAAGTCACTTGTTACTCAGCACATGGTATGCGGTGAACACCAAGCTCTGTAAATTAAGTAATGATTGATCTGAGCTGTGTGTTGATTTCTTCATACTATTGTCATTCCTTCTACCAGCGTCCTGAACGCAATTAAGTGTACTCAGGTCCTATTTTAGGACCTGCTCATGGGCAATTATTCAGAGCAAATGGCTGGAACATTTATATTACATATATTTTATTTTATTTTTTTTTTAAAGAAAAGTATTGCAAGCCCTGTAAAACAATGTCTGTCATAGTAAGAAGCATACTTCTGTTCCTTTAGGGACTAAGCATTGATTAAAGTGAACTAGTATGATGCATTAGTGCCGCTACTAAGCTATACAGTTCCCGAAGGTTATAGTGTAATACACAGTGGTATTATGCATAAATGGTAACCTGAGAAGCTGCACAGTAGCTTTTTTAGCAAGGAAGACTAAATTGTTCCTGTGATAAATGGTAACACCAGCAGTGACAAATTTTACTTGTGGCAAAATGCTGGGAAAATTGATGACTAACGAGCAGAAGCTCGTGTGATAGTTTGTTGTCCAGGTTTATCTGGCAGCTTGATCTGGAGTGTATCATGTTATGATGAGTGACTGGGAATTGAGTAAAATTTTCCTGTATAATGAGAATGTGATTTAGGTGCATTTGGTTTGACAGAGATGGAGCAGTGTGAATCACAGCAGATGCAAGGGCAGCAGAGGAAGTATTGCTGAACAGCCCAAAGCAGGCTCAGTGGGATATTGTAAAAGTTGGGACTATGACCCACACCTTGGACAACGCTTCATCGCTTTGCTTTAGCAACCCATGGACAGGCTGCATTGCAGAACTAAGTGCTTTATTCAGTGCATTACAAAATCCAGATGTACTACCTCAAGAACCTTCTTCACTACGCCTTCTGTTTTCTAAGAAGTTTCACTTTATTTCAAGGAACAAGCTCCATTTGTTACATTATTCAGATTATATTCTCTGTGCTTACCATAAAGCTTTCATCATGGTATTCCAGTGATGAAAGAAACTGCATCCTTCCTCAGAGATGCCACCTTTGGCAGTTTATGTTAAGCCAAGGCATATTTTTATGAAACGGGAAAATGATAACATTATGAATGGATATGATTTCAATAGGAAAAACTCAGTGTGTCTTTGTAGAGGAAGATGAAGTATTGTTGTTCTGTTAGAGCTCTTTGAAGGAGCAGATTGATAACAATGCTCGGCTTGATGTAGTGTTTGTATTTCCAAAAGCCTGAAAAAAGTCCTTCACTGAAGGTTCCTAAAGTATCCAAGCTGTTAGAGAATAAACATTTGTGGATGAATGTCATCTAGATATCCGTTGTAAATAAACAGGTTAAAAAACCCCAGAAAGTTACAGGTATTATTGACCAGACTTCATTACTAGTAGAGCAAATACGACTTGGAGCATTCACTATGTTCATAACTGACCTGGAAAAAGTACTGAATTAGGGAGGAAACAGTTTGAGTTATTCCAGAGTCTTGAAATAACACTGGTGCTGTGAGTGTAACGGGTTGCAGAAAATATCATGAATGAACAACACAATGCCAGATGAAACTCAGTGTTGATAGGCACAAAGAAATGTGTTGAGGGAAAAAGTCCTAACAGTGCTGTATGTGTCGATGGGTTTTGAATTAGCTATTATTGATTATGAAAGAGATTTTTGAATAATTTTGGGTAATTCTTAAAATATCAGCTTAATGGTTAGGTAGCATGCAAAAGAAAAGTTAGGAATCGCTGTGAAAAGACTAGAGAATGCAATATGCCACTCCTTGACCGCATAACTTGAAGGGAAGAGAAAAGTGCACAGCATTAATCTCAAGGGTGCATTAGAGCTGAGGAAGGTGCAAATAGGGGAGCTCAGCAGTGTCAAACAGCTTACCTAGAGGAGAGGGGAAATGCCAAGCTCAGTTTGCTTCATGGAAAGGACACATGAGGAGGGCATGGTAGATGTCTATAAAATTCTGGGCTGTTGAGAGGAAGTCAATGAGGACATAAATATTGTATGAGAACAGAGTATCCACTAATGTTTCAGTCTTCCGGATGCTGAAAGACGATGAAATGTGAGAGCGGGCTCCAGTATGGGAATGCTGTATCACCCCAGATTGCTGGGGGTTGGTTTGGTGCCTCCTGCCTGCCTTGTGAATACCATCATATTTCTCTACCAAATGATCAATATGAAGGTCTTTGGGTAGAAGCCTGAGCAGCTGGGAGTGCACCTATAGCAGTCTGTTACAGTGCGCCATATTTCACTGTTACTGTTCTGAGTTGTCTCTACCACCTTCTATTTATCAGTTGGTAAATTTGTTGCTTTTTATAACTGTCGTTGTGAGCTCTGAAGTGCAAACGCATTCCTGTAGTGCAAAAGGACAAAAAGTTCTCTTTGGCTTTAAGTACTACCATAGTGATCATTAATGATGATCAGTTGTTGCATGACCTAGTTCATAGAAACTCTGGATATTTTTTCTAGACTTTTCCCTATAGATATCTCTGCTTAATTCTGTGGGTGCTTTATCATTATGTATAAATACTAAAAATGCATTGGGCCACCTTTTTATTTAGTTTTATTTTGTAGTGTAAGATGATCACCGTCTCAAATATTGTTTCCTTCAAGTACATGTCCGAAGCTAAATTTCTACCAAATAACGACTCATACGGTGGGTTCTGCAGAACAATAACACTCGTGCTCAAAATCTCATGTGGCAACTGAAATACTTTGAGCAGCAAAGCAGCGCACCAACCTTTAACTTCTGCTTGTAAGGTTGATTATTTTTTTATGCCTCGATCAGTCTAATTAAGTGACTTTTCCATTGTGTCACCAGACGAAGGCAATAAGCAGTGTCAGTAGTGTTGATAATGCATTACATAAGGAGAAGCAGTTGCAAAGATGTATTTTTTCATGTGTAATTGATATTAACAAGACTGTTAACCCTCTTTTGTTTAGGGTTATGTTGTTGTTTATGAGCAGGAGGAGGAAGATTTCTTTGTCCTGTCTACCTGATGGCCTAATGAATGGAGCAGTAACTAGTATAATAGCCTGTGTTTTGCTTGTAGTTTCCTTCCAAGAAGCTTTGGACTATCTTTAGCTGCTACCTGGGGCTGTTCAGCATGTGATACTCCGAACACTCTTGGAGGGTGGGTTCTCTATTGCCTAGTACTTTGTTCAAGTTGATTTCCTCCCCTCCAGCTACAGCTAATTAAAAAACCCTACCCTTTTAGGGCAGTAATGTGCTAGATCTGCTTGTCTGGTGGTTTCTTTTATGCTTTAGAAATCAGTGGGTTAAAATTAAGCCCACTGAATTCCATAGCATTGTTTCTGTCCTTACTACAGGATTAATATTTGGATGTTTGCTTCAGTTTGAAGATAGCACTTTCTTAAGATGCTTTAATACTTGCTTACAGTTAGGCATTTCTGTAAACGGTTCCAGCAAATCCACTAAACATTTCCAAAGCACAAAAGAGTAGTGCAGCTAAACTGGACTCTCCTTTTCCAACTTCTGTACAGATTCAGCTTCCTCAGTGTTTTTGTAGCTGTTGACACGGAGACAAGGTAAAGGTGAGTGGAGAGCTGCACTCTGGGAATACCTCCTCACTCCTCTCGGAAAGCGGCTGTCTTGTCTGAGCTAAATGATGTAATAACAAGAGAAAAAGCAGGCTCATGTTGTTACAACAAGATGTAGTTGCTTGTGTGTTTAAATACATTCCTGGTAGTATTATTGCACAGTAGGCTTACAGTTCCCATACTTCTGCCTCATACTTCTCTCTCTGCGGTACATATTTGATGTTGGGCAAAATCAGGTGTATTAGACTACTGGTAAGCAAAAGTAGCATAGAGAAGGTGGTATTTCTTTTCTGCCAGCCCCTCCACAAAACCAGAAGCAATTCTGGAAAAGAAATTCTCATCTCTCAGAAGATGAGACCAGCCTTTGAAAGGGAGACCGTGACACAGGTGAAACGGGGGCATGTTCATCCAGCTGCAGAGACAGGGCCAGAATTTGGCTTTAAAGTTTGGAATGATGCATATAAATAATAATAAATAAATAAATAATAATGTAAAGGTAGTTTAGCTACGGACCAAATTAATTGAGGAGGGGAGGGTGGCTCTTCCCAGCCGGCATTTGAATGAACATTCTTACTTAGTAAAATCGTCTACAAGAAGAGTATTAAAGTAAATTATTTACCTCCTTAATTCAGTTATTTACCTGAGTATAGAGATAATGTTGTATTGAGAGCAGGGGCGGAGGAGAGGAAGATAGAGGTGGCTTCCTTTTTCTTTAACCTATACCTGCTGGCGTGACCAAGCCATAGGTACTGTGTAGAGATAATTTAGGATTATTTAATGTTACTCCTGCTTGCAACAATGCTAGAAGGAGAGTAGTTCAGCTCCCTCTTGCCACAGCACGTTTGCCATTGCATGTGGTTGGTACCAGAACTGCTTGTGGATGACAGCCAGCAGACGCGTGGATTTCTTTTTGTCTGGAGGTTTAAAATTTTCCACGTTGGGGTTATGTAGTAAGTGCCAGTGTGAGTTTAAGCTTGTTTTCACTGCTATTTGAAATATTAGGTCAAGCTGTGTGCAGTAAAATAGGTAAATGTGGAGAAGCATTAAAAAAAAACCCTACAAAACCTGAGAGTACTTAAACTTATGAAGGATTTAATTTGTATTATTAATAGAGGGCTCTTTTCAGTCCAACTCATAATTACTGGAACTTGCTAAATCAGTTTTGTATATGTGCCGCCCCTTCAGGAAGATGTAACTCTGGTGGCTGCCTTATTCTTGAGGCTGGTACAGAGGTATAAAGATGCAACAGATAAGAATAGTGTTGCACAGATAATTATTAGCAGCCTAGTTGTAGATGATTGTCACCAAAGTTTAAGAAATGTTTTGGATATTTAATCATTTATTACATTAGATTTAAACGTGATAATTAGTTGAACCTTCAATATAAAAGGTAAGCCTTAGGAATGTTTACCTGAAGTGCTTCTTTCAAGGCTTGTTTCTTACCAGTGATCTGTCTTTTTATTTGCTTCTGTTTTCAAGCAACTCGAGATTATTTTTTTTAAGTGGGATCGAGGTAGAGGAAAGAGAAAAATTATTCCTACTCCAGGCTGTTGCAGTTGAAATACATCTTTATTTCTTTAGTGGAGCAACTTTATGCAAATAAAAACTACCAGCAATATAGTACCCAAAATAAAACAGCAAGCACTAAGTCAAGTAGGAAAGTTGTAAAACAGTGTTCCGCTGCTGAATGTTAAATATTCAAATAAACATTGTAAAAACTTCAGGGAGACTTTATGGGGCCATAGACACACAGTGTAAAATCATTCAAGTTCTGCTATCAAACCACACCAATTGTTCAACATATTCTTATCAGTCCAAGTGAAAGTGAGTATCTTAAGGGGAGTACTTAAGCTAGTGCGTATGTGTAATTCATCTCTCAAACTGCATGTATCCTGCTGCTTTCCCTATTACACCTTTGCATACAGAATCAAGACGGTGATTAAGTGCACAGAACATTGATGACAGAAATGAAATGTGTGCAAACATACATCAGGATCTGGAGGAAAGGAAAAAGATGGATTGTTTCACCTAAGTGTGCTGCTACTGCCCTGGGTGCATGCTCTGCGTGCATTGGTAAGTGCCACAAGGAGAACTAAGGAAGCTTTGTGATAGGACTGCATTGGGCAAAAAATTGCACAACTGCTTGCAAAAATGTGGAAGAAAAAGGCAGAATAGGAGTGGAAAAAAAAAGAGCTTAACATTAATCTGCAGATTTTTTTTCCCTGTATTAGTTTCTTTCTATAGTTGAAATGTATTTAATAGAAAAGGTGGATTTAGGAGAGACTTCAGTGGAAGGATTACTTGAATTTGAAACGTTTTAAAGAGCTGGCCTTATTCTCTAATGGCCTAGTAGTCTGGCATTGTATTTCTGTTGTTGAAAGTAGACTTGTCTAGTAATGAGTAACAGGGAATGATTTGTTATCTCGTGGTCAACGTGCCTATGGTGAACATAACACCCAAAGCTTACATTCCTCATGAAGAAATTGTCTGAAGATGTATTGACAGATAGAAGAACCTTTATATGTACAGGTATGTTTTGACATTCTCACTGAGTAATGCTTTATTCTGCAAATAGTCTAATTGAAATCAATGGAACTGTTTAATGTAAAAAAATAGATGGGACTGAGGGTGGTAGAGCCAGATTGGCAGACTCTGAAGTAGATGAACAAGATACTAGAAATGAAAAATACCTGTTAAGTAGTATCAAGATCAAATTTGCTAATCAACCACATTGTTTATCAGCTGGAGTAGCTGAGGAGCTGCAGTGCTGAGGTATTTCCATCTGTAAATTCTGCTTGTGCTCGTGCCCTGTTTCTGTTTGCAGCTGTCTACTCATCTCACCTTATGCAGGAGATGACTAGGAGACACCACCTCTGGGTTGACTTGTAGCACCCTCAAGTTTTTTACAACAAAAGCAGATGGCGTATCTAGGTAGCCTGGGCTTACTGAATAAGGTTACCTATGAAGTTAATCTGGATCCAAATACAGAAGAGATGTGGATTTTAGAAGAAGGATACAGTGAAAGCTTAAACTTAAGCTGAGATACTAAACTCTGCAGAACTTCAGGAATTTTTGGTGAAACATCCATTCAGGATAGAAAATGTTCCAGAGAGAAATTGTACAGGTGTGATTAAACAACAGTTATTACAGTAACAGTTACTTAATCGGCTATTTCTAGAATCAGGTAGTTGCTCTAATAGCTCTTTTAAGAGTTTAGTTTAGGTTTAAATAAACTGAAAAGAGGAAGGATGGAAATCCTTAAACGTAATCGGTATTTTATTGTAAGAAATAAAATCACACCTTGTATTTGTTGTGCAGGACCTGAGTTATGGGCTGAAACCTGATTTGTCTTCTGTTTTTTTTGGTTTTGGCTCACACAAAGGTTTCTGTTGACAGAGAAGAAATGATCTTGTGGAAAAGACATGCACTTGGGACTTGCAAGATCTGTGCTTAGTTCTTAGCTCAGCACCCGTATTCCTTGAAATCTCTTAATCTGGATATGTTTCCCATCTGTTCTGCTTTTCCAGGTGGCAAGCTTTTGTGACCGTGTTGGCATACAGAATAATACAGGGGATCCCAAGTGTTACTCACAGCCTCTTGTTGCTGTTGAAATGCGTATGCCAGTGAAATTAATTCCTGGTTTATGTCTTTAAGTGATTAGATCTTAATTATATGCAAGTGTGTAGTCTTCATTTGCAAGGAATGGTGGGGAACATTTACAAATGTGTTCATCCTGTACAGAAAACTGATTAAATAAGCATGAGGGGAATGATTTAAGAAGGATAGCAAGTTGTAAGCTTACAGAGGACTTGTTCTAGGAGGGAGCAAAGCAGAATAGTTTTGAGTCACCCACTTCAGCTGTTTATGTTCTTGTGACTTTGCAGTTTAATTTTCCAGCCACGCTGGCATGGTCTGACATGCCCAGCCCTCCTCCTGAGTACAGGATGCCGAAGCGCAGTGTTGGGGAAGGTTAAGCTGGAATGGAAATTGCTAGTTATGTTTTAAAAGCAATCATTGCTAGTAATGAGGAGTCCCAAAGATTTTATTCTGGCAATTAAAAAGGTTGAAGCTACGCTTTCCTGGGTTCATTAGAGAAAGGTGTATTTTTGCCTGATGAAAATCAATAAAGCTCTAGTTATAGCTACCCTCTCAGAGAAGCTGGATATTCAAACTTGAGTATCTTGAGTATCATTGACTTGAAACCATGGACTGTTGCTTTTGTTGCTAGGAGGAAAGAAAATAAAAGTCCCAGAAATTTGTCTTTATCTCCTACTGCATTGCTAGATCGACTCCTCCCCAATTCCTGCCTTTTGTAAGCTGCCTTTGGTTCCAGAGTTGTGCTCTATCACGTAGAAGTATAGCTAACCTTTCATCTCATGTGATATGCGAACTGCTGGCTTTAAATGAAGTTTTTCCTGGAACAGACATCCTATGCTGCACAACTTTACTTAAATCTGGTTTATTTGAAGACAGATGGTGTTTTAAATGTACTAAATAGATACTAGTGCTGTGTGGTGTGCATGCTTTTTGGCAAGCTGCCTTTCTGATCTGTCTTAAAAAGCTGCTTAAAATATACATCCGTCAGTTTTGTGTGTCCTGCCTCCCCTCGTGCCTGCAAAGGTGTGGTTTGAATTTTTGTCAAGTAATGGGGAATAGCGGCTACTAAAATTACTGGCCATACTTCACATAAAGTTACTATCAGAAATCCAGGAAAAAAAAATTGTAGAATACTTATACAAGGAAGAACAGCTTCCATCTGATTTTATTTAGGTTTCAGAAGATCTTGGTAGCAGAGAAGTCTTCCCTGCGTGCGCTGTTCCTTGTTTCCCTTCATCTAGTTATGGGAAATAGCAATTTTATGCTAAAATAACTAAAGCCTCTAAGCCCAGTTGTGTCCATTTCTTTCAGACTTCTGTACGAAACTCTGTCCGTAGGTTTAGATTGCAGTTCCCTAATCTGAATTGCAGTTCTTTGGAATGGGATTTTTGGGTGCCATTATGGAGAGGTTCACTGTGGCCTGGACCACAGCAGGGAGCAAGTGTTGTTATGGACTGTGAACGGAACAGAGAGAGGCCAGCACCGAGCAGTTCCTAACGTTATTCCTTACTGTGATCGCTTCTGTTCATCAGAAGCGGTGGGAATTGGGTGAAATACTCAAGGATCCTATTTTTTTATCTCAAATGTAAGATGAGTCAAAATGCACCTTTCAAAATAACTGTGAAATGCTTTGATTCAGAGCTAAAGGATAAAGGCAAAACTTTGCCTGCCATTGTTTAACAATGACAAAGGGTTGGTCAAGGGGATAAAGCAGTAGTTTTTCTTCCCTGTCAAGCAACACAAATGACGTCATGGAAAGCAGTTTTGATAAACAACATGTTTCTCCATTTTCTGTGCTTAATGACAATTATTCATGCTAATTAAACGTTCATTAACTGATTTGAAAATGCACTTGATATTGTAAGTGCACTAACATCTATTAAAATTATATATTTATTGTTTTTTAAGTGAAAGGAGCAGTGGACTGAGTATACTTCAAGCAGATGACAGGCCACTTACAATAAACTTCCTTCCTATGTTTTACGTCGCAAGATCTCACAGTTGGTATACTAAACCTCATAGCTAATATGCCTGCCCTCACGGAGCTTTGAAAACGATTAATTCTGAAATACAGGGAGCGCTCTGTGAATGTGATATTAAAAAGGGGATGGTTTTTTTTTTCCCCAAACTTCTCAACCTCTGTGCGGGGAGTACAGTTTGGTGAGTACTGGGTGCTTTGAAAATACTAGCCCACCACATACTGAGGCAGTTAAATATATTTACATTTACAATTTAATGTATTCGGTTGTATCAAGTGCAGTGTGTGACAGATGTCCAAATCACGGTGGATGCCTGTGGCTATCAACATGATTTTCATGTCTTAGGTCTTCGCTAAGTCCAGGCTACTTGCAGTAATGTTGATTCATCAGTGCAAATACCTCTAAGAGAGAAGCTTCACTAGTACAAGCTTGTTTTACAGTACTGCTTTGTATATGTGGGATTGTGACACCATAGCATCCCTGCAATCCCACAAGTCAAAAAAGAGAAACAGGTAAAATGGAGTGAAGGGAAGGTGGAGGACAAGACTGGAAGGCAGTACCTGGTATGGTATGGACACTTCCTGTAACTTCCCAAATAACTAAGGCTGCAATACCTGTCCTGGTCTTGGTGTTTTGCACGGATAACATCACGGTATGCAGGAAAATATTAATGCTGGTCCATTTTTTCTGTCAGTGTACTTTCATTTCTCTTCCAACACAAGAGGCTGCAATCATTTAGTCCAGCTGTAGCTCTCTTCAAAACTCATGAGATCAGATTTTTATAGGGTACAGATATTTTTATATAGTACAAATACGGTATGTAGTGCTTCAGTCTATTCAGACGGGATCAACTGCAGCTCTGTTTGGGGTGATCAGTGACTCTGCTTTGTAACCTGTGATAAAAACGGCTTGATCTTACACTCGAAATAAGGTGGGCCTGATGTGCTCTGCCTTGGTCCCCGTGTGCAGTCCAGGCCCCCAGCGGAAGGTGGGATAGCAGCTGGATACTGGGGCTGCGGTAAGTGAGGAGCCCTGGTATTTTCTTGCGTTCTAGAATTGGCACAGGTATCAGGTGATTGCCTGAAGTCAGTAAAGATTGTGGCGTTTGCAGTTGAATGTTGTGAAATGAATTTGGTAGTGGAATTGATTATGGGTCAATGGAATTGATTCAAGCCTCTGTTAGGCCTAGGTCTGTGATTGCTTTGCTCGGTGTGAGTAACACATAGCACCTGGATATGTATTCCGATAGGTAACAAAATGGAAGTGGGAGAATTTACAAAAAAAACCAGCTGTTAAGTAACCTAAAAAAATATTAAAAAATGCAATGAGTTCAATATGTATTTATTAACTCAATAATTAATGAAACGACAACAGACTAAAGAAGAAAGAATTTAAGATTATTACATTGTCGATGGATGGATTCTGGTGCCTTATATGTTAGGGTAAGACTAGTAGAAATGTAGTGTCTGCTCTTCCAGTGTCTTGACACTGTGGATGGAGTGGCAAGTTTGCAAGCGGTGCATAGGGGTTACGGAGCGTGAGCAGCAGCACTTCAGGTGCACTTTGTGCAGATGATGGTTACTTGGTGAGCCTCAGGGGCATGCAGACCATGTGCTTAAAAGGTATGCTTGGGTAACCCCCAGTGCTGCTAGTAAGGAACAACTGTTACAGCAACGGTGGAGGCCATTTGAACTCTTAATTTGGTAGTTCAGTTCAGGTAAGCAGCTTCTGTTCCTTCCAGCCTGTCTCCTGGACTGCACAGGGGCAGTGAATTCCATGGTTCTACCTAGACTGAAACATCAGGAAAGCAGGGGGGGAATATAACTCGAAAAATTTAGTTCTTCTGTAGGAAAAGTGCCCAGCTTAGCGGAGTGTCTGTGGGTTGATTTGCATAGCAAAGGACACTTAAAAATAATTGTTCTAAAATTTAACTAGCATTTAGAAGTACAATATTGTAGTTTCAATTATAGATTGGGAAGCTAGAAGAAATTAATTTTAAATCTCTGGCATTTCAAAGATTGATACCTTCTGGGATATTTTTTCTTCTGTCCTCAGTATTAGCTTAGAAGCTAAATTAAAATGAGCCGACACCTCTGAGGTTTTGAAGTTGTTTAGTAAAACATTTTGACTAGTAAAAATGTCTGACATTTTGTACGTACAGAATTCTGCAATAAATGCAACTTGTGTGAAATAACTTCAAATATTCAACTTCATGGAACAATCACACCATTTTTCCCTAGATAAAATTGGGTGAAGAGCAGAAGAGTTGTGTTAATTTTTACATCCGTAGTAAGTAGCGTATAGCTTCACATGAAGGTCTCTCCTGCCAAGTCAGTCATTTCTCAGAATGCCTTAAAAAGTAGAAAATTTTCTATCAGAAAGTATAAAATGACTCCTTTCTAATTTCATATCGGAGGTTATTTGAGGCTTTGTATGTAAAGGCAACTTAAAAATGTAGTGAAGACAAGTGTACATTTTGTGTTCTCTTTGGATGCCCAAAAGCCCTGTGCTCTGGTGTTCCTGATGGAGAACATGTCTGTGTGTCTGTCTGTCAGTTACACACAGTTGCAGTGCTGTCATACTCACTTTCTTTTAAAAGAAATTCAGGGGTTAGATTCATTTGCAGGGATGGTTTTAAGTATGCTCAGGATTCAGAGGGACCTATTTGATGGGGCTAATCACAACAATTACCCAGGGAAGCAATTTCCATAAAGACCAGTTTGTTTTGGCTGTCAGTCTTTCCTCTCTTCATAGCTGTTCATTTATCATTTGCCAAGACGTGGTGGTGATGTTGGGGGTTTTTTTTAAGCAACCTGTTTAGGAAAGAAAAAAAAACAACCAAACAAACAAAAAACCCCAAAAATCTGCACACGAAAGAACTTACTGGTGCAAGTTTCTTTCAATGATTTACCAAAGCTTTTATTTCAGATTGTCAGCATTCTATACTAATTATTTCGTGTATCCTTAGATCTTCCAAAATTAAGACTTGAGTTCTGAGTTCAACAAAAGAAAATGATTTATCAAAATTATCCCAAAATGATGAATGATACTTTATTATTATAAAATGTGATAATGTTCTATGTTGAGCCATTTACCTACTTCAAACCGTGTAAGGTATTTTCGAGTGGACTCAAAATCATTCAACGTGCTGGATCATCGTGAGGAGTTAGTAGAAAGGCAGTGATTTCCCACATAATTATTCTTCAGTAGAGGTGCCACAGTTGTGTAGCAGCTATTAGTAAGGTTTCTTTTCTTTGAGAGCTCTGCTTACCAGCCTTGGCTAATTTTCCAAGTCTGTCTGCCTACCTAGGCTTTGGCAAGGTTTTTGTTCAGAGTATTGCCACTAACAGGGCTGTGCTGAAATAGATGATTCTTTAGTGGTTAATATAAAGAACTCTCTGATCAATGGGAAGTCTCTTAACCTCTGCTTCCTGAGCAGAATAAATTCGTTCAGTGTCTTGAAGATGCTTCAGTGGTCTGGAGACTTTAAAAAAAAAATATCATCAGGATGTTACTTATTAGAGCAACAGAACAGGAAATTAAATCAATTAAATAGTGCAGAGTACAAAGAAAAAAAAACTATTTTAGCATAAAAATATGCAGAGGAAGCACAACGTAAAAAAGATAGTAATCCGTTTAAAATAGCGTGCACAGAATTATTTCACTGTGACATTAAGCTGGAGGGAGGGTTGTGATGGGAGGCAAGCTGTCAGATAGGATCCATGACAGTGTCTGCAACACTGAAGTCCAGGTGGTGAAAACCTAGTGAATGTGGACACCCACTTTACACCTCTGTCCACTATTGCTTTTGAAAATCCATCAGGCTTGGATGGAATTCCTGTCGTCATCTCTGTGGTTGTGCTTAGCTCTGTTCTCTGTATTCAGATACCTACAAATGCTTGTATGGATTTAACTTACACTGTGGGTATAATGATCCCAGTTTGCACAAAAATATCACGGGTTTAATAGGATCTTTTTCAGAATTTGTTGTTCAGTTTGGGCTTTTTAGGATGAAATGGTAAGGAACACTCTCAAATGCAGTGGATTCATGTACTCGGTTATTCTCTGGTAATTGTCAACTTTTCAGCTGACTGATCAAGACAGACTCTTGAAATATAAAGGTAGTAAAACTGTTTCCCATTGTAATAATTTTGTGCTACTTACACATTGGGACAATATTGTGCATTAGGGTTTGGCCGGACAGAAACCTTTCCTCCCGTTAATTGACTGCCAATTAACCTGAGAGCAAACTAGCATTTATGTAAATGTCCATCAAGATACTTCAGTTGTAAAAGCACAATTTGTAAGTGCTAGCAAGGGCTCAGACTTACAATCCTGTTTGCCCCCTGAAATATTGCAGTGCTTTCAGAGCTGCGGTCTCTCGAAAGGCTTTGATTCCTGGCTTTTCTTCAACTTCTCAGCATCCAAAACCCCTCCTGCAGCTTTTATGCCTGTCATAAGTGCGTTAGTTGAGAAAACAGAAGCGGATAAAGTAATACAGCTCACATGTGTACGTGTAAAAAGGGAAAAAAGGGAGACCCAGGGAACTACAGGCTGGTCAGTCTCACCTCTGTACCCGGCACGATCATGGAGCAGATCCTCCTGGAAACTCTACTAAGGCACATGGAAAATAAGGAGGTGATTGGTGACAGCCAGCATGGCTTCACTAAGGGCAAACTGTGCCTGACTAATTTGGTGGTCTTCTATGACGGTGTTACAGCATTGGTGGATAAAGGGAAGAGCAGCTGATGCCATCTACCTGGACTTGTGCAGGGCATTTGACATTGTCCCGCATGACATCCTTGTCTCTAAATTGGAGAGACGTGGATTTGATGGGTGGAGCACTTGATAGATGAGGAATTGGCTAGATGGCCACACTCAAAAGAGTTGCGGTCAGCGGCTCCATGTCCAAGTGGCAAGCAGTGATGAGTGGTGTGACAGTGGGATTGAGCGCACCCTCAGCAAGTTTGCTGATGACACCAAACTGTGCGGGGCGGTCAACATGCTGGAGGGAAGGGATGCCATCCAGAGGGACCTAGACAGGCTTGAGAGATGGACCTGTGTAAACCTTATGAAGTTCAACAAAGCCAAGTATAAGGTCCTGCACATGGGTCAGGGCAATCCCAAGCACAAATACAGGCTGGGTGGAGAATGGATCGAGAGCAGCCCTGAGGAGGAGGACCTGGGGGTGTTGGTGGATCAGAAACTCAATGTAGAATCATAGAATGGTTTAGGTTGGAAAGGACCTTGAAGATCATCGAGTTCCAACCCCCCTGCCATGGGCAGGGACACCTCCCACTAGACCAGGTTGCCCAAGGCCGTGTCCAGCCTGGCCTTGAACACCTCCAGGGATGGGGCCTCAACAACCTCTCTGGGCAACCTGTGCCAGTGCCTTCCCACCCTTAAAATGAAAAACTTCTTCCTAATGCTTAATCTAAACCTGCCCTCTTCCAGTTTATAGCCAAGCACGGCCCAAACACGTTTTAAGAGCCCCATAAGAGGTTTGGGGGTCAAAAATGCCTCCCCCCCCCCCGCCTTTGGGCCACAGTGGCCCTTTTGGGGGTCTCAATTATAAGCCTTTTTTATTTTTGTATGGTTAGACTTAGAAGTGCTCTAGGGTCTGTTTTACTTGCATATTTAGCAATGTACTTGTACTTCATTGTATTATTTTCTGCCGTTCTTTCCCTTTACATAGAATTAAAATATCTTGATATTTTGTTGTGCTCTATCTCAAAGTGGTTTATGAAAAAAAGGTTAATATTGTCACCCCTTTTTGGAAATTAAATACTTAAGGGGAAGAGGGATCATCCAGTAATGAGGAATAAAACTAAAAATTTGTGTGGTGCTGCAGTCACTGAATATTACTGTTTCATTGATACTAACTTCAAGAGATAGCTAGATAAATACTGATTTTGAAATATTTTTATTTTAACCTTTTCATAGCTTTTTCATTGGAAGTTTGTTCTATAAAAGCCAGGAAGTTGACTCTCAGTTCAGTTCAGTTGTTTTTCTAAGCTCACTCAATTTCTCCTAGTTAAGCTGTTTTTATGTAATCGGGTTTATGTTTCGGTATAAGAATGCCAGAAAAAACACTGGGTCTTAAATTCAAGATTCAAATGATGGATTGTGTATCCATTCAAATCAGTGACAAAACCCCCAGTTACTCCAAACAGCTTTCGTAAAAATGACTGACTATAAGATTACTAAACATTGTCTTTATTTCTTTGAGACCTTCTTTTTTGATTAGTCATTAGGAAAAAACGTAGTTTTGGTTGGGCAAAAAGAGAGACTATTGAATCTGAATCAAACTATTTAAATTGGTTCGAAGCTAAGCATAATTTGTCATTATCTAGGATGATTGTCAGTGGCTTCCTTGGAGAGGGATTTAATTGGGGCAGATGGATTAGACAAGGCTGTCCAATCTCTGACTTGCTTATGAAAATGCAACTGGCTCAAGTCAGTGAAGATGGAGGAATGTATCAGTTACAGGACAAAAAAAAGTTCAATAATTGATTATGGGTTTGTTTTGTGGTTTGTTTTTTAACCAAACAACTTTCATTCGAAATTCTGAATTTGAAGTTACGTATTAAAGCACAGCACCATGTCCGTTTTTTCAGAAGTCTAACTGGGATGAACGGATAATTCTTGATATGAGCGACATCTGAGTTGTATATCTGCCTCCACAAAGCTCTCTTCTAGATTATTAAGAACAAAAATAGTTAATTTTCTTCCAAAGTACGCAAGCACGTTCTCAGTCAAAAATAGTGGAGATTAGAGAAGGGGTATGTATATAGAGAGAGATAGAGATACAAATGGGAAGTCATTGTGTCGGTAGCATTATACAA
The DNA here is from genome assembly GCF_000708025.1 of Charadrius vociferus. Taxonomy (NCBI): domain Eukaryota; kingdom Metazoa; phylum Chordata; class Aves; order Charadriiformes; family Charadriidae; genus Charadrius; species Charadrius vociferus. Next base: position 909,022 of record NW_009646411.1, read on the forward strand.
GCAGCATCTTCTACAGGTGGGAAGGCGATATACAGTGTTGGCAGTAAATTATTAGACTGGATACATGCTTATGCAATACAATTTTTCCTTATTCAACTTCTTGCCAGAAGAGCTCACATTGTGTTTCCAAAGTTACTGAGATATGGAATGCAGTTACCCTAAAGAACAGTTAGGTGGAATGTCTTTCTAGTAATAGTGCTAAATCTAACATCGCTTTGCTGTATGTAAGCAGGACCCTTCCATTCTGTCCTTGCCCACCTCGGTCATCATGGCACTTGCCTCAGGCATTTGGAGCACAGGTTTAATGCCTTCAGCGGCCAACAAATACTTCAGAAATGTATATAATTTTGCTGTTATAATAAAAGTAAGTTGCAAGTTGTCCCTGACAGCCAAGCCTAGTGTTCCATTTGAGTTCAGATTATAGTTCTTCCATTAAAGGCTGATGCTGTCCAGAGGACTGTCAGTATTTCTATTCACGTGTTCCCTAAGTTAGTACACACCATTAAAGTGATTTGCGTGAATTCTAGTGTCACAACACAATATGAAATTGATATAGATCACTGCGCAGCTACATACTGTAAGTGTAGAAATTGATCAGCTGTTGCAAATATTCTGTCATCTATGCAAAAGTCAACATGAAATTTTGCTTAAAGTTGGTCCCATACTTGGCTGTGTGGTTTTGGGCTGACTGTCAGGTTGGTGGAGGAACACAAAATAAAAGTGTGTGTGTGTCTGTTTATTCCCCATCTGAAGGATAATGTTCTGGAACAGTTAGTGTATGAATATGGTGCCCAGACAAAAACTGGGGATTACTGTGTTAGCCTGGGTGGGAGGAGGGAAAAGCAAGGAATTTCCTTGTTCCTATGATTAAAACCCACGTTTTTCAGGAAATTTGCATGCAAGCTATGTCTGAGCTGTTCAGGACACTCCACTTTGGAACAAGGTAAAATACATCGCCCTCCAAGAAATAGCTGTTTGAAATACTGCAGAGGTATTTCCCCCCACGGGGGAGGAGATCTAGGGGCTTTGGGGATTTGCTTCATCTCTGGCGCTGTCTAGCTGAGAGTTCTGCTCCATTGGCTCACCCTCCCAAGCCCTGTCGTTCAGCCTTGTTCCTGTGGTGTTTCACTCTGGGAGAGCAAACCAAAAAGGAAGACTCTATCCTTTGCCACGGATAAATTTTATCTTAATCTCTTGTTTTCACTTCTGAGCACTGACTGGGCATCATGGAGCATACTTATAGCCCAAGTACCTGTACCTCCTGTCCTGGAGCCCTAGAGAAAAATTGTCTGACCGGTCTCTCTATCTGCCTAAACTTGTGCTAGAATTGCACCACCATTGGGTAATGTCGCGTTGTAGGTACACTAAACAGAGACCCGGTCCTTCAGATCTGGTATTCAAGATGGTGAACAGTGATGTTTTAGTTCATTTTCCTAAAAGAAAAATCAGTCAAGCCTGGGATGGGGAGTTCAAGGACTATTACCTCTCCCAGCATTGTGTTAGAAAGATCCTGGTGTGAAGAGTTAGCTGGACTCATGGTTCTCTTGCTTTATTTGTTGGTCTGAGAGTTAATACTTTTGGCTACATGCCTAGGAGATGTCGGGTAGTTCACCAAGGGTTTTCCTCCCATTCTCTATTACTGCAAGCTCTCAGCGTGTACGCTAGACCTTGTGGTAAAGCTGGTCCAGTGAGGTTGTTTCATCTTCTAAGGTAAGAACTAACAGAGAGCGGAAGCTGTGTAGATGGGTACATGACCCATCTGACTTCTGACTTGAAGTACCCTCTGACCTTTCGGTGACCGAGGTTTTTTGAAATGTAACCACACAGGTTCCATACCTGTTTTCCATCCCAAAAATTAGAAACACTTGAACTGGAATTATTAAAGATATAAATGCTTTGTACATTTTTTTTTTTCAGCTGGATAAAAACCTTGCTTGTCTTGTGAATCATCAGGAAATGAACCTCGAATTGGGGTCTATGTGTTTCGATGAGTTCAGAATGAGTCTTAGCTAATTAAAAGGACGTTGTAGCTTGACTTCAATATTGGTGGTTTCCAGCTGGCCAAGAGCCTGGGTGGATCTTATTCATATCTGTCCACAAGTCTGTTCAGGCACGGTGTGGTAGGCAGGCTACCTGCAACTACCCATTAACCTTGGCTGCTGGGGGCACGAATTGATTGGGATGAACTGGATTTTTTGCATGCACGTGTATTGAGGATGTATGTCTTGAATGGATGCTGTGTGGACAGCGCTTTACTTATTCCAGGAAATAAATACTGATGGTTTATTTTATTTGTAAAAACTAATATCCTTGAGAATACTCCAAACAAGTGAGAACATGAGAGGTTAATGTAACCAGGATGATGAGCAGTAAACACCCATTTTGAATGCCATAAGGCAAGTATTAGAGGTAGTGTTCCTTTCTTAAGGTGCTAGGAGGGTAGATTTTAGATTTTCTAATATTCCTACATTTAAAGTCCAGACCAAATATACTAATTTTTAACTTTGACATTTGCCCTTCTGTGATTACTAATACCACAACTGTGTTATTCTGTCATCGTGCATCATGTATCATTTGGACACAAAACAGGCTTCCAAAGCCTCTTTCCTGTGAGGGAATTGACCTTCTCATTAGTTGGAAATAACACTATGATAGGTAATCAATATTTAGTTGAAATACCAGCATCTCATCTTAGGCATTACTCATCCTTATTTCTGGAAAGCGTTCAGACTAAAAGCAAAATGTTTAGACTCAGCTGTGTATGGCAAATCTGACCTTATACGTACAAATCATGTGTTATACAAGTGTTATTTTGGATGTCCAAATTGCAGATTTGCATCTCTGAAGCTCGCTGTGTGTCAGTCTGACCTTACACTCAAGACCCTGTATCAGAAGGTAAAGCAGTTGCCCCGAGCGCTGCCAGGTTTCCCCGCTGACATGGACTTAGTTAGAATTGCTGCTGGGACCTTTATGAAAGAATTTAATGGCTTTTTTTTTTTTTAAGCTGCTGTGTATACTTGGTAGAAAATCACTGGATTTCTCCTCACACTTTTAAAAATGTGTCAGATAAAAATTGATGCAAGTATCGATTAGCTTTCGGAATTGTGAAGTCAATTCAATTTTGGCATTTTAAAAGAAAATGCACCTTCACCTACCCATTTTCTGTAAAGTTAAGGAACAACCAAGCAACTATCTGAAAATGTGGCTTCAGCTTTTAGTGGAAGTGTGACCCAATATGCCCTGGCTCAGCTCAGGTCTGCTTGAGCTGTAATCAGACTAAAGGTTGTGTGAATACGAGAGCCTCTTTGTCACTTATCTCTAATGAGGCTGTGTAAATTCTATGCCAACATAGATATGTTTCCTGTCAAACTGAGCCTCCCTTACAGCATTGCTTACACTCTCTGCAGACTGGATTCCCTTTAGGTTTATTTGCATATGTCGCCTCTTGTTTTACACTTCTTAGCTTTTTTTTATTTTGAGTTTGAGACACAAACAAACACTACAATTACTGCAGGAGGACTCTAAAGGAGCGTTTTTTCTATCCTGTCTGCAGAAACAAATGGGCCAAGATAGCTGCTGAAATGTGCTTCCTTTTACCCCACCTGGGTTCGGGTATCTCCTCTGGGCACAGCTCGATACAGAGAGCAGCGTGAGCAGAGCTAGACACAGACGTGATTATGAAAAGTTACTCGGAGCAGCCTGTGTATTTAACAGCTGTGATTTAATGAGATGGAATGCTTGAAACAAAACCAGCCTCAGTCTCCCGTAGCTGAGGGTTACCGTATGTGTATCAGGAATGCTATGGGTCGGGGCATCAAAACTAGCTTTTTGCATCTGCACGGGCCATTTCATTTCTTAACGAGTACAACAGAGCAGAAGACTCAAGTCTTACTCTGGTACCAGTGAGGAAAACACTGGCAGCTAGAAACCTAAACCCTGCAATTGCTGTTACTCGTATGGATGGCTGTTCTCTCATGGAAATTATGGTTATTGCAGCTCTTGTGGTGTTTGGGGTTACATCCTCAACCTGTCTAGTGGCAGGATTGGACCTCTATAACACAAAGGCAGAAGAATCCAGGCCTGATGTGGCATATCAAAACTGTAAGGTGTGCTTTGCTTGGCATTTGCTCTGGCAACGTCAGTAGTAAGAGGAAGAGAAAGTAATGGTCATCTGTTTTTTTTCTTAAGAAAGATGCTGAGGTCAGGTTAAAAATCAGTTTTCACGAAAAATCTGTACTGGAGTAGTTAAGCATCAAGTAGTTCTAGAGGTTGGTAATATGAATTTCATTGGCAGAACTGAGGGGAGCTATTCCAAAATGGGTCTCTCGCAGCCCAGACACTGGCTGCCTTCTCAGTCAGTATTAGCCCGGCAGAGCGAGCCCAGCTGGGCACTAACGGAGAGTAAACCGAGGATGAAGCAGTAGGTGTGTTTTATGTCCATTCTGACCAAATATAAATTACTGAATAAGTGTAAAATTATTTTAGAATAAGGAGCAATCTATGTATCTTAAGGTTAGTGTTAGTTAAAAGACTTAACTTATCATTCACTCTCTTATCATTTACCTTTAATTCTTTACATGCAGTGAAAAGTACCTAAGCACGTGGGAAAAATACATAGCTGATAGTATTTGTTTCAGATGATAAACCATAAACCGTACATAAGGGCTATTGCATCTGCAAAGTTTAGATTTCCTTCAAATGCCGTGAGAATTGATCAAATTAAAGGTGAAATTACGCTTCATTTTGTTTGCTCTTCTGGCACAGAATTTCAAATAGTTTGAAGGGATAAGAAACCCTAAAGAAGCACACACACCTAAGGAGCTGCAGATCGCATTTTTGTTCCTCAGTCGTGGTTTTTTTGTGTTTTAAAATGGAGTTCGGACATTTTATTTTCAAGCATGTCTTTTTGCATAATGTGATGGTGTCAACATTTTAGTGAGTGATACCTGGGTACCTAATGCAGTAATGCTCCCAGGTGCACTGTGTTTATATTCTGCAGTTGTTTCAGTCAAGAGAAGCACGCGCTATTGTCAAATGGCTTTCCGGGAATCACTGCTTTTGTTTGTTCATCCACCAGTGGAAGCCTGTGATAAGGCTGAGTTTATACAACAGTAATACAGGATTTATGATACACAGAAAAAAGAATGTCTTATTAAGGCCAAAAGCAACAGAACCAGAGTGATTAGTATTCTCAAAACAGTTTTGAGTTTTGAAGTGTAAATGACTACTGAAGTAATGCAAAGATGGGAAACAACCCCTTAAAAGTTTGAGGCTTAGCGTAACTTAAGATGTGGCTTTTAGATGAATAAAGTTGTAAGTTATACAGGTTAAAGTCTGCAAGACGCTGATGATTTTTCCAAGACTCTCTTAATATCAAGCAGAAAAAAAAAATAATCACTTGCCCGTCTGTTCAGTGCTTCATTGCTCCTGCAGGCGATGGACATGCAGTTTTGGGGGAAACGCTGGAATTACTGTGATGGATCTGATCAGTGACTTGGCTAAACTAGTCTCTCCTCTCCAGTCAGGAATCACGACCTGACTTCACTAGATTGCCAAGAAACAGATAAACCAGAGTTGTTTTTTTGCCGGGAATAATTTCCCAGGGTGCAGCTTTGCTCTTTGAGCTGCCACCCGGCTTGGTGGCAGGGCCGCTGCCACAGGGGTTGGGTTTGCTCCCCATCTGCTGCTTCAAAGCCTCTCAGCTTTGCCTGTGTTTTGATCCTGAGGTGGTAGTATCATTTTATTCTTCTGTTAGAAGTACTTTTGACTGTTATGCTACTGTTGCTTGTTTCATTTAAATCAGAGAATTTTATTTCAAGGAAATTATCGCAAACAAAATAATTCTACCAACATCTTGTACTCAGTTCCTGCTCTTAGCCTCTAGCTTACTCTGGGGGGCTGTTAATGCAAAGGCTAGGTTGATGTGCGAAGATATGCTCGAGAGGCAATATTTTCCTCCCAGTACTATTACAAATGATCTAGTTCTAGCATCTCTTGGTTTTGTACTCAGTTGTCCCCCTTTGTATATGCCTTTGACAATTATCTATTTGTTTAACTGTTGCAAGGGGTTTTTTTGGGGGGGAAAGGGGTCATCATGTTCAGGTTTTCTGGGTGGTTTGTTTTTGTTTTTTTTTAACCTTTCAGACATGGGTATCTGTTTAACTGAATTTCAGAATCTGACATGTATTTTTTTAAATAGTCCAAATTTTAATGGCTCATATTATGAGGTATCTGCTTGGCAGTGATCAATTATCCTTGTGTACTTTTATTCTTAAATAAAAGTAGATACTGTAAGAGTGGACTGCTGCTTTCAAATTTATCACAGGTGGCCTTTTGTTTTTAGATTAAACTTGCTTATTTAGTCTATCAGCAATTTTATAGAGCAGAGAAATATGCACATTTTTCTCAATGCCCAGAAGAGCAAAGGAAGCATAATATAAAACATTAATCTACATTGGTGATGGATTACGTTGCTTCTTGTGGTGTCTTATTCTCACCATTTGAGTGGAGATTTAGCAGAAACTGAGTCTGACCCCTATTTTGCCAGAAATATTAAGCTTATCTCTTTCTTTTGAACATATTTTTCTAGTGGTGGGGAGAATGCTCAAGCTGCCGTATAAACCTAACTGAAAGCTCCTTAACAAAGTGTAGGTATCACACTAAAAAATTAAGTACAAATTTGTGTTTTATAAAGGTGTTGCATGTTGTTGTGGTAGGTCAAATATAATGGATTTTTTTGTTAATCTGTCTCACATGTGTTAATTGACTAATGTGATAACTTTACTCTCAAGACATCTTGGCTATTGGGTATAAAAATACTTATTTACAATATTCTGATCATTTCTAGACAGCTGTTTTATATGGGGTCATAATGGAAAGCGATCCATCAACAATTCAAGAACCGCGCTTGGTATGGTAAGTGCAAGGACAGGTATTGAAAGAATATTATTAAAGGGGGCCAATAAAAGAATAAGAAAATCCTGGAATACAAGTATAATCATGTGTATTCTAAAAAGCAGCAGGCACTCAATTTGATATGCAGTGGATGTCACCTTTGCAAATGAAACACTGGAATCTGCTTTAGCAATGAATATAAAAATGCAAAGATCAGTTACACAGAAAAAGGAAATTAAAAAGTAAATTTTATACATAGGTGTGATTAAAACTGTAGAATAGTTTTTAATCCTTTGGGGACAGGTAACCTGATGTGTCATTTACTGCCGATAGACTTTGCCCTTAGGATTCACTCCAGGCTTCAAGGAATTATAGTTCATACAGTGAATTATTTTTTGTTGAAACTTTCAGACAAGCGGCATGAAAACTAGCCCTCTTGGGATCAGAGTGGCTGGGGATGGGGAGGAGAAGAAAAGAATGGCTTTCATTTTCTGCTAACATTGTAGTGTCGTAAAGGGCCCTAAGTATGTCACACTGGAATAGATTTTTGGAAAATTTGCAATGAGGTATAGTACAGCAAAGGGAAGCTACAATACAAGCAGAATTGAGTACTTCATCTTATAGCTTCTGGTGCAACCCAACAGAAGATATTCCCAGCACTTGTAGTGGAGGCTTGCTGCGTGGCAACTAATTCAAGGCAGAGAATAGATCTGAAGGTTGCTCCAGTTAAACCACTAGCTGAGCTTTAAATGGTAGAATAGCTTATGTTGGGGGTGCCATAAACTTATTCTTCCGTATTCTGTAATCCCATGTCCTACAGCAGGTCCTTTCTGGGGAAGACTGACTTGAAGTTGCGGTCATTTTGAATTTCTAAATTGTTTCATATGAGCATCCCTTCATCTGCACTAAGACATTGGAAGAGTAAAGGAGTCCTATGACATGCTTAACAACTGCCTTTGTGGAGTTCTAGGTTGAACTATGCTGTAGAACTGTGCCTTGTTGCTGAATGTTAAAGGTGTTCCTAGATACACCTACACAGATGTCCTCCTCCTTAGGACAGTTGTGTTTTTACATGGAGACAAATGGTATTTAAGAAGCTGGGCGACTGACTGCCTTCTCATTTGGCAGTAGTGATAAAGGGAGTTAGATGCCTGGTGACCTAGTTTGTAACCCAGTATTTCCTGTAAGTACATAGGACAGCTGAGCATTAATTTCGGTACTTGCATTCATGATAAGATGGAAGAGAAGAGCTTTCTGACTCATATGTCAGGCATACTGGAAGTGGGAGGCAGGAAAAAACCATTAAAGCACAGCTATTGCTCAGAAACTGTTTTCTGATGGGGATTGTTAACATCACAGGGATTAGGTAGTTGGCTATTTTTAGATGCCCATAACTTTTAGAGGCAATTTGAAGCAGTAGATATCACCTAGAGCATGTTTTTGTGCTGCCAGAACAGCACCTTGAGATAAGCAGGACTTCTCTTGGTTTGCAATCCTTGATTTCCTTCCGGACAGAGACTGCATAAATTCAGACTTCCACGTTACGACCTGTCTGTCAAACAGCTTGTGAAACGCTCTCTGAGAAGGAGAGCCAGCTGGGCACTTAGTTGAGTGGTAAGAAGGGAAGAATTGGCATCAATTGGAGCAGCAGTAGCAAGGAGGCGCATTCACAGATGTTCATTTACTTTCTCTCTCCTGCAGGGCTGACATGAAAAGAAATAAAGGTTAGAACCAACAGAGGAATACACGTTTTTAATTAAAAGAAAGATGCAGGGCGTGTCAGGAAATATTTTTAATTTAAAATTAAAGGTGGGGAGGATCAAGTTAATTGATCAACTCTGCCTTCCTGATGTGACTCTGATCTCCTAAAATGATGGTGAAATTGGGTTAAATAGCTAGTAGCAGGACCTGGACCCCTCTTTAGATGCTATCATTCTTAAGATGTATAAATGCGTGCTAGTTGTAGGCAAGAGAAACTCGGAGAATAAAGTTGCTCTGGATACTCTGCCCTGCTCTCTGAGCAATGTAATAGAAACAAATCACAGAAACAGCACTCCTCGGGTTTATATCGTCATGAACGGAAGAAGAGTTTGGTCCCTGTTGTATAGTACAAAATACCACTTTAGTGACAACTGCATTTGTAGTGGTTGTTGGCACTGCAGAATCCACCTAGCTGCAAGCGAGCAAACTGGCTTCTGCAGCACATTGTGTGTCACAGGTAAGAGGCCCACAAATTCAACAGAGTTATTTGTAAATAACCCAGGATTTCACAAGTCAGAGTCAAGTTGGGATTAGGGTCTGCAAAGTACTTCTTTTAATTTTGGCCTCGCCTTCTTTATTTTGGACTAATTTGGATTATCAGAGCAGCACAAGGTAATTGAATTGTATCAGGAAAAATGCCATTTTGGTATAAACTGGTCTTGTGCTATAGCAGTCCAGCATTAAGGAAATTGATCCGGCTTTGATTGCTGTGTGTCTTGGTCAGAATCGTTTACTCAGGCACCAGAATGAATCTGGCTTGGCTTTTGAATGTTAAGTGGAGTTTACTTTTAGAAAACACAGCTTATTACTTGTGAGGCAGGCAAAGTTGATATGAAGCTGCAGAGACAGGCTGATTAAGGAAACCACTAGAGCTCTTATTACATTTTTGCTGAAGTCGCTGTAGTTCGAATTAGATCACTTAAACCAGAAGCATATTGCTTTCTTTTCCTTAGACTCTTAAGTCTGTAGCCTGAGATGGAGTTTTAAAACTTGCCATCCAGGAGTTCTAGCGAAGTAGAGAGGTGAATCCAGGTCCTGCAAGCCTTGATATGGTGTCAGAACCAACAGACATCTTTTACCAGAAGATGAATTTCCAGACGTATAAGTAATGTTTCACTTTGCCTGAGTATCTGTGGGAACAGCGCAAAAGCAAAGGACAGAGATACTTAAACTGTTAAAGGACAAGAGATAGAGTCTTATACAGAACTTCACTGAAAATTCATCATCTGATTTGCTGAAGTTCATTTGAAAAGAATAGCCAGATTATTAGATTTTATTTTCTGATGTTTTATATTGTCATCCTTTCATTTCTGTGTGTTTGTTTTTTTCTTTTTCTTTTGGTAAGGCTGTGTGTTTTTTCCCTTAAAAACCAAACAAAAAAAACCACCCCGAAACCACAAAAAAAAAAAAATTATTAGATTTTATTTTCTGATGTTTTATATTGTCATCCTTTCATTTCTGTGTGTTTGTTTTTTTCTTTTTCTTTTGGTAAGGCTGTGTGTTTTTTCCCTTAAAAACCAAACAAAAAAACCCACCCAGAAACCACAAAAAAAAACAAACCCACAAAAGCCTGCAACAACAGAAAGCCACTAAATTGGAAATACTGTAAAGTAATCGCAGGAGTTACTGGATTTGTTTTTCTGAACATGAGTTGCTTTATAAATGAGTTGCTTTATAACATCCCCAACAGAACTTTAGAGTTAAATATGCTTGAACATCACTTGGCACTTGTTGTTATATTAATGATAATTGATTCTCAAACACACACAAATCTATACTATGGTGCAAGCTCTGTGACATCCCAAAATGCTTTGCTTGAATTGCAATACCTGAAGTACTCCAGGGTTTAAATCAAAATGTAATTATTTTGTTCCTCATAAATCAGCATCCCTGAAGATAATACCAGCTTGTATAAGAACCCAGTGGCTCTGCAGCCATTCGTCTTCTGAAGAGCCAGAGTGTTTGTAATGGTTGTATGAGAAGTTAGTGACTCCTTGGACTTGGAGGCTACTAGTTTTGTGCAGAGCCATGGTGTACTTTTAATGTAGTGAAAGTACTCACCCAAAAGTTGGACAGACTTAGGAAGTGTACAACAGCTGATTCTAAAAGATTAAGTACTTAATCTCTCTGCAGGTGTAACTGTCTCCCTCCTTCACCTGTAAAAACATGAAAAGCCCTTTTCTATTTATGCTGTGAGAGCGTGGCTGTGAAATGCCCAGATACTGCGCTGAGAGCCTGGGAAGTATATAAAATACACTACTTTGGGGGTTCCATTCTCATGCTGAACGTACTCTGTTTGGTTCTCCCGGTGTTGGTGGGCATTAATTGTGTTTCTTTGTTGCACAACGTTGGCATATACTGGAAGGGAGGAATTTGGGTTTTTAAGGCAGCTCAATATATTGAATAAGATTACCTCTGTTCTTCTGGTCATTGACAACCTAGTAGCGTACAGATTTCAAAAACCTGATCTGCTGGCTAAAGCAAAGAGTCTTTTCTAAACTCTTTCTCTTGTGTTTGTTCGGTGTTGTGAGGGTGACTTCAGTGAGTTGTCATTGGCAATCAGAACTGAGCTTAACTCTGTGTATGACTGCTCTTTTAAATTGCAGTACAAGTTTTCCTAGGATGCACACACAATTATATTCCATACCAGAAATATTAAAAGCCTACTTTTTTTTTTTTCAAGGTAACAAATTCTTAAGGCAAACCCCATGATGGTTGTTCTAAAGCTTCAGGCTTTGAAATGTGTTCTGTGTCATAATTAGCTTTGTGCATGCCCACGTAGCATATGCTTTTAATTAGTGGAATCCATATGGATTTTTACATACTCTCAAGCTAACACAAGACACATGGACTCGAGGAGGGAGAATTTTTAGGCTTGGGTTGCAGGAAAGGCTAAGCCCAAAGGTACAACAAATCAAGACTTGTTTAACATGATTACCGTGTGACCTGGCTTTAGCTAACAATTCTGGTTTTAAGCAAACATGAAATGTAGTTTTTGAATCTGAATGGAAACCAGTGACAGTAACATGAGAATTCTTGTGCGGTGAGGTAACTGGGATTTTCTCTGCTGCTCCATTCCTACACTTCTGCTTCTTTCCTAAGATTATCGTGAAAAAAATACCTGCATGCTCTGCGCATCTCTCTCGGGGAATTGCATGCATCTGCAAAAGTAAGTTACTATTGCCACGATACTCTCTGGCTGAACTGTGTCTCTTCATAGTTGTGGGCTTGGAATTGTGTTCTGACCCTGGCAAAATCGGCGGGTTCTGCAAGCCTGGACTTCGCGCTGTAATTCCTGTAGCATTTTGGCCGATGCTCTCCAATGAAGCTAGTGCTCAAAGCATATGAATCTTATCAAATGCAGTTATTGCCAGCATAGCACACATAGATCTTTAGTGGATCAAGTTGCATTTGGGTGTGCTCGTGGACTGAAAAATAAATTCTCTACGGAAATAACTTTCATTAGACTTGAACTTCAAATTCACTTATATGGTTCTGGCTTTGAATTCAACAGGGAGGAGGACGTTAAGTGAAAAGCTGGTGCCGTAATTGCTTTGTGCTGTCTCAGGCCCTGCATCCATGCCATCAGTCTGGTGTGGCTTCCTAGTTTTTCATTCCTTTGTTTCCTCTGACTGCAGAGCAACTCCTGATGACAGAGCAGGTGTCCCTGGGGGCGGCTAATGTTAGTTCAGAAGCTGTGGTCCCCTGTGGTCCCTTCTCTTGCTGACCGCATCCTAAGACTTTTGCCAGCTGCTCTTAAGCAGCTGGAATGTATTGCCTTCCGTAGCCTTTGATATTTAGCAGCGAGGCCCTGACGGAAACACACCGGTGCTGGTGACATTTAGTCAGGTCCTGTCCGGGGTGAGACACAACTGCTGTCAGTTCAGCCATCTGCTTTATGGGTTGTGTAGGAAATACCGCGTCCACAAATGAACATTATTGAGCGTGCAAGGAGCAGTACTTGCAAGAGTTGGAATGGGCTTCCTACCTTCGTCTGGTTGCCTCTTCTGCCTGTAAATGTTACTCCCACCCAGAGGACTGCCTGTCTCGCTTCATTTATATCTCACCTTGATATATCTGGTACTATGCTTTATTTATTGCTCGCTATTCACACCTTGTTCTGAGTAGAGAAGTATTGATTTCCTTATGGGCTTTTCTGTGGTACTCATCATTTTGAGATGAGTGTTTCACAAATGCTAATTGATTCTCAGCTTGTCCATTAGGTGACAGGATGGTGGGTATTCTCATTCTCCAGATGAAGAGCTGAGGCTCAGATTAAGCCAAAAGAAGGCAGCTCATTTCTGTTTGCCTAATTTGATGTGACACTGCCCTGGCTTCTCACAGCAGTCCAGATCGTGTAACAATTCAGATGCTGAGAGCCTGCGGCCCTGTGACCCCAGCTGCAGCTGTGAGCACTTAGGGCTCCCGCCTTTCAGACCCTGGGGTCTCCGAATACCCAAAATGAGCAACATGATTAGTGGGCCCAGTGGGAAATTTGGGTAAAACTATGCATTTGGTCTGTAGGGACTCATACAGACTGACGATAATAGTTGGTCTTCTCTGGGACAAGATGGTCTGCCTTAGCCATGAGAAAGTCCTTTCTCTCATTGCTCCTCACTATTTGCAGCTCAGGTTAACCTGTCGTACCCCACAGCCACGTCTCCTCCTGTGTGGTATGGACCTGTTCCATAGATCCTAACAACCTTTCTTCTCCCACTGGCAGCAACCATGTTTATTTCCCAAATTTCCCAATTAACAGAATTAACTTGAACTTGGAGCAATTGTCCTTACCGTTAGAACTTGTTGCTAGGTTTCTACAAAGCAATGCATTCTGTCTGTTCTTTCAGAGGTAACAATATTAAAGCCTAAAATGTAAAGCCATGTACTGGGCCTCGGGTAAGGATGGGAATACAAATCTGGTTTCCTGAATCCGAGTTGAGTGTTGTCTACGTTGTGTGTATCCTTGCTGTCACAATGCAAAATTAATCCAGCATCAACTACTGCTGAAATATGCTGCAAATCCATACAAAATACCTCATTTCGGGAGCAAGGTGGTTATTATCAATGTGCTCTTTTTTTTTTCCTCTGGTGAACTGAATTTGCATAGCCTTTTTATTATTATGTTCATACCGTAAACAGGTAATAAAAATGAGGCTATAAATAAGGTATTCCCTATGAGAAGGAAGCCAGTGCAGCCCTTAGGAACAAACTTTATTCAGAACAGCTATTTTTGCAGGCAGTTGCTGCATTCACCCCTTGTAGTGGTTTCAGGGATATTGTCGAGCAGCATGGAGAGGTGCTGCGTGTCTTTGTTTAAAAGCGACATTCCCTCCCCAGACTGGTCTCATGCCCTGAGCCATTTGTGCTCATCGTGAAACTACTGTGCAGTTTGCTGCAAATGGCAAGCTGTGCTGAAAATAGCAGGGGTTGCTGCGCATAAGGATTCGGGTGCATTGGTGGCAGGAGGGCAGCGTGAAGAGGCTTGCTGCTGTCCTTGCTTGGTATAACTAGCTTTTGCTAAAGGCTGTTTCTTCCTGTATTTCTTGAGCATTTACTTCAAGATTAATTGGGAAGCATCATCTGAGGCTAGGATTTGTTATGCCTGTTTAGATCAAAACAAAACTTTTCTTGGATGTTTAGGGTTGCTCTCTTTTCCTCCTAACTAGCAAGCCCTAAGTCTGGCACCTTTTGATACGAGTAAAGGGTAAATAAAGGAGCCTTTATTTAGCACCTGCAGTTTGCAGAATTTCTGACATTAAAAATGGGTAGTTGTTACCAAAGGAAACTGCTTTCTTACTTTCCAAAAAGATGGACCATACTCTGCACGCATGTCACAGTAGGAAAGAGGTCAACTCTACTGGTAGCTTTTAATTGCTATGGCATACCATAAAGCCCTTCCTTTTCCTTCTTTACCTGTGCTTTTTTTCAGCTGTGCAGCAATTGTGGACAAAGGAGGGTGTATGGTAAAGGGGAAAAAAACAGTCAGTGAGAGACACTGTGCAGGCTGTCACTTCTCTGATATTTTGGGACAAGGATATCTGCTTCTTTAGTTGGATGAACTATAAATTGGCCATCTTCTAACAGACCAGGGGCCAAAGTTGCACACTTGTGTTTGTGGAAACAGAAATCTGTTACTTCTGGCCAGCTGTGATGTGCAGCAGGGTAGGAGTCGTCCCTGGGGTCTGCGGGGTCTCCGGGACAGGTCTGTTCTCCCCTGCTGGGCAGTGGGAGCTGGGGGGATGCAGCACTGCCAGGCTTCTCCCAGGGGCTGAAGCTGTGTTGCTTTATGGAATGAGTCGAGGGCAGTTTGATGGGGGGATTTTGGGTTTTATTTGGTTTTTCTTAAGAGTTCAGTGGGAAGCAAGTATCTTTGTCTCTCTGTATACGAGTATATGAGTTCTTCCCACCTTTATGGGGCACTGGTTAGTGCTTTCCTTGTAGCTGATGTGAAACACTTTACTCACAGAGACCCGTTAATTTTTTCAAAACACATTTCACATTGAAACTTTGCCCTCACCAAAGAGGCACTGGTGGTGGTTGGGAGCTGGGCCAGCTACAGCACAGAACTCATACTATTCAGACATGAGGCTTTGGGGGAAGAGAAACGTTTCCTTGCCGTGACTGTACAATTCCGCATCTAGCTGTAGGGACCTGATGGGAGTTCTGTGTGCTGTTTCAGTATATATAACTTCCTTAGAGCATATCAAGTTCCTTGACATCATATCAAAGAATCCCAATGCTTTCCCACAGCATCACACTCTGTGTTTAGTTTTCCCATAATGTTGCCTGCCCTTCCGTGTAAATACCAAGAAAGGGGGTGGGAAAAGGTTGGGATTTTCCAGATGGAGCTTAAAATGCTGTAGGAAGTGATATTCTTTCGAAGCCACAAGGGAAGGTTCAGCATGAGGTCACTGTGAGCTCTGTAGCACTCAATAACATAAAACTGTGTGACCCAACTGTGTGTAAGCTTGCCACTGAGGCTAATTACCCGCAGGCCAGCTCTGTGCTGGGGTCCCGGGCGAGCTGTGCCTGCACTGACGCAGCCCGTGTGCGTGGGCTGCGGTGATGCTGAGCGCGGGTGCTCAGCCTGCCCTGGCACCCGAGCCCAGTCTGTGTCCAGTGAGACACCTGGTTGTGTTCCCCTGCCCTCCCCTTCGTTGCTCCATTTACTGATATACCTCTCTATATTTTGGCACAGGGGTTTTAAGTTTTGTCAGATTAACTGCGCATTACAGCGTGTGGGTTTTGGGGGCTTGTTTTTATTGTTTGTTGGTGGGTTTTTTTAATGAGAGCAGTTTGTGTAAGAAGCTTTGAGGTGTCTTTGCAGAAGACATATCATATTAGGATTGGATGAGGAGCTGCTTTTTTTTTTTTTCCTCCTTGCTTTCCAGGCACTTTGCAGCCTTTTTTCTCTATATAATTCAGCCCCAGGCACAGCGTGTGAGCAGATTTCATCTGTAGAGTTGTTAGCTTTGCTTTTCCAGCTTTCAATCTTTGCGTTTTTTTCCTGTGACCTGCTGTTCTGTTTGGCAGGTTTGGGTCAACATTTTAAGGGTGGTTCCAGTCACCTGAACTGTACAAGTGCTCGTAAGTGAATGTGTTTTGAGTGTATTTTCTTGTTGCTCCCAAGCTGGTGAACTGCCGCTGCTGCCGGCTTATTCCCCTCCTCGGGGTGTGAGATGCATGTTGCTCCCAAGTTTTGGATGAGAACAGAACAACAGAAAGAGTAAGATTATTTTTTTTCCACAGTGTTGAAAATCATGGGTTTGATTCTGATAACTCTTCTTTTTCAAAAATTAAAAAAGAGGTGTATTTAAAGGTTTACAGGGTTTATTTCATTTTCTGTCCTGCTCTAAGGATGAAGCAGGGAAGGAGAACATGGGAGGAGTGTTAAGAGGGAAAAGAAGAGCATATCTTTTCTCCTTGAAGTCTTTTCCAGCTGTCTTTATATTTCCGATATGTCCAATATTTTTTTTAGAGGTCATTTTTTCTGAAGCCTAGAAAGGAAAACTTCCTCCATCCTTTCTGTTGAGATGATCTCCCAGTGTGGAACTACTATTTGAAAGCGCTGTCCTTCCATGACAGCCAGTAGGGAGATGCAGAACAGGGCTGTAGGCAAATGCAATTCACGCTCAGGGTAGGATTTATCCTGTGTAATTTTAGCAGTATAAACTTTAGGGTTTAGCCTTGATTCCCAGCAAGAAGAGGAGCATGTTTAAAAACCAATTTATCCTCTCCTAAAACAGATAAACAGATGTTTGAATGAGTTGAAATCACCCTTAGAAAAAAGTTGTCTTTCCCCACTGACTGTAGAGGAAACAGTAGAAGGAATAGCTTTGGCTGTCTTCCAAAAACTTATATTTGCCTAGTTTTAGATACTTTTCTCACATTTAGTAACTCTTCCAGGTTGTTCTCAATGTGTCAGGAATCACTTTGAAACAACACTGGTGATATTCATTTGCACCTGTGGTTACAGGATGAGAGGAAAAAGAGATACCTTTTCATGGTCTACTCTGGATGAGGTTTCTTCCTGGCTTTGTGTTCTAGTAAAAGTACTGCTGCTGGTTTCATCGTGTTTCCCCTCCACCCAAAGCTCAACACATGCATTTCTGAGTTAACGGGGTTTTTTTCAACTTCAGTTTTAGATAAGTAAAAAACAAACAGAGAATTTCAAAGCACAAAAAAAAAAAAAAAAAAAAGAAAAAAAAAAAAAAAGAAAACAATTTAAACAAGGTTTTCTCCCTGTTTTCCTACATACTTTGCAAAACTCCAGCTTGGGAAAAGTTAGGGACAAAAAAAAAATGAAATGCCACCTTCTGCTGCTAACTTATTGAAGTTGGGAAGGCTTTGAAAATGGAAAAGGTGAGGCAGAAGGAGGAGAATGGGAAGGAGGATGTGAAAGAAACAGTTTCTGCAGAATTTTTATTGCACTGAGACAAAGAAGGAGGAAACATGTCAAAACTCCAATTCTTAGGTTTTGAAACACAAGTGGAAATGTCATTGCTTTCTTTTCTTTTCTTTTTCTGAAGTGGTTTTGCAAAAAAAGTTCATATTACAAGAAAAATTCAATAAAATAATTTATCATTTTTTCCCTAGTTGTGACTGCTGTGGTGTTAACATCATAACATGGCAGCAGTTACATTTGTATGCCACTGCAGATAAGATGTATGTATTTTTAACAATTTTGGCACCTTCCTCTACTGCATCTCAAGTTGTGTTACTGAGCATGTTGGGTTTAGAACACGGTGACTTAGGAAAACAGAGAAGAAATCCATTCTTTTATGTGGCCCAGTGGGGAATGCTGCCATACTCGATATTACTTATCTCTCTTGGGAGTTTTTCTGTACGTTGGGTACTTTGACAAAGTGTCCTAGTCTGGAGGGAGCTAACAGCATCAACACTTCAACAAAAGTAATTTCTAATTCGGTCTAACTGGCACACTGGGCAGAAATAACCGAGTGAATTCGTAATGCTGGTACTGCAGTGATCTGGATGAATTTTGTGGTGATAACATTCAACCAATTAGTTTGAAGCATGCCCCGGTATGGGCAACTGCATTCACAGGAAGCTGTAGATCAAGCAATGCAGTTCAAGGGTGAACTGGTTTGCATCCTGGTTTTCGGGTAGTAGCGCTAGGGTTTTGCTTTCTCAAGTACAGGTTTGGAATGTGCATCGTGTAGAGACTGGATGGACCACCCTATCTTACCCCAGTCTCCTCTTGCCCTGTCCAGCTGTCTTTGCCCTCTGCTCCACTCTCTTTCCTGAAAGACTGCAAACACTGCAAGAATGCTTTGTGTATTAGGACACCTTTCAAAAATCAAATGTTTAATTTACTTCGGGATAATAGTGAAGAGAGAGGGTAAAATAATGCACATAAATAGATGCTGTTTTGCATAAAGACACCTTTTGTCTTTCAGATTCAGTGAGGTCTCTTTGGCCCTGGCCCTCTCCAGCATTTCGCCTGTATTCCTACAACATTTCCCCCTCTAACAGTCTAATCTCAGGCTATGTGTACTA
Source organism: Charadrius vociferus (assembly GCF_000708025.1). Taxonomy (NCBI): domain Eukaryota; kingdom Metazoa; phylum Chordata; class Aves; order Charadriiformes; family Charadriidae; genus Charadrius; species Charadrius vociferus. Next base: position 927,694 of record NW_009646411.1, read on the forward strand.
TTGTATCTCTTTTCTTAGGTCCCAGGCTAATCTATATCCACTTTTCTTTTTTCTTTGAGTTCTCAAAAACAGAATTCTGCATTTTTGAAATCAAAGATTATATTAATTCTGTATCTAAAACGTAAGAACAATTATTATAGTGGTATTTGCCATCTTTTTTGAGTTTTGATGTAAGAGAACAACAGTAAACAACAGGATCTGTCAAGTTAAGTATAGGGCAAATGTTTTTCAGGATAATGAGACTCTAACTCAACATGCTAATTTTAATGGGCTATCCTGAATAACTTAAAGTCATTGCATATATCTAGAGACATATATCTGTCTAAGTTCAGGTTTTTGAATATAAACTTCTGTGTATTTTTGAAAAATTGCGGCCAGTGAGAACAAGATCCAGTTGTAATAGAAGAAGACTGCAAGTTATAAATATGTACATTGCATCTATTACACGAATCGCTCTGGAAACTGATGTAATGCTATCACTAATCAATTGTATTGCTATCATCTTTGTGTTCTCTGAATTTTTTATTACTTCATATTTCTCCGTGGTCAGAATAAAAATGTATTAATTTAACAAGCCAAAAGCCCAAGCAGCATGTTCTTTCAAGGTAGCAGGTAGAGTGTAGTAATCTATAATGATCTACTGCAATTGAGGATTACTATTCAATTGTTTTTCTTCTAAAGAGGACAAAAATATCAGCAATGTCAATTTCGATTTTCTTTGAATGAGCTCTGTTTAAAGTGTGACTCATCATTGAAACAGGAGGAGCTTCCTCAATCCAGAGTCCCTAAACAGTGTCACAGGGGATACAGAACAAGCACGTTTTTGAAATCTTGAAAATTCTGCTGAAAGGGGTTGGTTTTCTTTCATTCTGTAAGCATGCAAGACAAGGATGAGCTTTCTATCTGATAAACCGTGTTTTGTGATAATGCCACTGTGGCAAAGCAGAACCTCTACTGTAGGAAATAACTTTGTTGACGATCTGCCTCTAGACCAAGTGTCATCATGCCTTTGCTGACAATACCACTCTTTGCAAATATTCCCCAAATATTTGTACCAAACGAAACCGGCAGCCTTTACCCAGTGTTGTAAGAATAAGCGCACTTAAGTGAATTTGTTTCCTTTGAACAGTACAAGCAACTACTCTGATTCTTTTTGACATCTACTTGTACTCATATTGATTTGATTTTATAAGCCTTCCCTATAATTAGAAATTCTTTCTGTGTGTAGAGGAAGTAACCGTATGCACATTTTACTCCTTTAGTGGATGCTGTGTCTGGCAAAAGTCTTGGAAGATTTTCTGAAGTGTGTATCTAAAGCATTAGAGAACTGTCCTTTCCTGAGAGGAAACATTTCTAGGTCTGGGGAGCTTAGACTTGAATTGTTTTTTCATTTCATTTTATTGAGTAAAGGTTCTGTGCCCTTCTGTCTTTTGGGGCTATAACCATATTTCTAGTAGACAGATAATTGTAGGTGTTATTTATGTCAGATTGTATTCAGTGGCCGACTCCCAGTAGGTTATTCTGAAGCAATGTTATCCCTCACACGAAAACTTCGATAGTTCCCTGGCTAGCTTGTCTTCAGGATTAAAAGAGGCTGCCCTTGTTAGGGCTGGTGGGAAACGATAACTGATGGTCTTTGGCATCATGCTTTGTGGCAGTTTATAAATATCTGGCAAGAATATCACAACATTTATGTTTCTGTCTCAAACCTCAGGAGAAGGGATTAATTCAGTCAAAAAAACCTCCATATGTTCAAACTCGACCCTAAAAGGACGATCCTATTTTACGAGTAAATTTAAGCTTTTGTACAGTGGAGTAGTTTATTTGTCAAAGCCATTGTGTTGGTGCGTCAGAGATCTTGGTTATTTTCTCTGCTAGATTGCAAGTTTTTAAAATGATGTTGAGGGAGACCACCTCTATTTCCATGAAACAGGGGCAATACTTGTTTTTTGTCATTGTCTGCTGGTTTCAGGACAAGGTTTGCAGAAATATGCTTTGCTGGGCTATTGCTGTACCTACGACCATGTCAATGGCAGGTTTCTCTATAATAGGTGTCAGAGGAGATAGGTCAGTGCTAAAGGCTCTTGAAAAAAAAAAAACACCGAAATGTTACAGTACGGAGAGAAATTCCTGTACTTACAAACATATAGTGTTTAACTAAATGGGTCTCTGATTTTCATTGTGCACTGAATAGGCTTCTTTATAATACCATAGTAATAAACCCAAATTTTGCAATAACAGAGCTAGTAAAGAAGCATCTTTGTCCATAGACGAATGTTGTAAATCTTAATGCTCCTCTGAAGGATTGCTGTAGGTACGTAAGAAGTAGGAAATGGGTCATTGCGTAAAGCTCTCCTTGGGCATCAGAAACTGGTGCTGTCACGTTCAGATGTATTTAAATTCTTTCCAAAGAATTTGGGCGTCTTAAAGGGAAAATAAAAATAAAAATCACATTATCCACCTGTGTTGTAATCTTTCTTCCCCTTCTCACATTTAACTTTTTAAAAACGCACTTAGGCAAATTCCTTTTTCACCCTTCATAAGCAACTGGATGGCTTCTTCTGCTAGTGATTCATAGCTTCGTTATTGGAATGGCAGCCTAATCACAGGACTGAGAGCCAACTGTTTGGTGTTGCAGAATGTAATGTTCAGTTGAACAGTGATGTTTAAAATGAGAAATACTACTATGGAAGCTTGAAGTTCAGCTGCTACAGAAGAAAAGGGGAATGGTTGATTCCTGTCTGTTTTCTTCTCCTCTGCTGCTTCCCGATCCCTCGCTGACAAACTCAGAATCAAGTTGTGCAGTGACCTAATTTTATATCAGGTCTTTCATTTCACTCCTTGCCATTATTTAGGATCTAGTTGCAGCTGCATTGTGTATGCTTAACAAATAAAAGCTTTCAGAGAACATCATTCAATTCCCACCTCCTGCTAAGGGTTTTCGAAGTGTAATACATCACAGAATCAAAATGACTTTCACTAAAAGTTCATGCTGTTTAAATCACACCAAACGTTATATTGAGCTGTAGCATACATAATTCATGTATCATTAACAGCTTCTACAAGTCTTTGGCTGCATGGCATACCAATGAATCAGAATGTGTGGGTATTTTTTGATACCTGCCTTTGCTTAAATTGTATTTAGAAGCAACAGCATGTAATTGTACTAACTTGGAAAATCAAACAGGCGTGTAATAAATTATGGTTTGTGATTGACATAGTAAAGTAGGTCTCTTTCCTTTCCTGATGTTGACTAAGCGAGCTATTTTAAATAGGAAAGACTCAAGAGATTTTTGTGGTACTATTAGTATTACTAATAAAAATCCATTTTCATTGTTTATCATGCGAGAATTCTGCAGTCACTTAATTCATTACATGGCTGATGAATGAACAGTGTCCTTTAGTAAGAAAGACAGGTCTGTTCGGTCAATTTGAATCCATTTCACAAGACGCTAGCTTGGGCAGGCGAACATGGTGAGGAAGATGGCCATGGGATTACTGATGTGTTAGCCTGTTATTTGTGTCCCTGAGAGATGTTTGGCTTCTAATAACGCTCACAGCTCTATGATTGCATGTCTGTCATTCCTACTGTTGTCCTCCTCCTGTCACACAAGCGTCGAAGGCTTTGATTCAGGAGATCTCTTGGCACCAACTGAAGAACTCTGAAGCTGCTAAAACGCCTATGTCAGATTTAGGAGCATACAGCAGCACCTGACTGAATCAGAACCTTAGCCCTACCGGCGTGTAGGGGTTGGAATGCTATTGAAGCATTTGAAGGCAGTGAAAAACCCTGTATTGTTCAGTATAGGTGAATGTTAATCTCATTGCAATAATGGTGCTGGAGAACCCACGAACAGTAGAATTACCTTGTGATCTGGGGTTGACAACAAAAAGAAACTTTCTGTCAAAATCATGGAAGACCGTACCTTGTAATCAGTGAACTTGTGCTGGGTATGTGAACTTGATGACTGGGAAATGGAGGTGGCCAGGGTTTTGCAAAACACGCGTTTTTCCGAGGCTGAGTTACAAATGTTGATTATAGCTCCTGGATAATTGACAAACAAGGAGGTTAGAGGTCTTCTACAAGAGGTTTTGTGTTCAGAAATGTGATGATTCTAATAAGTGTAGTCTGCACTTAGACATTGATATACAAATTTATTTAAGCAAGAGTTAAATTAACATATGTATTTAAAGTAGAGTTGGGCCCCAGGTGCTTGTCTGTATACTTGTATTTAACAGTCATTAATAATAATTACAAATTACAAAACTTGTTGATTGGTAACCAGGAGGCAATTTTTTTCCAGAATGGTGACATTTTTCAGCCTTCAGATTCTGTGGGAAACAGCCCCAAATGGATGACTTGTCAAAATTAAGTGATGTGCACTTTTCAATTAATACTGTTTTAACCTATCCTGTACTTGATATTAGTATTATGTTAGGAAGTTGTATTCATAATACGTTTTTTCGTTGTGATCAGTGCTGAAATTTGAAGTGTGGTGTTCGCTTTCAAGAAAGTAGCATGTCACCTGTCTACTCTAGCAGACCTTTCTTTGATTTTTAGGACATCTGAGAACCTAATGATTGGTAAAGATTCCTCAAAAAAAATGCAACTTCTGACTATATTTATTATGCCTGAAAGTTCCCTGCTAGTTCTTTGACTTCACTGGAATTTAGGTTCTAAGTTGCAATGTGAAGGATGTGCAGATCTTCCTGCCTTTCTGATTTCCCCCTGCGGTAGCTCTGAAACAAGCAGCCCTCGCCTCAGCGTTAGCTCCCCAGTTATCTTGTTTTGGTGGCACTGGGTTTGTTGCCTTGGTTTTCCTCCCGGACTTTCTCCAGTCTGATTACAGAATTTCACTATGGGAATTAGCACATATCTAACTATAGCCACAGCACGCGGAGGCTTGTGAGGGCTGCGTCAACTCTCAGGATACTCTGGGTGTGGATGACCAGTGATGAAGGTGATGTCTGAGGAGAAGCTGCACAGAACTGTGTAAAGAATGTTTTCCTGAGTGGGCGAGTTGGTGAGTTAGGAAAGCCAAGTCTAGCTCACACGAAACAAATGTGCCTGCAAACATGTAATTACGTACCTGTGGGATCCTCTGGGCATAGAGCATAAGGTGACCGTGCAGTAAAACCCCAAATGGTTCTGGTATGAAATCCCTAAATGATTGACTTTCATGAAATGGCCACTTGGAAAATGGCCACACCTAGAAAAACAATAAACCATTAAAAATGTTAGTACCTTCTAATTCAGCAAATGCTCGTGCCAGTTTATTTTTCCCTAAATCTTCATGCTTTTAAAGAGCAACTGAACGAGCATCACTTTGAGTCTGGGCAGAACAGAGCAGCTGTGCTCTGTCCTTTTCACTGCGGAATCTCTGCTCCTGCTTTCCACTGAACTGTGGTTAAATGGGCTAGAGCAAATTATACTCGCCCTAGCAAGGAAGCTGGGGAAAAAAAAATAGCTGATTAACAATTGTTTTAATGAAACATCAGGACTTACCAAATATTTTTACCAGGTATCTGTGGCATAAAATGAAAAAATGGAGAATGTTTTTGTGAAAAATAGTACAGTTTTACTATCACTAACAATTGTGACAAAGTCACATTAGTATTTAATTTACCTTTTAAATGCAAATTTGAAATTTAATTTTTTTTTATTATTATTTCTGATTCACCACTGTTTATAACCAGGCAAAATAAAGCAGTAAAATAAGGGCAAGTAAGATACGAGAAGTGAAGCTGGGAGAAATGTATGAATCATGCCTAAAAGCAGCACGTTCAGAGTTGCTGGCATTTCTAGCGTGACTTTTGTGTTACTCTGCAAATAAGTAGCCCTCTTGGGCACTGAACTGTGTATTCGAGTTCTGAGGTTCTGACTTTTCTCTCTATGATTCAAACTGTATTTAAGTCATGACTGCTTAAAGCTGTGATGAGGCGTAACTGATCTCGCGGTCTGTAAGAGCAGATCTACTCAACTCCACCACTGGGCTCTGGAGAGCCAGAGAACGTGTACTGCCCCAGCCAGCGTGCGGGTACGCTAATGCGGAGGGCAGCGCCACCGGCACAGCAGCGGATCCACGGCTGAAGGGTTAGCAGAAGGCAGAGGCTGCATCTGAAAACGTTGTTATCCTCTCCCTAGTAAGCTTTGCTTTACCTCCACCTGTTTGACTGCCAGTTGTTTTTGCTGTAAGCAAACAGATGACATGGTAATGAGTTCTTTCTCTGATTGGTTACTGCTGAGATGTGTGGTTACCAGTTTAGACACATAATCTCAGAATTTAAATGAGTCTTTAACTGTAGGGAAGCCTTGTATGCATCTGCGTGCAGGTGTGTACGGATACGAAAGGGTTTGTAATGCTTTGAAGCACAGCTCGTAAAGATATGGTACTGTCAGCATCACCTGGTTTAGCTGGGCATGAGTTAACATGGTATATCCCTGGTGTAAAACGTCCTCAGTATTTAGAAAAAATAGAATTTACTAATAATCACTACCAAACTCTCTATAGTTTTTGCATAGAATTTCTGGTTTTTCTGGCTGGGAGCTGTGAGTGCCTGTATTTTAAAGATGGAGAGATGCTGACTAGGGCTTTGCACAGCGGGATTAGCTACAAGAATACATTTGTGTGGTGAGGTGGTCCCTGCCCTGAGGCATATAGTTTAAAAGATCAGGGGATGTGGGGAGGAGGAAAGGAAGCATTTATGTTCGTTATATAATTTGTGTCTTCATCAGCTCTGGATTTGGTTGCATGAGTGAGAATAGAAGTAGGATTTTGTGTGTTTTGGAAAGGTCAGCCTTCCTCTCCCAGCCCTGATATTTGGGCATGCTTGCTTGCATACCTGATCACAGAATTATTTTCAGCGTAGTTTCTCTTTTCTGTTGGTGTTTGAGGAAACTTGCTCCAGTTGCAAAAAAAACCTTAATGGTGAGAGAAATGGAGATGTTTTCACCTAGGAGGCAAGTCTTCTCTGATTTTTTCCACAGTATCTGCCTCTGTGTGTGCACATGTGTGTGTTGTGTTTGGGGAGGGCTATGTGTCAAGAAATCAGAAGTTTGCCAGGAAAGTGGTACAGGTCACCTGGGAAGTGAGTGTGTCCCAACGGTGGACCTGGCTTCCCTCACATACCTTTTGCAGCCCATAGTTTGAAAAGCATGGGTGCTGTGAGCCCCACTAATGAGAATTTCTTGTTTTCAACAAGAAATACCAATCTCTAAATCTTAAGCAGAAGAAAATCAGGGGTAGACATGTCTTTGTTGTGAAGGGGCTCAGCCTCTAAAGCTGTTGTCATCTGCCGTAGTAGGCTGACTCCAGACTTAAACGCATGGCTTTGGGCTAGCTGTGTGTTGTTGTTAGTGTATGTTATTAATAAAATACGTTATTCGTGAGGGCTGCTGAGCTCCTGCCCATTAGTGTGGCGTGCTCTTTGCACCAAGTGGTGTGGCCACGCATCCGCTCAGTCCTCTCCCGCCTATGTGGGACACCGGTCACTGCTGTAGCAGAGGGGGGGAAGCAGATGTCTCGGGGGCATCCGGGGACAGGCCAGCTGGGTGGAGGGAGCTTTGTTGCTCCCGGTCCCTCACACTGCTGATAGAGCTTTTATCGTGCTTATCACTGTGGTCAGTGCCACGAAGTGAGCTCGGAGACAGACTTCCCCCACAGGTCACCACCCTTGATCTTGCTGTTTCACTCTATGCATGATGATCAAGGAAAGAGAGAGGATACTGTAACAGGCATAGGAATAGAAAACCTTTGTGAGCCGGATTGGACCACTGCTGGTTTGAGCCAGTAGCCAGGGCTACCTACATATTTCCTAGGGAAGGATGGTGTCCGATTATTGAAGCTTTTTGCTTCACAGGTGCACTCTCTGCTCCTGTGTGCCTCTCCCTCAGTGTCATTCCTTGTGCCAAGAAAACACCTCTCCCATGACTCTGAGCCGGTACCGTTGTATCAGTGGTGGTTGGTGGGTTTTGGAGTTGTTGAGAACAGCTGCTACTGGATTTTCTGTCCAGTGGAAGCAGAGGTGACAATCTGACCTGCAGACTGATGGTAATTCCCCAAAACACGAGCCTTCTGCCAGTTTGATGCCAGAACATTTAGGAATTCACTGGAGCAGGAGGTTAACGCAGATGACCAGGGAATGGCTTTGGAAGCGTAACTCTACCCTCGGATGTTAAGTATTGGCACGGTTGCGATCTGAGAAATTCATGAATGTCACCAATACAGTCTGCTGAAGTGATAGCTATAAAATGAAAGATTTAAAGGAGGCAATCATAATGGTTAACAGCGGTATGAAAAAGCTTAAACATGTTCATAAATTTCAATAACTGCCGAGCAATATACTGGATTCATCTAGGAGAGATTTAATTTGAAAAATGCTAAATAGGAGATACAAAGACTGGAAACAGGCATTTCTCCTGAAGATGGAGTCTTTTGGTGAGAAATTTACATTGTACTTCAGCTGAAGTGATATTAAATGCAAGTACAATGTGGTAGAAAAGGAATTATAGAATAAATTATAGAAAGAGTTTTTAAATTTGCATATTAAGGAAAAAAGCTTTATTTTGTGTTCCCGCTTCAGATGGTACTCGTGTCTAGATCTATAAATGACCACACATGCTGAACAAAATGAGATAAAAAAATTTTGCTGTCAGTTATATAGGTATTTAATAGAAAATAAAAATGACTGAAGTTGTATCACAGGGAAGTATAAGCTTATATACTTGTGTGCAAGTATCCAGAATATATACATCATTTAAACAGATGCATATTATTTAGAATACAAATACGTTAGATGAATTTTAAATTTCCTGTGTTTAAAATTAATTGTATTCTGAGGCAGAACCTTTCATTGCAGATAGTTTTAGCAAGATGCATCAGTGCACTAAGATTTTTGAAATGGTGAATGCCTTCTTTGTGTTGCTAATTGCAGCTGTGCAGTCTGCAAATGAAGGATATCCAGCATCTTATTTCCAATTTCAATCATTTTATTCCTGTTGATAAACAGCCCTTATCTTCTTCCCACACACCAGATAGATTTTACATTATTTTATAAATGAGAATTTTCCATTGTGCTGCAGCATATTGTTAGCAAGTTTGAGCTTTATTAAAAAGAAATAGAAACATAGAATTTGGAAACTTTCTCCTCGTTCAAGTGACTTATTTTTAGACGTACTGATGCTGCTTGCAGTAATGATTAAATTAATGAATGTTGTGTGGTCTGAGGTGGCATACTAGTCATTACCGTGCTCCGTTCTGATCTAAAGCCTGCTGCGCTCTTATCTCAGCCAGAACACCAGCCTGCTTCAGATGGGCGTGGGAACGATCACGGCTCCAGCTGCACGGTGCTGCTTCTGAACTGGGGGCCTGAATTTAAGAAAGACTGAGCACCAGCTACTCCAGTTCAAATTGCTGCTTAAGCAGGTGTGTTAAGCATAACAAGCCCTGGTGTCTTGATTTCTTGTGTTATGATCACAGCAAGATGATGAATGCTTAAGAGGAATCAGCTTGATCTGGGTTGCTGCCTGTGATGAAGGAGATATGTTCTGCTCATTATGTATGTATCCAGCCCCCTCCAAGAAGCAGTACAGCACTATAGATTGGTGTCTTGCTTTTGGAAGTGCCACCTCAGAAGTGTTTTAGGAGCTTAATCTGTCTATTGAAGTTATATGGAAGCTGACTTATAAGACTTAGAAGATGAGGAGGCATCCCAGGAACAGCTAGTAGGTTTGAAACACTGAGGACCTTTCTTTAAAGCAAAAAGGTTTTGTTTTCATCTTGTCTTTCCCTGTAATAGGTAAAGTTACACAGCTATTTTCTGAGTTTGGGCTAAATTTCGCTCTCTGTCCTTGCTGTGTTTATGTATCTCCCTGATCCTAAGGCAGTATTTATTTAAAAAGAAGACAAAAATATACACAAAAGTCTACACTTTTATCAGGGAGCAGAAAACAGAATGGCTAAAGTTACAAGGAAGTCAGTATTGGGACCAGCATAGGGAGAGTGAAGCAAAGGGAATTTCCCTTTCTGTGGTCACCAAAAGCTACTCCTAAATACTGGAAGTCATGAGTTCCCCTCAGCTGAAACAGAATGTGTTCTCCAGGGTTGATTATTGAGGGAAGGTGTTAAAAAAAAAAGGTGTGTTAAGAGAGTTTGGAAAGAGGAAGTACAGTTGCTGGCAGAAGAGTGATTAACCCAGTAAGGAACTCAATACCAATGTTTAATTCTCAAGATATGTTACATTTTTGCCATGACACTTTATATTCTGAATGGCTTTAGTGGTGTAGTTCCATTTGCTTCACAAACCACTCAAAAGACAAGGAGGTTTCTAGAGAGTGAGAATAATGATTTCCAATAACAGAATGAAATATTTTAGCTGACAAATTCAGTGGCATGGCTCTGTGAATCCTCCTATGTTCCCTGCCAAATACCACATCAATTTTGTTTGACTTCATGCAAATCTGGATAGAGAGGAGGGGCCTTTATCTCTCTGTGTACTTACATACACTGTATATATGTGCATAAATATTCCCAAACACGTTTGTGCTGGTGTTTCAGCAAAGCATATGGATTTTCACATTGATTTGTGAACTCTATAAAACACTAACGGAGCTGCTGCTTTAGCTTTCAGTCAGTTGGGAAAGGCTCAGTGATGGGAAGCTACAGGCAAATTCTCCCTTTGCTGGTCCCAGTAGTGCCTTCTTTGTAACTTTAGCTGTTCTGGTTTCCACTGTCCTCAGATTCATTTCTCTCATTTGGGAAGCCAGACAAACTCATTCATGAGGCAACTTAGAAATGAGTTCTACCTCCTTACATCTGATACACTTTATTTATTTCTAAGCACGGCTCTCTAAAAGGGAAAACAAGCCGCACAATTCCATGCATAATGTGTACACCTACAGTGCTGTAAAACGCTTCATCAGGAAGAGATGAGGAACATCGCTCTTCGCTCCTTTTTATTGTGAAATGAATTTTACTGCTTTTGACAGCCTACACATGCAGATTTGTTATCTCTGTGCTCTGCTGAAAATGATTCTGAATTACATATGTTTTATGTGTGCCTGTGGGTACGTCAGTGACACCTTACACTGCTGTTTAGGGCACAGCCTCAGGACACCTTGATATTCAGAATCAAGTTCTGTTATAGTAAGTTCATCTGCTTCTAAAGAGCTTTTCATGGCCATGTACTTTTTACAAACTACATCATTAGTCCAGTCACTGCTGGAGCAGTTGGTTTTGTGGTAAAATGATGTTATTTCACAGCATAGTTGCTGGATTGTCACAGGCAGTAGCTAAAGGATGAAATTAAACAAGCAGAAACCTAGCTGGAATGTCAACAGTGATCAGAATTACTGACCTTGACCTTATTTGTGAGAAGCCGTGAGATTTCTAATAGCAAATTTTATCTTCCTCAGCATCAAATTATTTTGAAAAAAACCCAACACCCTACATACGAACAGCAACGCGATTCCCTCACGTGCTGCCCAACAGTATTTGTGCCATAGTGAATTCAGGATACGTGCTACTGATTGAAACATCATCGGCTTCTCTGAACGTGCAGAAGGCTACTTTTCTCTCCAGAAGCTGGAAAAGGCAGTAAAATGGTTTGTTGGGGGGTTGCAGTTTTTTTGAGGAGGTGAGAATAGAAAACATTGGCCCAAGCAGCCTTAATGTTAAGTATGCACTCAGTGGACTACTAGTTTCTAAAGTCAGAGCCAGGCTTTTGATGCAGTTTCAGTAACTGCTAGGAGTGTGTTCTGTTGGCTTAAGCAAAAGTATCCTTGTGTGGCACACTGGTAAAATAAAGGGGTTTAGACTGAGTGAAATTCAGGCTGCTTTTCGGTGTACAGACTCAAGTCTATGTGTTGGGATATTTCCTTCCTATCTCCTGTGAGTCGGTGGAGAGAAGGGTGGCATACAGAGATGAAAGGGACAGTCTGATTGTTGGTCTGACTTCTCCCCTAGCTGCACTTCATCGTCTTTATTCTTCCTCTAATCACTTTTGTTCATTTTGATCATTTGTTTTCCCCTGGACATAGTCCCCTGTGGGAACCTTTATCAGCTGAGTGAACTGCTGCACACATTTCATTAATGCATAAATGAGCAGGCTGAGAGCATCGCATTGATCAGCAGATGCCTCGTTATCTGTGGTACCCTTGCTGTGATGCCCTGGGGAACAGGAGGACTTTCTGCTGTGAGCATATACACTATTATTTCCCTTCCTTTCTTTTCTTATTGTATGTGCACAAATAATTAAATAAATGTGTCATTATAATTTAGTGTTTATATACTATAATCTCTTCTCCCTTCTTCCCAGTAGAATAATATATTTCAGATTCTCAGTCTCACCTTTGAGGCTGTGTGAAGGCTTCTGATTTTGTTCTGTCCTCTTGTTCTTTGCACAAGCAAGCCTGGTGCTGATAACGTTGGGATTTGCGTGGTCAACCTGGAGAACCTGGCACTGAATTTCATACGCTGAGGATTTAGAGGCATAGTCCAGAGTCTTCAGAAGCCAGCTGGACGTTTGTTGCTTCCTGGTAAAGAAGATTAAAAATAAATAAATGAATGAATGAATCTATCTCTTTTGCCAGTCCCTAGTGTTTGTCACAAGACTCAAACACTTTCTGGGAAAGAAATATCAAACCTGAAACTTCCTTGATCATTGTTACCAGGAAAAATACCCATTTCATAGTGGAAGGTGGACATGTAAAAGCACCAGTTCTGTTGAAGTCATTGCTTGGTTTAGTCTCTGTGACCTTTTCCCAAAGTTACAGTGGCTTTGAATGTTCTTGAAAATTCTCTTCTAACATCTTGAATCTTCACTGATAAAACTTTAGGCGTTAAAAGCCTCTGCCTTTGTTTGCCGCTATCTGTTTTCCTGACATGCTCATCTGCTATGGGCTCGCTGATGCCTGTGTGGGATAAGCCTGATGGGATCTTTGCAACTGATAAAACTTACTTGAGCTACATTTTCCTGGAGGCACAGCCTGATGTAAAACAAAGTGAGTGCAGAAGTGGACCCAATTCTTACCAGTCCCTCTCTTTGAACAGGGAAGTCCTCATGATGGTGCCTGGTAGCCCTGTGGCTGTAATGGGAAGAGGCTGGATCTTCTAAGTGCAGCACTGTTTGCTTTTTCACAGTACTGTAAGCCATGTAAAAATCACACTAATTGCATATGGTTTGTGTTTTCAAGCTCTTCTGATTTGCAAGAGCTAGGGGCGGTAATGTCAAAAATGCCAGCATGTGGCTCCAGTGGTTGGTAATTGGTTCTCTCTTCATTTGCTAGTCTTGATTTGCCTTACTCTGAGTTTAGTGATGTTAGAGATATACTCAAAGCCTTGACTTGTACTTTTTAATTAAGCAAACTTAAAATCCTCATTTATATCATAGATGATAATGGCAGTTCCAACTTTTTAATAAAGTAGTAAAGTTAATATGTAAGAAATTGATTTACAATACAAACGGAGAAAGCTAATACATACGCCATATACCTAACTTCCCAAAACTCAGCTTAAATCCTTCAGCTCCAGAATATTGTATTTAGAAAATCAGCTTGCTTTGCAAATCACTGCGTTGCACGGATTGTGGAGTTGTCCATTATTGGAAAGTCAGCATTGGTTCCATGCATACATTGTAAAATATATGGTACAGTTCACCGTAATGCACACTTTTGCCTTACAACTCTGGTTTGTGGTCCAGAATGTTACAAATAAGAACTTCCAATATGTCAGGTGTACGCCGCATACAGTATTTCTTTCTTGGTTTTGTTTTCTTTTCAATCTCTGTTTCTCTCTTACTACAAAAGAGCAAGGGGACAATCCACAGTGCCAGAGCGTGGCCCAAGTGTGGGCACATTATTTCAGTTTATGACATTCTTGTAAAATCTTTTGGTATGTACGCATTAGCTTTCTAGGAGCTGTCACAAAAGGTTCTCAAGTGTAGTAATTGTATACCTTTTACAAGTATACATTAATTTGTTTTGATTTTAAGTTCACCAAGAGGTGACTTTTCAATTGCCCTGCTGGTGAACAGCCTTTTCAGTTTTTATCATTCATCAATTCATCACTAAAATATGTCTGTCTTTGACTGGGTTGTACAAATAGAAAACAGTAAGGTGAAAGTTTGCCTTGTGAACCAGAATTAAAGTTAGCAAAATATACACACTGAAATGTTATGCTTTGCTGTTAAGTCAAGGTAGAAAGTGAAAGGTTAATAGAGTATATTCATAAGTTATATTTAAAGAGTATGTTTACCCTAAGACTGCAGTTAGGGAGTATAAAGACTTAAAGCACAGTCTTTTCCTCAAAAGCCTTCAGCGGGAATGGCCAAGGCAAGTGAGAGGAAAGAGGAGAAGCAGAGCTCAAAGAGCTTTCCTCTGGCTGCTGATTGCAGTAAGAATGGGGCCGGTGCTCTGGAATACTGTCCTTGGGCTCCGTGTGAGCAAACACTTCAGCAGGCAGAGACATGAGAGGTAAAAAAGTCTGTAAAGCACTGGGGATCAGATTTATCCCTGTGGAGTCCAAATTTTTGAATGTTGTGCAGAAAAAGCTTCTAATAACTGACGATTCTTTAGGTGACCTATACAGTGGTTCTCATGCTTGGTTTGACGAGTTATCATGTAAATCTTTGCTCATGAGGTTGGAGTCCTTCCTTTTATACGTTCTTATGTAGCATGCTCTGCAGGATGTGTGTGTGAAAGTTTGGTAGATTCACATTAAGGTGACTTTTTCTTAAGGGACAGAGACAAACTAGTTTTAGAACTGGAAATTAAACCCAGATTGATGCCTAGTCCAGAGCTTTACCAATTAGACTACTATTACAAAAAACATTTTTCGATTAATGCTGTAATCTGCTGTATCTTTTATTTTAAGTTTTCATTTCCTGTAGAGTTGTTTCCACAAAACTTGCCCTGGATACTCCTGTAGTTGTGTTCTAGTAGCTGCAGCTGTCTGATTTCAGAGTGGCAGTGATGAACTTGCTTTTGCAGCTGATGTTTCCATATATGGGCTGCTGGAGATAGCCTAGGGGTATTCCTGCCTGAAATGAAACCATATGCACAGCATTGGGTGCTTCATTGCTATTTTAAGATTTCTTCTGCTGAAATTTTCAAATACACTGCACACAGGAGGGAAAGATTTTGGGGATACAAATAGGTATACCTCACTGTTCCAACAGATCTATGCATTGCATGGGGTAACATAGGAGAGTTTTTTAAATGTTGTCTATGTGATATGTTCAGTTTTCAATATTTAACTTTTTCCTCTATGCTGGGTGTTACAGAAGCTGTAAAATCCCATGGAGAGAGAAGTGGCCAACACAGAAGGGGAGATAACCCATAATGGTGGGGTTACAAGATGCTAGGCAAAGTTATGGGTCAGGATGCAGTAAAACATGATTTTATATACCAGATTCATTGATCTGTTCTGCCTTTGACTTTGCATACAAGGTAGGTGGTAAATGCAACTCGTGATCATGTCTCATGGCTCTGTTTACAAGCACCCAATGTGCCAGAACATGAATTTACTCCGTGCTAGCTCTGTACACTGACACATTTAAGAAGGCCTAAAAGTAACTTTGTGCTGGGTGGCTTATTCCATTCTGCAAATAAAGCAAGGTATCTAGTATGTTAGTATCTCAACACCTCGAGCTGCTGGTTTTTACAGTTAACTTTAATGATCTGGCATTGGCACTGAAAGCGGCTGAACCATGGCAGCCCGTGTCTTTGTATGAACTTGCCTGTTTTGCCAAGAAGCAACACACGAGCCTGGGATCTGCTCTCTGCTCACGAGCAGCCTGAGTGTCCGATGCTGTGTCGTAACGGAGGGGCAATTCCCAAGGCTGGGTCTGGTCCACACTGACTTCCTGGCTGAGCTGGTCTTCAGCCTGTTAGTTTAAAGGTAAACTTCTAAAGAAGCAGCAACCACTGCTCTCCATGTGGGATGATCATGCCAGGTGACTGCTGTCCAGAATGACACTTGGGATGACTACATGCGCTCACTTTCTTGTAGGGTTGGCTACGGATCTGTGATCAATACATCATGTAACCATGCTATGGACACAAGCCCGTGAAGAAGCCACATGTTTTAGATTTTTAACTTTTTAATGAGACAATGGTAAAGAAGCCAGGGTCCTACGTATTTCGTTTTCAGAAATTTAGCTGCAGTTTAATGCTAACAGTACTGTGTAATCTCTTAGGGATTTCCTTCCAGTTCACCTTTTTGCTCTAGTCTGACAGTGATAAAGCTTGTAAAGCATTTTTTAATAATGGTCTTTCAAACCTCTAGCTAATAACATCATTGAGAGAAACCACATTTCAGAATAGAAAATGCCGTACTGTGTTTCAGGCTTGCAAACAGTTCTTGATGTTGCCACAGAAGGATGTTGAGAAAGGGGAACTTTCAGTCCAGTATTCTGCTAAGAGCCTGTATTCTCAAGGGTATAGTGTTGACAAAGAAAAGCTACATGCTGCTTTTGGTCTGATTTGATCCAGCCACTGGAAATAAGGGACAATATGGTAACATTTGAGCAAGAAAGGGCAAGATTTATGGAAGCACAGCTTACATCTTGAGCTTGGGAAGTTCTTCCCCAGCCCATAGTTATTAAAGTTTTCTCAGATGGTCTCCACTGATTTGTGGAAACATTATTGCAAAACAAAGAGGAGAAAGTCTTGGTGTTCAAGCAAAAATAGGTTACATGTGTTTAACAATAATCACTGTTTTCAAACAATCCTTTCAACCCACTCAGGTAGAGCCTTTGCATTCCTAAATCAGAATTAACAGGAAGGAAAAAAATAAAAGAAAGCATTTGCTTAAATATACCAACAGCTGACCTACATTAGATTGTACATGTTTCTTCATTGGTACGGAAAGACTTAATATCTGTTCCTCCCTTGTGAATTATCTCCTACTTCAGAGATGAGCTATACACTACACATTATCTTCCCTCCCAACATGCAAACTGTAGGTTGTATCTGGATATCCATTCCGTGTGTTATGTGCACAGTATAGCTTTGGTTGAAGAGTAAATGGGAAAGCTTACAGCTAGTGTTTTAATATGCTTGACCAAGCAGCAGGACACTCTAATTAAAATAACACAGTGCAGCATGGAATGGGGCACATTCCCATAATGAACAGCTTAAAATGCTGATGATAAATGCGCATCTATCACTGTAACAACGTACCAAACAATTGGCGACAGAAACAAGCTCTTGTTTAGTAGCAGGTGCTGTGCTGGTGACACAACTGCAGAAAACTTGTGATCTTGTGATTTTACCCTTGAAAGTTCCCTTCTTACACACTGTAAACCTGCGTCATTTCCACGCTTTTCTAATTCAGCCATAAGCATTTAATGCCTTTTATGCAACTCCATGCCTCTGAAAAAAACAGTCCTGTTTCTACCCTGGAAATCTATATATGGATCCTCCATGTGTCACACTGAGCAGTCAACCACTAGGTCGTCTGGTTTACACTCCTCCAAGACGTCTGTGTCAGTCACAACCAGCGATGAGTGGGTGCCTTATATGATGGCGTACTTTTTGTTTTAAAGGAGAATATGAGAGATAGTTATAGACCTCTGATGGACTTGTGGATATGGAGAGAAGTTTGTGGAGTATTCCCAAATTCCCAACCCTCTGTAGATATGCTTTCATGAAGGAATGTGCTCAGCCTTAAATTATTGTTAAGCGCTTAGCTTAGCTTGGCATAAATGATTGTATAATCAATATTTAAAGGTACTGCACCATTCAACATAGTCACATTTAACTGATTTTGGAGCCTATATCAAGTTTTTTAAGGTGTTTGGGAATTTAAGTCTGCTTTGAAAGTGTCTAATTAATTGGGAATTTCAGTGCTGAGTGTAATAGTAGCTCAAAACGTTCAAGAAAATGACCTAAAGCTTTACACTTCTTCAATTCTTGCTATGAACTGTAATCAGGGAATATGCTGTGCAGGCGCACAGAAAAAGGACTGAGCCTTTTATTGCAGAAAGAAGTTCTCCGTTTTTATGGCACATCTGTTGTGCTGGTCAGTCCATAATTGAAAAGCAAGACACCATTTCAGTTTTTTTGCTGGCAGAAAACTGATTGTCCGTAGACACTAGTTTTAGATCGTCTTGAGGTTGTCAGTTCTCAATTCCTGTTTTGAGGATTCACAATTCAAACCCAGTTCCCGGCTGCACTTAAGGTGAGGAAAAAAGTATATATTTTCTGTTCTTCAAACAAATATGAATGTGTTTGAAATCTGTGAAAATGTCCATGTGAGTGAAGTTCTCCATGTGCTAGTGTTGGCAGTGTTGGATCTTGGCTAAGTGGACGTACCTGTGTAGATAGACTCATAGATGTGTACATATGTACATAGATTTACACATGGGGTACAAAGAAACTTTCTATGCTATGGCAAACTGGTGTGGAAAGGAATGAATATAAACTGAATCAAAGAATTCAAACCATTAAATTCTGGTAGTAAATGTGAATATACTTTAAGTACTACTTTAGTAATGAAGAGCTGCTAGAGCGAATGTGTCAGTCTGTCAGTGAGAATTACACCTTATATCCTTTCCACATTAGTCTTGCCCCCTTTCCCCTCTTTGTCTCTTTCTCACCTCTGTCAGTGGCTCTTGCTGTCCATTTCCAGTACTCATTCGGAGAGAGATCAGCAGCCATGCTAAAGGACACAACTAGATCATTTTATGTGATGGTGACATTAAAAAAACAAGCAAACAAGCTTACAAACAAGACTTGTGTACAAATCCACATCAATAAAAGAAAACTTATGGGAAGGAATTTCAAAACCAAAAATAACCAAGTCTTTTGAAGAGCAATGCAAGAGTGACATTAAGCATGCATGGCCAATGCATTATTGCTTGTTCTTGTCTCTGCTTGCATTGAGGCAGAGGTGATTTGGCCAGTGGCTGCTGCATTCCTGTGGCTCTGGAAACATGCTTCGTTCTCCACGCTGGTCAATAAATAACAAAATCTTACATTCTTTACAATCACAGCATCAGCTTTGTGGTTGTGGCTATAATGTCCTATAACAGCAATAGTCCTCTTTAATCCAGTTTGATTAAATAGTGGAGTATCACAACATACATTTACTATGATAATAGATTTATGTGTGCATGCTAGAGAAGTATTGTGACAAGATACAACTGGGTATCATTCATTTATATAATATTAGATACTGGTGTAATTTCCTTTGAAGGAAAGAAATTAGTGTCTTGCATTATGTTTGAAAGTGAGATTTGTTAACAACTTGCAGTGAGGCTGTTGGAGCTGAATGTCTGTGTCACCTTCATGTCTTTGACAAGGTCCTGTCTCGGTCATAGAACCTGGGTCCTTACCTCATGGCTCTGATGCAGGAAACGCATCTGGGAAAGGTTAGCTTGCCGTGGGATGGTGAGGCTGCAGAGACCTTCGGGTCAGTGCCTGAAAGATTGGTTTCTTGAAGGGACGGGGGGGAAATTCCTGAAGAAATCACTATGTATCTTCCTGGCACAGGTAGCGTGCTCAAGTCAGAGCAGGCATCCTCTGTATCCTGCAGATCAGCCAGGTCTATTGGGAAGTCACGTGGTGGTGCCCAGAGGCTCGGATTTGGCAGCCCAGCAGCTCCAGCCAACACAACCAGTAAGGAGACCGTGCTGGTGCACTGGTCGAGGCAGTGGGAGGGAGGCAGGACCCAGGGCAGGCCGGGGCGCAGGGGCTGGCGCAGCTTGGAGAGGAGGCCGTCTGAGGCAGCAGTAAGGCTGTGGTCCTGTATATTATAAACACAAACTCTGCCTGTTTTGGGGGGTGGTGAGGCAGTAACTTTGGTCAGATCTGATGTAAATGAGCCTTCTCAGTGGCTTTTGAGAGGTTCGCTTGTCCTGGGCATGAACTCAAGTTTAAAATTGCTTGGACTGTGGCAGCTTTGTGAGTTAGCCGCCATTTTGTTGAGGGGGAATAATACTCTGTGCAGCTCATGGGGACAAAGTCTGCAAGAGACTCATGCTGAGCTCTTGGAGGTGTTTGAAAACTTCACAAAAAGTTACATGACACCATTTGAAAGCTGTGGTGTGTGCTGTTTGCAAGCAGTCTGGATCCATTCTCCTGAGGAGATGCCTTTCCCTCAGGGGCAGCGCCATGAGGCGGCCGAGGCCTCGGCTCCCCCCACAACCTGGAGGGCCCTTCCCTCAGTGGCTGTGGTGCCCCTCGTGAGGGGCCACATCCACTGAGGAGCTGGTCATTGCTCTACAAGACACAACAGAGAACTTGGCTTTTCAGGTTTGCCTTGAGGGTGAAACTTGCTGAGGAGATTTTAAAGCAGGAGGTTTGTCTCATGTAATTTCAGTTTAATGGCGGGGAGGGATTTTTAAGAGCCAAAAGACTAGTGACAGTCTTAATTACCTGAGATTTAGCAGCTTAATGATCAGTAGAAAGTTAAGAGGTTGTCTTCTTTTGGTTATGTGCTCCAGGTTTTCAATCCTTTGTCTAATGTTTGACTGAATTAGTTTGAACCTTCTAAACAACTAAAATTCCTCTTTGCTTTTTCAAGGCATTGACTTTTTCTCTACTGCTGCCAGTAGTTTGGGATGAAAATGAGAACTGTCTGCCAGGAGTTAGGGGGCATTGTATAGTTGATTTTTTGGTGGGGAGGTGAGAAGTTGATGTGGGGTTGTCTCTCCTGGCTCCTGACTTAGCAACACACTGACCCACATGGCAGTACTTCTCTGGAGAAAAGATGAGGTAAAAACTCAGCACCTTTATTCCTCTTTGCCTGCATCCTTGACTAGTGCCTCAGAAAGGTGGACCGACAGTCCTCCGGGCAAGGCAGGATTGTGCTTGTCAGGAAGCAGAGACTGGCTTGCTTGCTTTGGGGATGTGAGGTATATTAGCTATACTTCCATATCCTTTGGTTTTCTCTGCTGGAGAAATGTCAGGATGTGGAAGTTGTTTTCAGAGGAGAGAAAACTGTTCCCTTCATGAAATGTGTTAGTCAAAACCAGTTTGACAGGAAAAAAAATAAAGGGGCTTACCTCTACTCCTCATGGTTTTCATAGCTCTAAGAGCATGATGTGGTTGTGTGGAATACACGCTTGCTCCCCAAAATATTGGGGTTCATATAAGATCCTGTATGTAATCTCTCTCTTTGCTAAATGAATTTTCTCATTTGTGGAGTTGAACACCAGAAGAAGCTCTTTTGTATAATACATTTTCTACTCATGATGACACTGTATGATCTGTCTCTCCTCTGTCCCGCTTCCAGACCCCTGATGAGAAGACATGAATCAAGCAAGGTTTTCTATCTTTTTTTGTTCTCTTCTTTTTTTTTGATTCATGAATTAATTACCCTCAGTGTTGAAGGAGAGTTTGAATTTGTCAGGAATAACTTCCTCCTGCAGTTTCTTGTTACGATGCCTTTGACCGAATTAAAAAGATCTTCAGTACTAGATATTTTTCTCCTCCAAGCTGATCTATCTCCCTATCTTTTTAAAATTACTTTTCTCTCTGAAGAGTTTTATCCAGTCTTTGACTTAAGTTTTCTTCTCTGAAATCTTTTCATGCATTTAAAAAATCTGTTTTGAAAATGTGGGCATGAGAAGTGGATGCAATATTTTGATAGCTGTTCCAGCTCTGCTTCATATGAGCCTAAAAATAACTGTCAGTTCACCTCTGCTGCTGTTTTATATATCTGTGATTGTACTAGTCCTCTAGCAGCATTTAGGGGCAGTAACATTCAACTGCTATGCACTCTTAGGACTGTGTTACTTTTAGAATCAGCTTACAGTTCTCTATTCACTTACAGTGCATGGACTCCTTTCTAAGTATGTCCTGTATCGTTAAATAAAAAGTAGGGCTAAAACACAGTCTAGGGCTAAAATGCTTTGCTTTTTTAAATTAGTGTCTTTAAATGGAACTATCATACTAAATAAGCCAGTGTGCTCTGAAAAACTACCCAGAATTTTATTCCTATCTCCCCGTTTGTCTGTCACCTAACTTTTCTTTCAGTGGATTAAGATGGAACAAAATGCACTGATTAGCATCGGTTGGTCATTACAGCTCTTACATTCCGATACGATTTCTCACTGAAAATGAATTCTTTAATTCTTCTCATTATCTGTAATCCGTTTAACGTTGGTATTTGTATAGGGTTAATGTAATCAGAATGTTAAGTGGCATTCAAGTACGTTTCCAAAATCTGCGATTGCAGGTTTTTACCATTTTCAGCTAAACTGGTAGGTGTGCATCATATTACTACTTGGAATATGAATGAAATAGTTATTAAATGTTTTTTTCTTAAATGTGTAATTAAAGGGAGATGGTAAAACCGTAAGTTTTACCTTATGCTTCTATTAGGATTTCTTTTGTTTCTGATTTCTTTGACAAGAAAAAGAGTGTAATCTAACCAGAATTCTTGCAAAACTTAACAACGTCTGTTTCAGTTCATTTTAAAGTTCAACATGACTCTTACATTAATTAACTGATTTTTCTGTCCTCAGCAGATAAGATCTCTAAGGTTGATTTTTTTAAGGAGTAGTTGAAATAATTCCCTTCAATATACTTTCATAGGTGAGTGATTAATAATGACAAAAAAACCACTGTGGTCCTGAGCATTCTGTGTCCTTGTAGAAAGCACTTCCTGCAGGCTTTTTGTGCCTTATCAAGGGTCAGTCATTTAGATTTAGAGTGCCTTTTTGAGGTCTGTACCTTAAGCAGCTGTTCTGTGACACCTTTGAAACAAAAATAGAATGATCAAGGAGAGTCAAATGGGCATGCATTATCCACTGTATCAGAAAGACACGTTTTCAAGCCTATTTAACCACAGTGGATAGATAATCTGGCATTCAGATATCCCATAACATATTCAAAATTAAAATGACACATATGAGAACTGCAATCAATATGAAGATCAGTCATCTGAATTGCCACTAAAGGCTTTTTAATCTTCTTAGCCTGACTATGCATTTGGTATATCTGAAGAGGTGTACACCCTACAGATTGCAAACAGAAAGAGTTAAATTTGCAATGCTTGATTTCCATTAGAGTTTTTACCACAAGAACAGGTTTCTTTGTCCCACTTTCTCTTTGTTGTCATGAGTACAAGACAACATCATTTATATCCCCAGTGTAGTCAGTAGCAAAACTATACACTTTTAATGCACTTATAATCATATACTTTATACTTTAACCTTTTTAGTATTCAGTGTTGTCATTTGTTGGCCTTTCACCTTTCCTTCATGGGTTATTGAGGCAATAAACAAGGGAGTGGGGGAATAACTGTTGACTCAAACTACAGAACTCTGAAAATGTCACTGACATACATTTTACAGTTTTTCTTTGGTACGTATGGCACACGGCAATGCGAATGCAGTGGACTCAGTTCAGACTGATCAAATCCCTTTTTGCTGCTGCAGATCAAACCCAAGACTTCCTTTATGAGTGTCCAAGGGGACCTATGGCTGCTCAACACCAGAGTAACCAGCCAGCCATTACCTCCTGCAGGTCCCTTTCTTCAGTGCACAAGTGGATGTGGAGAGGCTGGAAAGTGGTATTGACTGCTTGCTGTTGCTGTAGCCTCAGCGTGCTCTGGGCTGAAGTGCATGCTAGTGCCTATTTTTGAACACAGACGTGTTCTTGATACAAATGGTTTGGATCCAGGCCTAACTAGGTGTTTGTATGGGATGAGCTCAGAGGCGTAGCAGGAGGGAGAAGGCAGGTGTCCCAGAAATCTCTGAGAGACACCTCTGCCTGCGGTGCACACTTGTCTCAAGCCCACCATACATCCCACTGGGGCTTGCTGAGACAGCACATTGATGGCGTTTGGCAGACAAATCAGCCATGTCGTCTTCCTAGAGAATCCTAAAGTCGTGTGTAGCAGAATATTTATTATGGGGTTCCCGTACTATGTGATAGGAACGGAGTTGAATATGGGATACATAACATGTTCAGCTTTTGTTTTTCTGGTCGGGGTGGTGTTGGTGCTTGGCTTGGTATTATGGACAGAAGTACTTGCTGCATGCCTAGTTTGTAGCAGTTCAGCTGTGAGGGTACTTTGGGAGTGTGTCTTTCCCTTAACAGTCACTGAATCTGCTGATACCTTGAAGTTGTTGTTAACCTGTCCTTACTGAGCTCCTGTCCCATGCGAAGTGCAGGGGTGGGGTAGTACATAGGGAGAGAACAGTTGCTATTTTATGTCTGTGTAGTGAGGTGGCTTTAGATGGCAAAGATGAATAGGCTGAGCTATATTGACTGCAAAGTAGGTACTTGGTTTTTTTCTGGCTGAGAATCCAGCTATAGAAACAAACCCATACGTCTGCCTTGGGCTTAAGGACAATATAAAATGAGACCTCTAGAATTTGTCAGCTGATACAAGAGATGATGGGTTTAGTTCACTCAGCCTAGGACAAGCTATAAATCAAAGCAGCCAGGACTTTTTTATATTTTAATGGGGACAGATGCAAGAAGACAGATTGAAGCCCAAAGCTGCAGTAACCAGGACAACACAAAGGTTTTAACAAAACTGAACATCAATAAGGAAGGAAAAAGCCTGCCCTGCTGCATTATCTTTAAATTTTAATAGCTTAAAGACTGGCAGAAGGTTTCTTTATAATTGTTTGATTTGCATGAAACACTTGACCTTTTCTGATGAGTTACCAAATATCACAAGGGGTTTTATTTTTACTTTTGGTAAAAAGCATTTGATCCACTTCATCGATTTTTAATTTTTTTAGAGCATGACAGCACGCAATTGATCATTTAAAGTCAGGAATTTCACAGTCCAAATAGTTGGATCAAAATAAGAGCTCACAATTTTTACTGCAGCTTTTGTGACTTGAATATTCTGACCGTTCTGATGCCCCTCAGCATTATGAACAGCAAATTAGTCCTTAAAGATGTTTACATTTGTTTTGCATTAACAGTGTAGTTTCTGATTTTATTGGGAATGTTTCTTTGTGTTTACATATGACATGCTCTACTGAATGCCACCAGCTACAAAGTATATGAAATAGTGTGTACCTCATAGGAAATGGAAGGTCTGTAACGTTACTTATGCTTGGGCTGCTCATACTGTTGGTGAACAACGGACAGAAAAGAGGATGTATATAAAATAAGAAGAAAAGTGCGTCACAAGGGCTCACAATGAGTTTTGTGGCCACAGCAGACTGACACAGGAGAAGGCTAACAAGGCATAGAAAGCCCCGAAGCCAAACAATCCCTAATCTTGCAAATGATCCCATTCCCATTGAATGGGATCTTGAACTTCAGCAAGTTACAGATACTTCTTTTGAGAAACGATATTTACCTTTCCTTCTTGCTGGGTGTCAGTCTCATCCAAAGAAAGATGGACGTTAACTTTCCTCTGAGCTTTCTGTTCACATTTGCCTTCTTTTCTGCTTTCTCATCTCTCCGGACAGCCAGACTGAAATATGGAATAGTAAACTATGCAGACAAAAACCAAATCTTTCAGCACTGCCTGCCATTAAAGCTTTTACCATACTGAAGATCTCTGATTTAATATTACTGCAATGCTATGTTTTCTCTAGGTATACTTTTTATGGAAGGAAAGGAACACTACAGAAATGATGATAAAGTTGCGTGTTGGTAAAGGTAGCCTCCTTGTTAGTTGAATTGCTCCAGGTAAACTGGCTTACCTTCAGCTGGAGCTAATGAAATACCTGTCTAGAGCATGTAAATTCTTTAGAGAGCCCAGAATGGATGAAGCAGGATCTATCATATTCATAGGCCTTGGGGAATCGTATATTTATTCTTTCCAAGGGAAAAAAAAAAAAAAATATATATATATATATATTACCAGTAGTCTAAGTCCAGAATATCTTTAGATAGCTGCACAAGCTAAGCATCTCTTGTTCAAGGAGATTCATTCTTTCTTTGTGTTAGGTACAAATGGCAGTACACATGTGACATCCCCGCTGCCTCACATCTGAGCATCTGTCATGCTGGTGTGGTGGCAGTTGGACAGAATGGCAGGAGCTGCAGTGCTCAGCTCTCTGAGGACTCGCACCTCCTAATCAGCCCACAAGCAGTTGCCCAAAGTTAAATTGGACACTGAGACTGCTCTTGCTTGTGCAAGGCACATTTTGAATTCTTGCAAGCACCGTGCGCATCTCGGCTGCAGTGTTTCCCTGAGGGTGAGTGCAACATACATCAAGCTTGTTTTGATGAAAGCCCACTAAAAGTTGAGAGTTACGGAATGGCTGCTATTGGCAACATGCTGTGGCTGTGCTCAAAAACTGGTGGCGTACCAGAGCAGTGCTGGTAAGTACTCAGGCTGCATTCATGGTCTGTTCACCTGAGTGACTTCTTGTTTGTGGGGTTTTTTTTCATGCATGGTTTAGCATGAAAAACTAGCACAAAGAATCAAAGAATACATAGACTGATGCAGTCTCCATTAATCAGTTCAACTGCTCCAGGCCTCGATCCATTCCCTGTCTCTGGAGAGTTTAGGTTGCTCAAGTGAGAATTTTAGTGTCCAGTAGGGTTGGAGAGTCAGGCATACATTTTCTCCAGACAATCTTTATTTTACTCCAAGTGGAACAGTTTCTAGCGTAGTTGTCCTCAATTCATGTTAACCTTTTACTCGTGGTGATCTTGCTCTTTGGAAATATAGGAAGTGTCTGTGACTACCAAATTTTGGAAGAGGGCCCTAACTTGTATTTTGTTTGTATGAAAAGGGTGAGACAGCTAGTTCTATAGCCACATATTTTTTTTCTTTGCTTGTATTTTACTAAACGAAAAAGTATTGGCTGCTGCAACATTTATGCCAAGTCTGCTGCTCTAATTTGTGTTAGAGGTTCACTGGGTCTCTAAGAACTTGCATTGGAGATATATCTGTCCTATGGGATCCGATCAGGTCTGGGTGGCTCTAAAGAGATACGGAAGCACAATTTGGCATTTGGGGTACAAAATATTTTGCTAGCAGACTTTTTTCTGGACTTTATGTGTGATTTTGAGAATTGCACCATAAATGAAACACAGAAGTCTCTGCCTCAGGTTCCCTTTAGACAGTCAAGAAGTTCTGAAAATCTGGATTGATGTGACTTGCTGTCAGCTGCCGTGTGCCAGAGTGGATTAGTGGCAAAGCTGAGACAAGTCACATCTGATTTGAAGCCTGTTAAGAAAGTTCTTGAATCTCCACGGTCTTCGTTTGACTTGGGCTCAATTTGGACCCAGATTTGCTCTTTAGTTACAAGACTGTCCTTGTTTGTCTTTACTGTTATTTTCACCGTACCTTCAGTTAGCATGAATGCCAATATTAAGTGGTGAATGGGAATGTTATGAAGTATGTGGACCGTCAAGATGAGCAGTATTATTAAAAAACTTGCATCTTGAATGTGCAGTTTACTGTGATGATAAATATTGCACATTGTGTCCAAATGTTGAATCTTTTCTTCGTACAATTCTGCTGAATACTTGGTATCTCTAGGTAAATATAAAATTACCAATAAACCCAAAATAATATGGGTCTTAACCCATGTAATTATGCACAATTCTGTAAATTTTCTTCATTATTGAATGAAAGCTTACCGAAGGGGCCATATACATCATATACAACTCTAACTGATACACTCAGATGGAAAAGTCTTAACAGATTGTTGAGCCACATTTTCAGCCTGTCTGTGCCTGGCAGCTGCCGTAGGCTGAAGGCAGGCATGTGCTGCTACAGTTTTCTCCTGGCAAACAGATGAAAGAATAGTGCTGCAAAGCACCTTTCAATTGGTGATATGTCCTCTGTGTATATACAGGCTCATGCCAAGCTATACGTGTCACTCTAGTGTCTTTAGTAGAGCTCTGCTGTT
This sequence comes from Charadrius vociferus, assembly GCF_000708025.1. Taxonomy (NCBI): domain Eukaryota; kingdom Metazoa; phylum Chordata; class Aves; order Charadriiformes; family Charadriidae; genus Charadrius; species Charadrius vociferus. Next base: position 955,483 of record NW_009646411.1, read on the forward strand.
CTGTGCTAACAGGGGACCTAGTCCTTTGTTGTTGTATACCAAGACATGTTAGCACACCAGGTTAATGGCCAAAATGCGGGAAAAATGGGTTAAAGTATTTCAAGGCATTAAAATGACTGCAGCCTCTGTTGTTGTCGTCACTCTGTGCTGCCCTTCTGTTCAGATAACATAAATCTCTTCGTATCATGTCTTAGATGGTGAAAATGCTTGGAAGTCCCAATGTAAATAAGCAAACACTGCATTCCTCAATCATCTCTCTTTAGTAAAGAGTTGGTGATTTCATAGGCTAGGAAATAGTTTTTGCAATGGAAATTACTCTGTTAAGTTCTGTCCTTATATTGTCATTTGTTCTTCAATGGGAATATATTTGTTGTCAGGCTTGCCGTACAGTCTGGAGGAGAGAGTAAGCTGATGATTTAATTTAATGGCAATTCAGTGTGATCCAGCTGAAATCTGTTACTGTATTACAGGCAGGTTTCTCATTAATCTGGCAAGGTTTTGTGCTATGATAGATCTTTATATATTTCCCTCTTAAAGGATTTTTTTAAACCTTGAATTGTCTTACAGGGTTTTCTGTATAAAGCCTAATATTTCTTAAATTCCTGAAGTTAGGAAATTGAAGGAGTGATCTCCCCCAGCACTGAGACCATGCCTTCCATGGACTATGGAAAGGCTCTGGCCTAGCCTGAAGATCAGTATCTGGGCGGGGGGTGGGGTGGGAATGGGACAGAGGGACGGACCTGGCATAATTTCTGTTTTCTTTCCGCATCTGCACTGAAGGATGTTGTCTCATCTTTCCAGCTTGCAAACTTCCCAAGGCTTGGATTATTTGTGTGTATACAGTGCCAAGCACAAAAGGCATTCTGGTGGGAAGATTAAGATACAGACTTTGAGGGATTTTGCATAAATCACAGGGTGATGGAATCAACTGATTATATCAATCTTACACTAGTTCTCCTTATCAAAAATATCTATTCCTCATGGGCACAGCAAAACAAAAGAACGTAACCTGAGTATAAGTGCAATAAATGCCTTAGGCTGCAGGCTTTCTTGGCTGTTAGTCTGTTCCATGCTCTGAAGAACAGGAGCACATGGAAAAAAAGGACTCCCTAACTGCCCCAGGGAAAAGACAATCTTAATTCATCTAGCTCCGGTTGAGGAATTTCTGTGGTGACTTTATAGCAAGGTAACTTGCTAAGCCACATGATAGCTCATCATTGTAATCATCCTTCCAACATTTTAATTCATGCTAGTCAACAGGGGTAGAATGAAACCTTGATCTCATTGAAATCAGCAGCAGAAGTGCCAGTTGATTTTATCGGAAGTTCACACCTAGTCCAAAGGACTGTGAAGTATTGGAGTTCAGATGGTCATTGCAGACACTTGGAAACTGAGCTACTTTTATGGCATGTATAAAAAAATAAGTTTAAAGTATAAATGCTAGTTAAGAGGATAAGTAGAAATGAAATACTCTAAAAAAGCTGTCGAGTTTCTGTGTTCTTTGTTATGTCATTAAGGTTTTACAGGTGTTCGCTGTCTAAGGTTTGCATCTAGTGCTCAATATGTACATCAAGGCTGGATACAGGACAAGTTCCAGCAATGAGGAAAAGAGGAACAAAAGAAGGTCTTAAATGTGTATTTGAAATGAAATGTGTTGCAGTTCACAGAATTTTCAAGTAGTGGTCACTGCAGAAAATGTGTGAGCTGTTGGGCAAGGTGGGACTGTCTTGATTGGAAGTTGTGCTTTGCATATTCTACAAACATCAAACCTTGTGGGGAGTTGATCAAAGTTTAAGTGTAAATTAAAGCAGTATGTTTTTCTGGGACAGCATGTATGAATAATAGAAGATGTTAGCTTATGCAGAGCCAGCCATTTGGTAGCTGCCATAATTTGCAGCTAGAAAGGGAACTTAAACCACATGTGGGTCCACTTCTTTGTCATTTGATGTTTTTAATCATGTTATTAATTCACTTTATATTAAACAGTCACCAAAGACGAGGTGAGTGACTAGACATTAAATTAGTGGACTATTTTTTCTGTCTATAAAACCTGTTTAACACTAGCCACCAAGCCCAAAAGATATTAAAGAACTAGAGCTCCTTCGTTCTGCGCAATATCACTTGAAAATAAAGTTAATCTAAGTCATGATGTGCATCTATAGGTTTTACAAGAGCCTATAAATTTCAGGAAATTAACTTCCTCGTAATGACATGTTCAAGCTAGTCTTTTTGAACAGGTGTTTTATTTTTAGGTTAATCACTGCTGAATTTTTTTTTTTTCAGAAATCTGTTCATGTTCAGTCTCTTGAAAGAGAGAAGAAATTTGTTTTTATTTTATTTATCAAATTGGGATTTCTTTCAATCACTTGTATCAGGAAATGCTGCTAACGAACATACAGGCATATATCACTGGATATCTGTTTTCATGCTAATTAGCTGATTATTCAATTACTGTGCACATCAAAGAATTTGTCGTGGTTTATTTTGCAAAACAGAGGGACAAATTTTGAGGTAAGGTGAACCAAAAAGAATGCTATTGATTTCATTCGTCTTGGGTAACTTTCTCTCAGTTGAAGGTCTGGCTTAAACATCATAATTCTATGAGGTCATCCCGCAGACACTTTTAGAAGGTCTCAGTTTATTCTCTTTATTGATACTTCTCCTTCGTGCACTGTCTGACATTCCTGGGTTGACTTCTGAAAGTTGAAACAAATACAAACTCTATATCAAGCTAGTGGCATTATGAAGTTGTCTCTGACACTTTTGTAAACATGCACAATTCTAATTTCCAGTAAGCATCAGATTTGTGACCTCAGTTGTTATCTGCATCTTGAGTCAAGAGCACTTCAACAGCAGTTGCTTTCTGCTGATTAATATTTACTTGCATGGTCTTGTCAGTTAGTACTTGAAACCCAGAAGGCACCAAAACGGAGTTCAGTTTCTGTAATCATAGACGATAATGCACCATTCTGAAGTTATTGCAGCAATTTTGCAGAAAAAGATTAACACAATTTGCATAAATCAAGCAGTGACCGTATACATGCCTTTCTGACATAGTTTTTGCAAATTATAAGAACAATCTTAAAAAAAAGAGAGTTGTGATCTCTTCTCTATAGTATGACTTTCAGTCTCAGCAGCTTGACTCAGTGGTTTGAAAAAAACATCTTTCAATCTTTTTGAGAATGGAAAAAATAGTTTTAAGGGCAGAATTGGAATATAGTAGGATTTAGCAGGTTAACATGGGCACTGGGATTGTTCAACACAAAGAGAAAGGCTTACACAACCCACAGCCCTACATGAGTTTCTTTTTTTTTTTTTTTCTTAGCAAACACCTTTCTTGTTCCCTTGACAGCAAAGCCAGTTCTCTTTTATATGTCCACATGGAGTGGATTTGCTGAAAAGTTTCCACAGATAAAATGTTCTTCACTCACTGTCAAATATAAACAAAAGCAGAAGTTTTGTAGTCTCATTGCTGGGGCACTTTACCTTCTTTCACCATTACCTCTAGTTATTTAGTGAATTGAGAGAGATATCTACTGTCTGTTTTCTGTCTGAATCTGGAACAACTTGTGTCAGATCCTCTCACTGCAAAATGAGTTTGATCTAGCATTCCATAGGGTCTATTTTTGGTGGTATTCTCCATCTCACCAGCAAATGAGCTACTTCCCTTTTGGTGAAAACGGGGCTTTGTGACCCCCTTTAACCGAGTGTTGGATAAGGAGAGACTGGGATATTTTAGTGACTAGCTGTATTCTGCTACTTTTGCTTTACAAGGTGACATATTCAATGTAAGAAACTCGTAACTGACTGAAATACAGCAGTCTCCTGGGTGTAAGGGAAGCACAAGTCGATGCGAGTCGGCTCAGGAAAGGCAGCATTCATTCATAGTTCATCTTTTTTCTTGTGTCACTAAGCTAATAAGGAGAATAGCTGAGACCCACAGACTGCTTCCTTTCCTATTGTCCCCCGGAGTGTAGCTTGAGGGACTGGAAGAGTGAAAATTAAATTACCTTCTCATGCTTCAGATGAGTTGGATACCAAGGGATGTTTGAATAAAGTTCTAATCAACAGCCGGTTTTCTGTGTGTAGTCGGAGAGGAGAAAAAAACCCCACGAAGGCGAGATAATTATGAAGTCAGTCTCTGGCGCAAGAATTGCTGTAAAAGGGAAGTCAAAGAACAACCTGCTCCTTTGAGGCATTAAAAGATGGTGTCGTCAAGGTATACTGACTCCTGACCTCGTTTTCTCTGTGTGTTGGTATGAGCAGGTGGCAGGGAATATGGCTTGTGTGTGTCCTTTCAGTCTCAGAAATCTGGGAGGCTTATGTCACCCTTTATTTTACAATAAACGTTCAACCTTCCATGTTATCTCTTCCGAATACCTCTTTGTCCTTATTGACCTTGCTTTGTCCTTGCTTAAATATATAGCTGTCAGGTGAAAGACCACATCTATGTGTTTTTAATTGTGTAATAAAGCTTTACATGATTAAGACCGGAGTGGCCAGAGTGAGACTGAGACATGACCGTCTGCTTATACCCTTGCAAATTTTCTGCAACCTGTAATTACCTGGGCATAAACTAAGCACTTCAGGTTTCTGAGTTCTTTGGTTGTGGGTGCAATCAAGTGCCTTATTATCTGTAAATGACCAACTGTTTCTTAAAAAGTTACATTGAAAAAATGGAGATTTTAGGATGAGCTGAAAATTGGACCATAAGTATGTTTTGTTTTAGTATTCCTAATTCTTTGCTTGAGCCATGGGAAGGGATTGTTTAACATGGTAGAATATGAAACAAATTATTAAAAATTGCTAGTGTATTTTGAGTGACTTCTGCTGTAATAGTACAAATTGCAGCCTTTGGAAAAAATAATATGTAGGGAAGTAGGAGCACACAATTCATCTTAAGAGTGACTTTAAAGAAGCAGAGGGAACTTTCCACACCTGAGGTGAATTTGTCTGGGTCTTACAGAAGGTTCTTCAGTATCTTCAACAGGAGCAACTTACCAGTCTGGAGGTTCATATTTCAGGCTTCTGAACTGCTCTCTGTGCAACTGCTTTTGAATATATACAGCGGAAAGTACAGTGGGCCCTTAATTATCCAAAGGGATAGTTGGGCCCATATCACTTCTGGATTATTGAAAGTTTGCGTTTCTGCAGTATGTTTGTCGCTTGTACAAATTCGAGCTCCTCAGATATGCTGCTGAAGCGTTTCCCTGAAAATGAGTGCATTGACGTTAGACAAGTCTGCAAGCAGATCAGTGTAGTCCGTCCAGAGTGTGAGAAAGTATGTGATAAATACATAGAAATAAAACCCAGAAGCTCAATGGCAGAAGGAAAAGCAGAGGCAAATAGCAAGTTATCCAAGTCCGTGAGTAGAAAATTGTAAGATTCTGCTGTACTTGGGTTTTAGTTATTAATATTCTTCAATACTTTAATGCCCATCCCAAAGAAACTCAACTGAAATACTTGCCTGAAAGGCAGGCACAAACTGAATCATGTTTAACTCCACGAAGGTTATGTTGGAATGTTTTGGACAGTGTTATTAGAAGATGGCAGAACTGACAATTGAGATAGTTTAAATATATGTGAGGGAGGCTTTCCATACTCAAAGTCACTGGATCTTTGCAAGCAGATCAGTGTAGTCCGTCCA